>NC_140448.1:23560188-24054460 GCF_963576455.1 Neolamprologus multifasciatus
CTTTCATGTTTTTTTTTTCCTTCTTACTTGAGTGAAATCTCTATGCACTTGACCAGCCTGCCAGGAATGATCAGAGAGAAACACTGGACCTCCAGTCTATGGAAAGGAGCTTATGGACAGTCATTCAGGCTCACAGATATACTCAAACACACACAGGGACACACACAGGCAGGCTCCATTTCCCTCTGTCTGCACAGATATGTGCGCTGCATAAGCCTACAAGAGTCTTCCATCCTTATGATGCTCTCACTCGCACACAGCAGAGGATTTGGGGCTTGTTTTGACATGAAGTCATTGATATGCAGAGGGATTCCAGGGAAAGGCAAGCCAACATGAATTCAGAGGGACAGACAGACAAGCACACTGCTCAGTCACTGCGTTTCAGAGCACAGCAAAATCCAGCTAATAACAGCAAGATTAAAGGGTCTGGTCCGAGTAGCTTTATGCTCTGCATGGTAATAAATAATCAATAGACTTGAAATGTGGCTTAAGGGCTGCAAAAATGACCACAAAGAAGAGTTGCAAGTTGGAATTGATTGAGAAGATAAACAGTGAAAAGTGAAAAATGATACATTTGTTTTCCATTATTGTTGTTATGTAATTTTATAAGGCTGAATGCAATAGGCAGGCAAATATTTATAGAAGACACACACACCAAGCGTATCCGGTTATGTAAACATCTAAAGCATATGAGATTTGTCTCATAGGAACGCCGGAGAGACACAATCCAGAGGGACTAACAGGCCAAGCAGGTTGGAACAAAACTCAGACGTGCAAACATGAAATAACGTCTGTGCAGAACCAGAAAGGATTTTATTTAATGTGACGAAAACACAGATGAGAAGCTGACAAAAGATGTGGGGAAGAAGAAGAAGAAGAAATATGGAGTCATCTTTATGTGAAGGTAAGGACCTTGTGAAGTGCAGTGAACACTATAGGCACTTATCAAAGGCCAGGCTGCTTTTTGCAGTCGTTTCACTTGTGCGTGACTGCTCAGTTAACCCCAATTTAATGGAGGTCAAATCATCAAGCAGCGTGCCAGGATATATTTTTTAGCCTGATTTTTTTTGGTGGGTCTCTCAAGGTTAGCGCCACATATAAAAGATATATCTGAGCAACCAAAAATAATAATAAAGAAACACAACTCTGTGATGAATGAGTCAAGCTGTTGCACTGGCTGTGTTTATTGGCTTTATTTGGTGAATAACTAAGTTGAAAATGATTTCTGACAGTCCCCTTATTTGCCTTTTAAACGCCTCCCAGATGTTTTATCTTCACCTCGTTTCCAGTGGAGCCTTGAACATTGCAATTCTATTTCCACGCAGTGTCAGTTTACTTCAAGTGGTTGCAAAACTTCGTCTTGACAGGCTGCATTCTCCTGCTGCTCCGAACTGAGTGTTTCACGCACCATCACAAAAGAACACGGAGGCATGAGCAAACTCCAAAGGAACACGGTGCTGTCTTAATCTTCCATCTGCCTGCTAAGTTTGCAACACAAAAATACACAATCTCTGCGCGCTAAGGATTGATGTTTCCTCATAAATGCACATGTATAATGCATGCATCTGAACACCTATATTAAATACTGAGTGTAGCCTCTTCAGATGTACCTCAGACGAGTCCTATAGACAAGAAAACTCACAAGTACATGCAGATCCACTTTCACCTCCTCTCGAATTCCCACAGAAAAACCATCGGCGGCACTCCAGGGCATGTTATATTTCTGGGTCCCTTCCAAGTCATACAAGTCACCACTTTATTGAGTGAACTAACCCATTAAGTTTATGGCTTCACTCTTCCCCTCTCGGCTTGAAATATACACTGATGCTGAAATAATACACTGTTCCAGCCAGCACTGGCAGACAGCCGTTTTTGATGAGTCACCTAATGTATGCTTACTCAGGAGAACGCTGTAATTGGGGAAAGACACAGACAACAGGTAAGCCTTTCAGCCAGAGACCTGGGGGTGCGCCAGTGAGGAAGAATTCACCCTCTCCGTAAAGTGTCAGTGGATTTACACCTCACGGGGAAGTTTGTTCAATCTTTATTAACATAGCAAAAGTTAAACCTTCAGAAACTGCACGCAGTCGAGTGAGTTATCATAAGGAGGCCAATACTGATCTATTGAATTTCACGCCTTAACTCCCGATTCGCCAAGGAAGGTGCTCGAAAACAAAAGCAGCATCTGTGACGGCAAATACCAACGAACATCATGTGTTTCTGCTCAAATGACATGAATCCCTTCGATAAACACTGAAATTACCTTTTGCCCATCTGGAAAGGGAAAAGTGACATCAGTACGGCTAGTGCCATGGAGGCCACTGTTTACTGTCTGCTGTTATTTTAACTCAAATGTTGATGTTTCCTGAACCATCTTCTTGTCCAACTTCATCAGGTATATCTGCTCTGCTGCTTGTTAACACTCGTCTCAGTACATATATATATATATATATATATATATATATATATATATACAGTGTTGGGGAGTAACGGAAAACATGTACCGCCGTTACGTATTTAAAATACAAAATATGAGTAACTGTATTCCGTTACAGTTACCGTTTAAAAAGGTGGTATTTAGAATACAGTTACTTTGTTGAAATAAATGGATTACACGGTGGTACTTCCCTGTTTCATATTGTGGCGGGTCAGGACTGTTTGGGTTTTGTTTGACAGTAGTTCCAGGCGGCAGCGTCGCGGTTGCCATGGTTACAGGGTGACGCTCTCGCTCTGCGTGTTTCCTGGGTGAGAGAGGCCTTTTTGTTGTTGTTGTTGTGCTAAGCTAATAGGCAGAATGCTACAGGTATAGCTCTAAGAATGTAGCATCATAGGCAGTGTAGCCCGTGCTGCAGGGAGAATGGACTGCCATACACGTTATGTGTCTGTGAGCGAGGGAGGGAGAAAAAGGAAATGTACGAGTTGTCATCGAGCAAAAACGGGAGCTGGAAGCATGTAAATATAATAATAACCACTGCAGCCAAGAAGAGTGCCTGACGAGCCCAGTTGTAAGTATGCTATTAAGACTCGACTGTACACTGTGTTGGCGTTTTCCTCCGAAACTTGCTTAAGTTCTAAAGTTCTGTTGGAGCAGCCTTTCAACGCCTCTCTCTGTCTCTCGCTAACAAAGTTGACCCAGACAACAAAGTAAAGCTAGTTTTCGGCTACGAGCCCGACACAGAACCTGTATTAGCCAGAGGTCCCTTTACTACGGTTCGGAGCCGCAGACCTTCAGTAACAGTAATAAATCACAGCAATAGTACATTCATGTAGTTGTAAACAGCATGATAATATATTAAGTAATCCAAAGTATTCAGAATATGTTACTCTCATTGAGTAACGTAACGGAATACGTTACAGAATACATTTTGGGACATGTATTCTGTATTCTGTAATGGAATACATTTTAAAAGTAACCTTCCCAACACTGTATATATATACATATATGTGTGTGTGTAGGCGGCCATCTGCCTATATATATAGGAGGTTTCTTCCTGTTAAAAGGGAGTTTTTCCTTCCCACTGTCGCCAAAGTGCTTGCTCATAGGGAGTCATATGATTGTTGGGTAGGGTCTACCTTACCTTGAGGCAACTGCTGTCGTGATTTGGCGCTGCATAAATAAAACTGATTTGAAAATAAATGAATATAAAAAATAATAAATATATAAATGAGCCACATTTATACAACTCCAAGTAGACGAGAGAACAACTTCTATAATGTTACAATTTGACTTAAATTAAGATTATGACATTTAAACTCACTGAAAAAGGGTTTTACTTTTTGAGGAGGAATCTCAGAATTAGGCTCCACTTGACATTGCATTGACTTTAGTTTCCCACACACGACGGGTGATTTGAACATTTTAGGCTCGGGACCCGAGAGATGCAGTCTGTCACCCTGGGACCCCGACTAATTAAAAAGTAGTGCTCTTGACATGTAGTGATGCTGGAACAGTAGAGCCTGCTAGCTATTTCAGGTCCTGAATCCTGACCTAGTGTTTTAAAATTAAAGAAAGAAAATTCAGGGTGCATACACATCTATTGGCCTAATTGCAGTTGACATGGATACCGGGGCCGTGATAGTGTGCATGTCTGTAATATGTGTACACAAGCACTCTGTGGTAACACAAACCCACAGCTGCTTTCTGAGGAGCATTGTCATCTTCAGTATTCACATATTGATCTTATTTTCCGTAATATGTGGTTATGAAAATCAAATGCAAGCTATGTCATGGAAAAATAGCGTAATGTTGGCTGATGCTGTGTGCGTGCGTGCGTGTGTGCTGTTATTGTTTGTTGTAACTGTGGTAGGTGGATGATAATCAGCGACTTTACCAGCAAGCTGCACAGACATATTTTGTTAAAGACTTTTACCCGTAAAAAAAAAAAAAAAAGTCCAAAGACAAGAAAGAGAAACGAGAGCAAAGTAGATGATCCAAAACCGAGTCCCAAGGTGATGAAAACAATGTTTTTGCCGACTTTGTGCTTTTGGAAACGACTGCAGCTGTTACTGTTTTTAATTAAATAAGCGTACGTTTTGAAAAGTGACAGTACGTTTGTTTTTTTCCGTGGCATTGAGCCTGTACAGATAATGGACAACAGGACAGCCCCCAAAATAACTGTCACTGTTGCACCGATCACTGTATAAATGCTTCATGTCATACCACATAAACCTCTAACCCACATTCCCAAAAAGCTGTGACGCTCTGTAAAGTAGAAATAAAAACAGAATCTCAGAAATCCATATTCTATTCAAAGTGTAACACAGAAAACATATTTCTATGTTTCTGGAGAATCTGGGTAACAACTTATTATAATGACACACCATTAAGCACTATTCATTGGTAAGTGCTTAATTCACCATTTATAAAGCATGTAGTTTCTAAATACAGTTTATTGTTGATCCGAATTAATAACCTGATGTATAACATGTTCATTATATAATTTATCATGTCTAACAATCAACCTGTTAGTAGTTGTTATGTATTTTGTGTAACCTCATCTATTTATGCCTTATAAAGCATTTATAAATGAAAATGAAAGTAGCTGAATGGTAAATGGCCTGTATTTATATAGCGCTTTACTAGTCCCTAAGGACCCCCAAGCTCTTTACACAACCAGTCATCCACCCATTCACACACACATTCACACACTGGTGATGGCAAGCTACATTGTAGCCACAGCCACCCTTGGGCGCACTGACAGAGGCGATATGATAGACTCAAACGAGTCTAAGCTATCTTAGACTCAAACGAGTCTAAGCTATCTTAGACTCAAACGAGTCTAAGCTATCTTAGACTCAAACGAGTCTAAGCTATCTTAGACTCAAACGAGTCTAAGCTATCTTAGACTCAAACGAGTCTAAGCTATCTTAGACTCAAACGAGTCTAAGCTATCTTCAAAAGTGAAAAATGACACAGATGAAGCACAAAGAGATACACAACATACAAATATTTATTGGCAGATGCAAACATAATGCACCTGAGGTTTGCAGAATATTGAGATGTTGGTAGGACCAGAGCCTGAGTTTGTAAGAGGGGTTTAAGAGAGAAAGACACACTGAGCAATACTACCACAGGGTAGTTTAAATTCTTCATTTAAAATAAAATAAGAATAAGGTGTTCACAAAATAATAGTGACCATTTCACAGAACGGTAACCATCATAATTAGAGTGCTCCTCGTGTTAAACTGATAATCCAGGACCATGTCTCTGGGATTTCCTGAGGCTCAAATTTCCTCTTGTTTGTAGCCTGTTAGCTAGCTTTAGTCAGATAAGTCCGCGTAAAGTCTGGTTCACTCCTGTCAGGGGTCGCGGAGTGGAGGCGAGGAAGAAGGAACCCAAATGCAGGACTCGCAGGTAGGTGAAGCTGGGTGATTTATTGTCGATGGAGTGAACACACAGAACAGAGGTAGGAAATGGCTGGCTGGACGAACGACTGAAGGACGGACTGAATGGCTGACCGAACACAGGCGGAAACAACAACATAACATCAATGACACGACAAAGAACGAGTAGAAACAGAAGACTTAAATACACAGACTGATGAGGATGATAATGAGAGACCGGTGAGTACCCAGCTGAACATAATCTGGCTAATGGCACGAGACGAGCTGACACAGGAACAAACAGGAAGTGACAAAATAAACTGAACATGAACAAAACTGAAAGCACTGGGTCGATGACCCAGGAACCCTGACAGTACCCCCCCCCCTCCAAAGGCCGGCACCCGACGGCCAAAAAGAAAGAAAAACCAGAACAGGGCGGGCGGAGGGGGAACAGAAACAGTCCAGGTGGGCGGCCGCGAGGCCGGCGGCCGAGACGAGACAGTCCAGGTGGGCGGCCGCGAGGAAGACGGCGGCGGCCGCGAGGAAGGCGGCGGCGGCGGCCGCCGCGAGGAAGGCGGCGGCGGCGGCCGCTGAGCAGGTCCGGTGGGCGGCCGCGCCGGCAATGACGTCCAGAACGTGGCTGGGGCGACGGTGCGGCAGCCGCAGGACCAGGCGAAGCAGAGGCTGACGCCGAGGCTGAGGCTGGCCCAGGCGAAGCGGAAGCTGAGGCTGAGTCTGAGGCTGGACCAGGCGAAGCTGAAGCCGAAGCTGAGTCTGGCCCAGGCGAAGCAGAAGCTGAAGCTGAGTCTGGCCCAGGCGAAGCAGAAGCCGAGGCTGAGGCTGAGTCTGGACCAGGCGACGGCACGGGAGCCGGGGGTGACGGAGCCACAGCTTTAGGGCCAGCGGGCGCGGAGGCCCCTGGCTGGAGAGCTCTGGAGGGCTCTGGGTGCTGTGGCTGCAGGTCCGGGAACTGAACAGGGTGGTGGATGAGTGACTGAACTACAGAAGACTGGACAACAGACTGGACAGACTGGAGGACGGGTGACTGGACGACAGGAGGGGACTGGACGACAGGAGGGGACTGGACGACAGGAGGGGACTGGACGGGAACAGACTGGAGGACAGGAGGGGACTGGACGACAGGAGGGGACTGAACAGGAACAGACTGGAGGGCAGGAGGAGACTGGACGACAGGGGACTGAACAGGAACAGACTGGAGGGCAGGAGGAGACTGAACTACAGGAGCAGACTGGACTGACTGGACTACAGAAGCAGACTGGAGAGCAGGCGAGGGAACTGACGGGGCTAGAAGCTGAACAGCAGGCGAGGGAACTGACTGGAGTGGAAGCTGAACAGCAGGTGTGGGAACTGACCGGAGTGGAAGCTGAACAGCAGGTGTGGGAACTGACTGGAGTGGGGAAGCTAAGGGATGAACAGAGGTGGGCGAGGCTAATGGCTGAGCTAATGACTGGGCTACTGAAGGGGACAAAACTGCAGCCTGGGCTAATAAGGCTGGTGCCTGAGCAGGGGACACCTCAGCTAGCCTAACCAGGGACAGTGTGAGGGCGTGAAAGGCTGGATCAGGAGGTGGATGAAGAGGTGAAGTAGTAGGTGAACCGGTTAGCTCTTCCAAGCCTCTAGGGAGGCCAGGCCGGATTGAGGCTGCCCTCAGCCTGGGCGCTGGGACAGGCACGGGAGGTGGCTGGACACCAGTCACCCCCACCCGGGAAGCAAGAGCGGATGTGGAGGTAGACTGCGTCGCAGCTGCCCTCCTCCTGGGAGCTGGCACTGGTGCGGGTGTAGGCCGGGCCCCAGTCATCTGAGGTGGTGAATTGGCTGAGGAGGAAGGCCGAATCTGGGCTGCCGTGCTGGTGGGAAATGGCTGAGTGATGGGTGTGGAAATAGTGACCAGGTGTGTGCTGCTGGCAGGTTTATCAGGGATAGGTCTGTTTTTTCTGCCACCACGATTTACAGTCTTTGCGGGAGCAAAGCAGAAAAAATCTTCCCAGTCTACATCATCCAGGAGGGAAACTTCCCATGAATCGGTGGTGGATCTGTTATGTGTTTTATGTGAATAATCAGATGACGGATGTGGAAAACAGTTAGTGGAACTCACCACCGGGAGTTGTTGAAAATAGTCCAATTCCTGACGGCGTGTGCGCCGCTTTCTCCGGGAAGAGGAAGCGGGCGGGGTAAACCACTGAGCCTCTGGCGCGGTAGCCTCCATTGAGCCGAGGTGGGAGGCGTAGCCGCGGTGCCGTGGCGAAGGTGGAGGCCCGGCGAATGAGGCGGCGGGTGTGTGAACGAGGAGCGGAGCGGCGAGAGAGGGAGCGGCCGAAACGCGGCATGAAACGTCCGCTCTCCGCGGCAAATGCTCCGGGGCAGGTGAGGCAGCAGGTGGGGGAACGCGGCGTCTCCGAGGCCCGCCCAGAGCCAGGCGAGTCCCCTCGAAGACGTGCTCTCTCTCCGTGAAGAGCCGCTGTTTTCCCCTGAGCTCCTCTGCCCAACGGGAAAGCGCTGCCTCCTGCCGCTCGTAGAGGTCCGAGTCCGCTGGGTTCCAAGCGTGTCTTCGTGGCACGGGTCGTGTCATTCTGTCAGGGGTGGAGGCGAGGAAGAAGGAACCCAAACGCAGGACTCGCAGGTAGGTGAAGCTGGGTGATTTATTGTCGATGGAGTGAACACACAGAACAGAGGTAGGAAATGGCTGGCTGGCTGGCTGGACGACTGACTGAATGAATGAAGGACGGACTGAATGGCTGACCGAACACAGGCGGAAACAACAACATAACATCAATGACACGACAAAGAACGAGTAGAAACAGAAGACTTAAATACACAGACTGATGAGGATGATAATGAGAGACCGGTGAGTAAACAGCTGAATATAATCTGGCTAATGGCACGAGACGAGCTGACACAGGAACAAACAGGAAGTGACAAAATAAACTGAACATGAACAAAACTGAAAGCACTGGGTCGATGACCCAGGAACCCTGACAACTCCGAAGTAGTCAGGGTGTCTGGTCCTGTGCTTTAACACAGGTAAACTCAGCTGAAATGAAAGAAGTTGTGGATCATCTCCTCCTCTGGTACACTGAAAACTCTGAGCAGCTCCACGGGGTAAGGAGGTGATCTGGTTAAGAGGTGATTCTCCCTCGTCAAAGAGAATCCCGAATCAATCGACTTTTCCCATGTCAAAATCCCCAGCCTGCAAAACAGAGATGTTACTGCATTAAGTTAATAAATCCCAATATTTAACAGTCATGGTGAACATAAGATCAGAACTGCTACGACACTATTTTAGCTTTTTCGACATTTGTCAGCTTTACTACAATATGCAATTATTTCCTGCATATAAAGGTTATTTAAAAGTGAAAGTGTAAGAGGATAAGCAGTTCCTGCCTGTATTAGCAGCAGGTCCACGTTCTGTAATCCTACTATACAACTAGCTGTATTTTGTTTAATGTGGAGGACTCAAATGCAACACACGCAGGGTGATTCTTCAACAAAAGCCAAGCCTTTTCTGTGGCTGATGAACAGTCCTAAGTAAAATACAGAATTCCAGCAAAACCATAACAGAAGAATGTGAGGCGCAAATCCATTCCGAAGACTTCAGACAGTTGCTTTTGCACTCTTGTTGTTTTGAAACAAGTGAACTGGTTAAACCTCCTTTCTGAAACAGAGAACGACCAAAAATTCACAAAACGTAACTGTTTCATTCAATACGATACAAAATGTGGGACTGAGCACCTAAACTCATCATGGTACAGAAGTGACGTTAAAGGATCATTGTCCCATAGACTTCACTCCCTGGTGTTAATTGAAAAGTAATTGCCAGTTTAAATGATTGTCACACTGGCTTTGCTTTTTGGAGCCAATAATTTTTATCCTTCTTTTATGCTGTCTATGATGTGGTCCAAAGTGGGGTGCTTTGAAAGAAGGCAACTACTTTTAACCAAAATCTTTTTCTAAACCTACCTGATTAATTTTAACAACCCCTCTGAGTTCCAAACGGTGGACTTTAACAGTGGAAAATGTTAATTTGGGGCACAAATCAGTACAAATTGGACCCATGAGAATAAAAGCTGTTCTGGCACATGAAAATAAAGGTGGGAAACTCATGTGCAAGAAGACCAAAAAACTGGGGAAGCTGAGTGCAGTAACACTAGTCAATAGATGGTGAGACTGTGGTAATTTTAGGGGAGTTTAGATAAACATTTTGCTATAATGTGGTAAAAAGTAAGCCTTCAAATGTATCCCTGAAGCGTACTTAAGCAGAATGAAATAAAGAACTGGGCCTCCTGTAAGTGCCCTGTGTTTTTAATTTAGTTTTGAGGAGAAAGTATTTGCCCATAAAGATCTAATGAATCCAAGACATGGAAATCATGTTAAAAGCAAATTTACTAACCAATAATTTAAAAAATCTAGGCTACAACACGGTACATAAATGTAAGAACAGGTTTACAAGCCTCACTAGGAGCTTGATACCAAACCCTGGAAAAGACTTACTTAAAATGACTGCCAACATTATTAAAGTTAATAATTACAACTGTGCTTTCAGAGGGACTGCCATCAAAAAGTCTATTGTCAAAGTCTGAAATGATTTTGATGGCTAATACTGCAATCTACAACTAAATGAATGCTTCTGAAAAGGCTGTAAGACAGTGAATTTAAAAAAGAAAAAAATAAATTGTAAAATTAACATGTGACTCAAACTGGCAGAGTACAGCAGGAAGAATACATACTTTATGAGCCGAATAATTGGGCACATCTGTTCAAATCCTGGTGTTTGTGCACCTTAAGGGCCACTCAGGTTAGTAGCGTATGCACCAAAGTAAAACTTCACTGCATTTGTGTCGTATGTGATTTATATTTTAGTCAGTAAATGTCACAATCAGCTGATCAGCTGTAAAATATTGTTAAGCAATAGCTAGCTATCAGCAAAACATATTAACATTAGCATATTGGCATAAGCTAATGTTAACTTAAAAATATTAGCCTAGCTTTAGCGTTTAGCAATTCAATTAGCATTACATCCCATTACTGATCTTCTACACAAATGATTGTTTGTTTGATTGCTTTTTATTCTTGCGTTTTTGTCACTGGTTGTTTTTGTTTTTTTGCATGCATGCATGCATGCATTTATTTTTATACCTTTCCTTTTGTTAATTGTTGATAACTCTGAACAATTTCTCCAGTTGGTAAAGTAAATTTTTAAGAAGTCTTCTGTCATGAACCGGCTGCGTTCAGGCAGGAATTGGACTCAAATGCAAACTCACTAAAGCAAAACGTGAACTCAAAATACAGTTTTATTGCTGGGAACAGAGGGAGCGATACAAAACTAAACTGGGAAAATCTACGAATATGAACTCCTGGGGAAACACAGGGAGAGACACGCAGCCATGAGGGAGGACGCAACAGAGAACTGAGGAACACAGCTGACACTAATAACCATAATGAGACAGGGGAGACTGGACTGAACAGAATGAACATGAAAATGTGGGACCTTCACAATAAAACAGGAAACATGATGTGGGAGTTGAGGAGAGGCAGACGAGGGAGTGAGGGAACACGCTGGGGAAACATGGAAAACATAGAAAAAAACACGAAGGGAACCACAGCACAAGAACTCACACCACAATATAAACACAGACACATAGAGAGACACAGAGGGCAGAGACACAAGGGCGAATCCAATAAACTAAACTGAACAACCTAGGAACCGTATAATAAATAATGAACTAACAAAATACAAAAACACAAGAAAACTAAGAATGCTGGGTAAAAATGACCCAGGACCATGATATCTTCTTCTGTTTTTTCATATATACACTTAATGGCCACTTCATTAGACACACCTAGTCTATTGCTTTTTAATGCAACTATCTAGTGAGCCAATCATATGGCAGCAACTCAGTCTGCAGAAGTTCAAAATGAGCATCAAAATGCAAAGAAAGGTGATTTAAGTGACTTGGTAAAAAGTCCCATGGTTGCTGATGGCATGCAGGTCTAAGTATTTCAATACCTGCACGGTCATTTTTAGGGCTTACTTAAAATGGGATGGCCAGACTGCTTCAAGCTGAATAGGAAAGCAACAGTAATTGAAATGACCGCTTGTTACAACCAACATATGCAGAAGAGCATATCTAGAAGTGCAACACATAAAACCTTGAAGCAGATGTGCTACATACAGCAGACCACACCTGGTGCCACTCCTGTCAGTCAAGAACAGGAAACTGAAGCTACAGTTTTCACAGGTTCACCAGGACTTCTTGGTCTGATGAGTCTCGAATTCTGCTGCAACATTCAGATAGCAGAGTCAGAATTTATTGTAAACAAAATGAAAGAAAAATCTTCTGGTGTAAGGGTGTGGGAAATATTTTCTTGGTACATTTTGGCATCATTGAAACCCCACAGCTTACCCGAATATTGTTGTTGACCTGGCGACAGTGTACACATCTTCTGATTGTTGCTTCAGCATGATAAGATACCAACAAAGTTCAAATAATCTCAAACTGGTTTCTTCAATATGACAGTGAGCACTGATTTGTACTCAAATGGCCTCCAGAGTCACATGATCTGAATCCAATATAGCACTTTTGAGATTTGGTAGAATGGGAGATTCATATGATGGATGTATAGCTGACAAATCTGCAGCAGCTGTGTGATGCTGTCATGTCAGTGTGGTCTAAAATAACTGAGAAATTCTTCCAACTTGTTGTTGAATCTGTGCCACATAGAATTTAAACAGCTCTGAAGGCAAAAGTGAGTCGAATGCAGTATTAGCAAGATGTAATATAGTGGCTGGTGAATGTATATATTGTGCGTAGTGGAGGTTTTGTGGTACCTTCACTGTACTTAAATGTTATATAATATAGTATGAGATACTTGGAGTCAACTACATTTACAAATGTAATCTACCTTTTTATCCACCTGCTTGCATTTGACAGTGATAACATTTCCTTTTTCAGCTTTTTATTCTGGTATTGCTGCTCTTACTTAAGCAAAATAAGCACTTAAATTATCAATAAAGCTTCACATAAGCAGTCCAAGGATAGGTTTAATATTGCTCTTATGCTTGACTTCTACAACACCTGTCTCTCTCTCTCCTGGAAATGTTTAATTAATTCACAGTTTAATTCATCGCACCAAAACTCCAGTGCAGAAAAAAACAAGACAAATAGGAGGTCTGAGTTATCCCCTTAAAAAACACTTTTTATGTCTCAGGTATGTAGATACGATATAAAGCACTGTGCAAATGTTATGGATCTTATAATAATAATGCCATGTATGATTGATCATTCTACAGACAGAAGAAAACAATAAAACGCATAAGCTGTATTCGCATTCTTTACATTTAAAAGCGTTCCCCACCCAGCCAGCAGGCAGGTTCTTTCAAATGCTTGAGGAACTTTGCACAATTGTGTGAATTTAAGCTGTCTCAAGTGCTTCTGTCACTTTTGTAATCCCACACTGATTCCATCTCGGTCTGTGGGGGCCATACCATCTGGTGTAGGACGTCTTGTTCTTTTTGTAGCTGAAGATAAATCTTAATTGACTCTGGCTGTATGTTTGAGGTCATTGTTGTGTGCTACAGACTGCATTTGAGCCTGATCAGATGCCACTACCATGGTGTTGCATGATGGGCAAAAGTTTCAACATCATTTGTAATAGTTTAAAAAAAGGAATACATTTTGTAATTTGATGTGATCAAAATTGTGTTAGCCTGATGATTCCTAATAGCTACCTCTTAAAAACTAAAAACCCCATCCAAAAAGTGCAGCCGGCAGATTAAATAAAAAAACTACAACTACCATTTGACCTAGATCTGCTTTCTAAATAAACAACGTGTGCATCTCATCGGCCAGGAAATTGCATTAGTGCACATTAAAGCGACCATGGAGAGGGGTCACAAGCTGTTTCCCCGGGAGACGCTACCTGCCTGTATTATGTGCAGGAGAGTGAGGGAGGGGAGGAAGGAGAAAAAAAACCTGGGATGCTGCTGTTGCATTTGAATGTGTGCCAGAGAGATCCCTCCTCTGTGTCCTTCACTGCCTCATTTCACTTTGTGCAAAACACCATCACACCCTCTATTCCTCTGCCCCTTTCTCTCTCCCCACTGTCTGAGTGACACCTGATATAGCTAGGATGAGCACTGTGCATGTTTTTGTGTTTTTGTGTGTGTGTGTACTGCCGGTTGTAGGTCTGCGTGTTTCATAAAAGTCAAATTGTCCCATTTGTTCATCCGAATGACCTTAATTTCAGCATGCCTCCTGGCTCTGCGTCTGTGTGTATTGACCAGACATTTTAGATTCGGAGCCAAGATGAGTTACAGCAGTGGAGATGATGCACTGTCACTGCAGAGGTGCAGAGTTAAAAGCTACACACACTGAATGAAAAGGAGACCTTTTCTTTCACTGGGAAATGAAGACAGATTCGCTTGTGAGCACCTCAAATGACTTCGCAAAAGACTGTAAGAGAGGGGCAAAAATAAATAATCGAATCCTGCTTGATAACAGCCGAGGAGGACAGTGATTTAGAGACAGTAAATGGGAGTAGACTGATCAGTAGAATGATCAAACACCCTCTTCCCCTTTAAATATAGATTTTAGAGAAAATGTGAAGGAAAGTAATTTACTTGCCAGCCATTTCCTATGGATCACTGTGTGCAAATCAATCACTTGTGGAGAGATATTATCACTTAGAGTTAAAGAGTTTCTCACTTTGAAGTAAAGCACCAGATGCCAGTAACTTTGAAAGCAGTTAATGGTGATGGCAAGAATTCGGTATTACCTCTTCTTTGGGCGTTAGCTGTTGGCTAATCCCAAACTGCTTCAACAATGTTGAGGTCTGGGCTGTGGGGAGGCCAATCCATGACCGATAGTGTTCCAATTTATGCTTTTGTATCCATGAATGCTTTTACTGCATTGACAGTAGGGATGGGTATCGAAAACCGGTTCTTGTTGAGAATAATTATTTACCTGCCGCCGTTAATGCGGCAGGTAAATAATCAACTAAGAGTGCATATTATGTTAGCGCGATCTGCCTTATTACAAACCTGCCATTACTGTGCATTTAGTGACCATGATGAGAGAGACAGAGTCTGGCTCAGATGCTGGCAGTTCTCGCCACAGTCTACCGTAGCGTCTCGTTTCAGGCCAGGATAGACGAATGTCACCGAGCAGTGACTAAGTTTGTGGTCAAAGGTTTGCACCCATTTGCCACAGCAGATGATTTTCGGTAAGTGAATGTGTTTAATTGTAGGCAGGGACATTACTGGATATTCTTGTGTAATTGCTACAGAATAATTTATGTTATACTTTGTTATTGCTACAGAAGAATATTTATTTTATTATTTTACATTTACAATTTTTTTCCTGGGGACCCTGTGACACCCCATTGAAGAGCCATAGGCTGTGGATCTCTTAAGATCTCACTGTTGGGTTTGTAAGGCCATGTTACTCCTAAATTTCTATCTTGTTCAAAGAGAAGATATAAAACAAAGTTCTAAGCTATTAGACCTTAGTGTTCTCCTTTTTTAAAAAGAATCGATAAGAGAATCGATAAAGAATCGAATCGTTAAACAGAATCGAAAATGGAATCGGAATCGTGAAAATCTTATCAATACCCATCCCTAATTGACAGTGTGTTTGGGATCATTGTCATATTGATAGATGAAGCTGTTAGCAGATGGTTTAGAAGTTGGATCAAAGTCTGATGGTACTTTTCAGATTTCATAATTACATCAATTTTGACAAGATCCCCAGCACCACTACCTGACATGCAGCTCTAAAACCATCACAGAGCCTTCATTGTGTTTTGCAGTAATCACTCACTGATGATTTAAATAAAAAAGTTTTCCCATCTGGATTCGCCACTCCATCAGACCTGTTGCCACTGATTTTCAGACCAGGGCTTGTGTGGGGATACTTTAGTCTTTTCTCTCTGTTTCCTTTCCTTAAGAAAGACTTCTTGACAGCCACCTTTTTAACTGACATCATCTCTAAGGAGGCTTCAGTGATCAGCTAAAAATGCAGGATCTACCAGTGTACCACTGTGTCAGATCTCTGAATAAAATAAAATAACATAAAATAAAATGAAATAAAATAAAATAAAATAAAGCTGAAATAAACTCAGCTGTCCATCTGCATCTTAAGGATAAAGGACACTCTTTCGAGGATGCCAATGTTCACATTTTGGACAGAGAAGACAGATGGTTTGAAAGAGGAGTGAAAGAAGCCATCTATGTCCACTGTGAGCGACCATCTTTGAACAGAGGCGGTGGTTTACGACACCAACTCTCTGCCATCTATAATCCAGTTTTGAGATCCCTTCCCAGACACCTTAACGCCCACTCACATCCTGGGCCATCTGACCTCAGGAATTTGCATGATAAGGTGGGGCCAGGTTTCACAATAAACTCACCCGAAACTCTGGCTGATTGGGACCCACACCCAGTTCCACACCTTGGCTCAGGCGATTAGAGGATCATCAGGGGGTCCTTTTGTCCCTCCGTGGGGGGACACTTCCACTAGGTTTATATCTGGGACTCCCCACCATTTGACCTTAGAACTGAAGAAGCTTCTCGGATGAGAGGTGAAACGTCTTCAAGTAACTTAAAGAAGTCCAGACGCTTTTCTTTGCAAGCTCCTTTGACTACGATGACCTGGATGACTGAGAACCTTCACAGACAAAATAAAATAAAATAAAAGGAACTGCTATAGGTAGTTTTCAGGCCTGCCAATAATTGACACTGCACACCGTGCTTAGATATGCTAAGTTTTCAGCTAAAACGTCTTTAAGAATCACCTTGTTGCTGCCTAAATGCTATTTTATGCCTTTATAACTGTGTTAGCGTTGGAATTTTACAAGTATTAAATAAAAGAAATGGGAAAATATATATGCTTTGTCACAGTTAGTAAAAAAGTGCCTAAAGATAAAATGTAAAATTGGTTCTTTTCTGAGTTCTCTGTTCTGTGTAGACACAACATTGGTTCATCCCATTAGTTAGGTGCCTTTTTATGCTTTCAATGATTCATATATTAGTGTTAGGTAGATTCTGAAAATTGTAAGGAACAAGGACTGGACTGGAAATGAGTAAAAAAAGCAACCAGTGTCCAAGGAAAACCATCCAGAGAACTATTGCTCAAGTGCACTTTACTCAGGCTCTAAACTCTCTCCTAAACCCAGTTATTGCAGTCACATGTCAGCCCTTGTTGTTGTTGATGTTTGGTTATCTTTTCATATACAGAGAAGGTTTAGGTCGGCAGCACTTTGTCAGATATTTTTTTAACAGTTTTATTTTTCTTCCTATGAATGAAGAAGCTACTTTTTTTAGGGATATGATAATAACTTAGACACAGCTCAAAAAACTATACATCTCTCGGAGCTCATATAGCCAAATGTGCATTGACGGATGAGTCATCTATTAATTCTTAAGGATAATATTTATAATTTAAAATAGCTGAGATGTGTTTTGTGTGTGTGCGTGTGTGTGTGATTGCATTACATAACTTTCTTCCATACAGTAATGCTGTATCACTGTGACAGAACTGGCAGGTGAAGGGAGGTTCAATCCCCACGATCTCCTCTCCGAGGCGCAGTAATCTAGCGTTTGTCAGAGTAGGAAGTGCAGTTTGCGGTAACAGTGAATTGAAAGTACGCCATAAATATGGCGCCAAAAGAGTTTTCAAGCTGATGATAAGAGCTGATTTTCTCTCATTCTGTGTTGTCTTTTTTCTTTTTTTCCTTTCCCGGGGGGTGGGAGGGAGAGGGCTAGCAAGAGAAGACCCGCCTGTGCATTTGTGCAGAGCGGTGTGCACGTACACAGCACCGGGCAGAGGAGTGGAAGCGAGGCAAGGCACCGGAGCAAGTGAAGAAGACGAGGAGGAGAGAGCGCTGTGTTTTATTTTTGAAGGAAGGGGACGTTGCGAAACTGGCTTGCAATCTTTACTGACTCATCGCTTGGAAATAAAGCAGACCCTTTTTTCTTTTTCTTTATTTCGTTTTCTTTTTAAATCCTCGCTTCTCCTCCTGCTCCTCCTCTGGCACCGGAGAGGAAAACAGTCGGATTTTGACACCACGTTTGGGGTTGCTTTTTGCAAAATGCGACACGCTTTCCTGTGAGCGCTATGTTGTGCGCACCTCGCAGCCCGTTACGCCGTGAACGGTAGCAGGACCGGCCGCTGCACCCGCTCCGTTTGTTATTGACTTGTGGAGGCTGTATCTCATCCTGGCTGCCACTTTTTTTTGGCTGGGGGGGGATTTTTATTTCGGATTTGGACTCGGTCGTAGGTCTTTGCAGAGCTGACGCGCTGTCAACACACCGAGAGGGGAGGGGAGGGGAAGGGACAGTCCTGTCACCTAGCGTGGACCAGGAGCCAGCTTTTTTAGCTGCACTGCTAACAGCCTGCCAGGGCACCGAGTGGGCACGCTGAATTAGTCCTAAACCGCCTCCGCTGTTGAACTACATGTGCCTGGCTCCCAATGATCTCCTAATCTCTGGGAATCGCCCGCCGTCCAGGACTGAGGACGTCTCTGTACCCGAAGCAGACAGCGATCAAGGTAAAATAAGAAATAACGCTGATTTAGTAAATAAATAAAAAAATAAATAAAAGTAGAAGAAAATAAACATCCGAAGTCCACTTTGCTGCTGCTGCTAGTGCTATATCAGAGCTAGGCTAGCAGCTGTGTATGGACTTTCTCGCGGCGGACTTGCGAGTCACAGTCGCGGCTGTGGCGCTCCGCCAGTGAGCGGGGCAAACGGGTCCTGGAGAGGTGGCGATGTCGTGGGTGAGGCGTGGGGATGTGCGCTTTACGTGTTGCAGTGAAGAAAAGACAAACAGCGCCTTTGAAAGCAGAGCCGGTGCGCTCACTGCAGGGACATGAAATTAACCGGGGAAACTCGGGCCATGTTGTTGTGCTTGAAAAATGTGATGTGAACGAGCCAGCTCCCCCCGTGGGAATCAAAAGAGTGCGAGCTGGTTAGTTGGAGCGTATCCAAGAGTGTGGTTATTGTTGTTATTATGTATTTATATTTTTTGGGGGGCGCAATTGTTCGCGGCAGTGGGGTGAGTCGTGTGGGATATTTTAAATATAAACAATGAAAAAAGAAAACTTGCGGGGGTGTTGAGGGTCGCACGCATGGAGAGGCGCATGAGGTGAAGTTGTGAAGAGAGGAGGAGGTCTGGGATGGGTTGGGGTGTTGGTGGCACCAAACAATTTGCGGGCCCTGGGGATTTGCAGGTTTCTTCACTGCTCGGTAAATTGAGGGAGGGGGGATTGGGCAAAAGGGACCAGCGGAAGCTGTACTGCTTTTAGGAAGGCTGGGCACGCAAACATACACACATCAAGGAATTAGAGCAACTTCTCTTTGCCCCCTTCACCCCATCCCCCTTCCTCCTGCTTCGTGCTGTGCTGATCTAGCTGGCGTCAGAAAAGGGGGGGCTGTTGTTTACCTCTAAGTCAGAGCTCTCTCTGAGTGTGGCAGATGCATTCATACCTGGAGGGGGGGAAACAACAACACCACCAGGACATGACACGTGGATGCAGATGGTGATGCTGCAAGTCAGATGTCTGCAGGATTAATGGGTTATAACTGGGGCATTTTCCTCCTGTGTGATTTTTTTTTTTTTTTGTGGCCACCTACTCTTCAACATTTACCTGGAGAACCTCCAAAGAACACAAGTATATCTGCCTATTAGTGCTAATTATTAACGGATGGAGCAATTTATCAATTTTTTTTAGTTCAGAAAGGCTGAAGTGGCTCTAGCATTGAATCAATTTAGTTTGAATTGTCTGGAGATTTGTTAAATGTTCCCAGTAGTGACAGCCTACCCTCCCACCTACCCTTCCTCACACACGCATACACATGTGCATCATTATCATCATCATCATCATCATCGCCACTCACAAGCAAGACCTGTGCACATATGCCAACAACTCCACGTGCTTCATGCCTACTCTGATCTTCAAGTATGGATGCAGGTAGCGATTACACAGAAGCGCACACATACATACCTTCACCTCAGATTGTCTTCCTCACACAAACACAAACACAGACACACAACCGTCCTCCTCCCGCTGGGTATGAAACCGGAGATGAGTCATGGTGTGTGGGGGTATAACAACTCTCTCTCTATCCCTCTATCCCCTTCTTAATCTTTTTCTGATGCAGTGCTATCTTGTTCTCACTCGTGCTCATTTCTCTCCCGCTCCCCACCGTCCCTCCCTCGGGTCTCTCTTCACTCGCCTAGAGACAGTGGTTGTTTACAAAATCAGCGAATGGGGATGAGTGCTGTTGTTATTTTGCTTCCACAATTTTGATGACAGCCCTCCAGCCAGTCATCTGTATTTCAGTTGCTTCTTCATCTTCCATGGCTCCATCTCATTCAACTCTCCCTCTCTTTCTGTACTCCATCCACTCTTTCGTGCTTTTCTCCACCAACTTCTCCATCATCCATCCATCGATCCATCCATCGTACCGCCACTCCCTTCACACTATGTCATTTGCAGACCTTTTAAGCCTCACATGTGCCCGTACTCACACGTGTGTCTAGGCGTGGGTGTAGTGTTGCGTGTGTGTCTGTGAGTATTAGTGTCTGCTGCGTTAAGCGCTCAGCTCTGATTGGCTGGAAAAGGGGGTAAGGTCCCCCACGTGGTGTGTTGTATCGCATTAGCTGGCTACGTAGGTGATGATGAGGAGGAGGAGGAGAGATGTTGTTCATGAATGGACGGCTGACGTCACTTAAACCGTACCCTCAATCCGTCACACACACACACACACACACACACACACACAAATGGATGTTTTTACGCACATCGCTGATGAAGGCTGCGAAAGCGTGTATAGTTTTTGTTGTTGTTGTTGTTTTGGGTTTTTTTTAAGAGTTAGATTCGGAGATTTGTCATATAGGAAGGATGGGAACCAGCTGAGCGTGTGTGTGTGTGTGTATGGCTGCCTTCAGGCGTGTTGGCTAGCTGTCATGTTCATAGCTCTCTGCTCTGATCTGCTTAGTAACCAACTAACTAACCCAGCAGCATGTGGGCTACTAGCTGAGGAGGATTTGTGTATCTGTGTCACAATACTGTAACTGTTCAGCTGAAATTTCTTGTTGTTTGAGACGATTAAACATTCTTAATTTTTTTTCATTATTATTGTTACTTTGTATTTCCTACATGCTTTTTCACAGCACTATTTATGTATTTGCCCCCTTCCCGATTTCTTCGTTTTTGCATACTTGTCACATTCAAACGTTTATCATTAGACAAAGATCAGAGTAAATTTTTTTAAAAGTTTTTCAATGGTGATTTAATTTATTAAGGGATAAAAAAGATCATTCAAAACCTACCCTGTGTAAAAATTGCCCCCTAAACCTAATAACTGGTTGTGCCACCGCCGCCCTTGGCAGCATAAATTGCAATCATGCGTTTGAGATACTCACCAATGATAGTCTTTTACATCACCGTGGAGGAATTTTGGCACACTCTTCTTTCCAGAGATATTCGAGGCTAATTCGGCATGAACAGCCTGTCTAAGGTCGTGCCGAAGCATCTCAATTAGATTTAAGTCCGGACTTTGACTGGGCCACTCCAAAACATTCATTTTGTTTCTTTTGTTTTTTGAGATATTCAGAGGTGAACTTGCTGGTGTGATCATCAGTTACAGCAAAGTGTCCAGGTCCTGAAGCAGCAAAGCAGCCCCACATCATCACACTACCGCCACCATGTTTGACTGTTGATATGACCTGACCTTAAGTGAGGCAAATAAGACCAGCAGTCCTTTAGATGTTGTTTGGGTTCTTTTATGACAACCTGGATGAGTCGTTGATGAGCTCATTTGGTAGGTGGACCATTACTGGGAAGGTAAAACCACTGTTGACTGTCACTGTGGTTTATTGAAGTAATAAAGTCTTAGAAATGCTCAACAGGTCTGGCACTAAAACTGGCAGCTGCTTGTAAAGTTGAACTCAGCTTTCCAAAAAACTATGGTTAATCAGTTTTTTTCATGATTTAATTTGAGGAGGGGGGTAATTAATTTTGGATATCTCGGGTTTGGATAACTCTTAATAAATGAAATCAGCATTTAAAAGCTGTATTTTGTATTTAACTGGAATATTAAAATGTGTCTGATGATGACAAATTTAAGACAAATATGCTAAAAAATCAGGAAAGTAGAAAAATACTTTTAACAACAAAAACTTTAATGTTTTATTCAGAATAAATTCATATGTGGAGTTGCCATTAGTTCAATTACAGTTTAGCTTAGTTCAGATTGTGTTAATTAGTTTGTGCTGCACAGATTTTTGTCGTGTCTTAGAGGTTTTGCAGCACGAAACCAACCATGTGTTGGCTTAAATGCCGCAGGCATGTTTTTATGCATTACCCTGATGTGTTCTGTCAGTGTTTGCTCAAAGCAGATGACCCCGCTGCGGCCTAGAACCTCATTAGCGGCTTCTTGTGCGTGTGCATGCTAACCTGCTGTTCCGTGAGCAGGAGATGACGTCAGACTTCAAGGGGAGAGGGGGTGTTTTCATTTTTACATTTTTTTTTTCTCGTGTCACTGTGAGTCAGCCTTGTTATTAAGGGATAATTGCAAAGTCTGCACACCTGCACAGAACACTGGCGAGGAGGAAAATGTGGAACATATTTCAAGAGAAGACTTTCGCAGGAGTAATTGGAATGTGCTTCCTAACTGTTTGGTCTGCAAAACCTGTCCCTTGTTGACTGAATGAGAGCAGTGGATGCTGCGGTGCACCAGATGTTTTTTCAGAAAAATTAATGATGCTTTTTTTTTTTTTTTTGTTACAGTTTACAGGAAAAGCCTTTTCAAACTACACTGGTTGATGATTATATCATTAACAGTATTGGGGATGGGAGCAATATGGAAAAAAACGTGTTATTATAATTTTTTCATATCAGTGAAATGACTATTTCTGTCCAACTTAAAAGTTCCTCGTTATTTCTAAGGTCAGTTTTAGTTGAAATGTTGTTGATATGCTGGCAGACACTATAATGTAGAGCATTATAAAATTATATTTTAAATAAAAAAAACTTAGGTTTATATAGAACCTGCTATTGTTTTTTTGTTTTGTTTTTTTTTTTACCCTGGATGTCCTTTCCCATGCAGCTCCAAAAGGATTTGTGACAGACTGAACCTGGGATCTTTGCTTGTTTGGAAATTTTGCGTGAAACCACAGATGTCTGACCGGTCGAAAGCTTCAAGTCTTACGGGAGGACACAAACAAAATGGAAAAATTAATTATTTGATTATTTTAAAATAAGCAAAGCGGGTAAATTCAAGAAACATTCACATGTAAACAAAGGAGAAAATAAGCAAAAATGAGCTGTTCATTCAGCTCTGGTCCTCTTATGGCAGGACTGTCTCAACGAAGTGGACAGTCAGGATTATATATGGACTAGACGTGTGACCGGATCACAGATCTGATGTTGGAGTGTCGCTCGCACTCCTGACATACTTTCATACAGTGTACAGCTGCAGTGGCCCAAACGTTAGCATGTGTGCGGCTGCTGGATGCATTAGTCTAACCTGTTATGGCTCTAACTCTATACCCATCACATCGATGGCTCAGCACTGTGCTGCCCTCGTTGTCATTGGCCTTTCGTGTTGTCTGTCAAAACATGGTTTGAATGACTTCTGTCGACTTTATATTGGCCGTCTCATGTTGTAATTGAGTAAAGCTAGTTCACTATAATTATTTTTATAGTGGTATCGCCCAGGAATTAGCACATATTGCTTTATCCTTTTTTTCTGATACTGTAAACCAGCCCGAAGTTTCAAATAATGAGGGATTATGCTTGTCTTGCCCACAGAACTGGTGCAGTAGCAAAGCAGGGCACGCACGCTTGTGTATGCACACGAAAGAAAGCTCACCCACCCTTTATTAACCGAAGTAATATGTAATCCCATATATGCTTTTTCAGAATAAATAGCAGAGAACAAAAAGAATCTGTTGCAATAAGTTCCTCATCCTACAGACAGACTTCAGTGCTATCGTCTTGGACTGCAGCTGGTGGAGGTAGTCCTTGTTCTACTATGTAGCCTCAGAGGACTACAGAGTAGCAGCACTAGCTGTCAACCTGCTGCAGGCTCTGGTTAGGGTGACCCTCCTGCTCACAGTGGATCTCCAGAGGAGTATATCATGACCAGCTGCGGTCCAAGAAGGTAGAATTAGAGTTTTTCTGAGGGGCCACTGCTGTATGCAGCGACTGAACTGTCAAAATAAGAGCAAGGGTATTTGGCAAAACCTATTCGAGTGGCCCTGAATTTACACAGGCAGCAGATATCCGTAAGATATCTTCAGGCACAAAACTTTGACTATGAGAAGCCTCATCTATTTAATGTTCAGACTTTTTGTTTAGAAGGGGCAGCCAATTAGCTTAAAGGGAGGGTTGCATGGTGCTGCACCAAGGTCTAATTTAATGAGGATTATTTTGATCTGTAAATTATGCAAACTAACTCGAGGCAAGTGAAAATGGGGATAATAGGACCCTTTTAACTACATCAGCTGTACTAAGAGATGCATATTTTATGTACATATGTTTAAGTAATATAGTATATCTGTGAAAATCCGTGAAATATTTAAGTTAGTTTTAAGCACACAAGATGTAGGGTAATTTCTGAAAATAGAGGCGAACCCCACAGTTGTAGAGTCTCAGGTGACTCGTGCACAAAGTTAAAAATGTATGAAGCACAAACATTTAAAATGTGTTATTATGCTCAGACACATTTTCCCTTTTCTTCCTGGTTTGCTGGGTTATTCTCTTCTCTCTCTCTACCTCCTACTCTTATTTCCAGGGGAAGAAAATAAAAATAAAAGTCTAGTTGTAAGCACATTGATGGACAGGCTGACAGATGCCGCCTGAGCTCCTGATGGGAAGAGTTTCAGGAGCAGCTATGTCTATGTTTGTGTGCTGAGCGAGGGGAGTAAACAACAGATAGAAACAGTATGTCAGGCCTTCCTTTGCTGTAGGAACGCACGGTGATTGGAGAGGAAAATAAGCCTTTACTGCGCTTATGTGTCGAGATGCTACATGTGTGTTTTGAACTGCCAGAAATTAGGATAAACTTAAAAGAGAGGCAGAACAAAGGTGATGAGTTGTTGTTGAGGTAGTCGAAGACGGCGACAGAGGGAGGAGAAAGGTAGTAATAGAAGACGAAAGACAAGATGTAGGGTAAAGGATGGGAGGCACAGGTAGTCGGGGTCACTAGAGGGTGAAGGGCAGAGTGCTCATCCTCAATCTCTGTCCTTGTCGTCCTTCCTTCCAAAGGCTAATGAACTCCCGATGGCAGTGGAGACGGGAGCTCTGGATCAGCCTTCCATCTCTCTGTGTTTCTCCCTCCCTCCCACCTTCCCTCCTCCCACCTGTCGTCCCCTTTTGCTCTCTCTCCTCCCGGGTTTTTGGCAGAGCCCGAGGCTCCCTGGCTCCGATTCACCTTCTTTATTGTTTGTCAGCAGATTTTAGGAGATGGAGCGGGAGGCTTAGTTAGAAAATGATTTGGACCTCAGCCTTGTTCCCGCTTTTTTTTTTTTTTTTTTTTAATTCCCTTTCATTCTCTCTCCTATCTTTCTGTTTTTCGCTCACTCATCCCTGCTCCCATAATGCAGCGGCAGCAGCAGGAGCAGTGGCAGCATCAATAAATATTGTGTTAATGTTCTGGTGGCTGGAGCCAGCAAGGTGATAAAGGAAATCTATTTGATTTCTGTGGCTCTTTTGTTTGGCCCAACGCCTCTCAGGTTTGTGTGCATATATGTGCGTGCACATTTGGTGTAGCAGCATTAAGTGTGTAAAGGTTTTTCTCTTTTGCTCCATTTATTCCCTCTTCATAACGCAAGCGCACTTCCTGTCTTCTGCTGCCGTCCTCAGAGTTTCCTTATTTTCTCCCCGAGTTTATTTAACACTGTTTTACTGAGACAGATTCCCTTAAGGATTTAACTGCTTCTTTATAGCTAGCATGAGCATTGTACTTAGAGACAGATACTGTCGAGGGAAGCTGCTTCAGGTAATGATATGCATAAAGTAAACTAGTTTGTATGTGCGTAATGCTACAAGGTATATGTGAGATCAAAGGCTTCAGGTATGGTCTATCTGTCAGGCAGCTATTTTTAGACTGAGCTATTGTGTAAGGTATTCCTAGAAAGCATTTATAACCCTACCTACTTTGTCAACACTGCAATGCTGGCCAATTATTGAATTACGTGGGTGTGATTGTCTGATTTTGATTCTGATATGTTCATTTGTACAAGCCCATTTTGCTATTTTTGGTTGTAATCCTAAGGATGTAAACAAAGCAGTTTGTAACTCATTTACACATCTCCCTCCATGAGCCCTGTCCCATCTGGGAATGCCTGTACTTCCACATATGTGTCTTATAATTGCTTCTACGGCCGAATTTGATCGCGCAGTCTTTCCTCAAGCTTATCCATTTTGAAAATAGCTGTGATGGCAATGGCAAATGCACAAGGTTATTAATAATGAGAGTTGTACAAGCTGGCAAAAGAGCACCAAAGCACAGCTTGCGTGGATGTGATGTCATTTTTGTGAGAGATTGCTTTCCCTTTGGTGTGTTTTAAGTGATGTGTATTTTTATATTTGACTAGGCAAGCACTGCTCGTCTTGGTTACCCTGCTTTCCCTGATGTAGTGCCACTGCACCCACCACAGTTTTCTTGTCATAAAGGTCAGCGGTCCCCAGGCCACGGCCCGGTACCGGTCCGTCAGTTGTTTGGTACCGGGCCACAAGAGTTGAAATTTATGGTTTTCAGGGTTTTTATCAATAACTCGGTTTCCCTGGGTCTTTTCCCATGTTGTAGTTTTGTATCTTATTTTGAAAGAAACATTTAAGCGTTACCATAGCGACCAGAGAGCATTAAGGAGCAGAGAGGAGGACAGGGCTCGCAAAATCGCTAGCCCGACGTCCCGGGGCTAGCGATTTTTCCAGTCGGGCTACCAAAATCTAACTCAGCCCTGCCCGTCAGGCTATCATAGGAAAATATATGTCAGTGCTTTTGCATTCTTTCGCCAATGTAGCTGAGTAATTATGTCATTGGCATCGATGAGCCACTGTCAATATGTGACATATTGAAATCGCGTTTGAATTTGCGCTTGCTTTTTGCTTTCATTTTCATTTTGCGATCGCGCGAACGGTGTATAGAGAGCGGCAGCACTGATTGGTGAGTGACGATTAATTGCGCACCAATTCCTCTGACATCGTCTTATCACTCATTAGCTTACTATTCAAACGCGACAAGTGAAATCTCTCGCAGCAAGCTTAAACATGTGAGAGGTTGAGTGCGCAAAGAATCGCTGATCATTATGTAAGTACGTGTGTAAAAGCAGCAGGATTTACGCTGGTATTTTAGTTCTGCAGAGCCAAATAAGACAGGTCAGGGTGAAGAAGGGGCAGCCAAAGAAAAGCCGATCACAAAACGGAAAAGATATGACAAATCGAGCCCGTTCTCACTCCCGAGGCGTAACATGGCGACGTTTTGTCACGTCCCGCGGCGTTCCTGAGGAACGCGAAAGGAGACTTTCGGCGTTCTTATGGTACGCGGCGGGTTATGGCTGAAATCCAGTGCAATGACGCTCCCGCGGTAACCAACGTTCCAGCCCTGTATTCCAGCCCTAAACCTAACCTTATCCCTAGCCCTAACCATAACCTTTTTCCTCACCTTAAACAGGACTTAAATGATGTTAAATAGCATGTTTCTAAGCCATTTGAAGGAAAAGAGCGAACATGTGTAGATTGAGTCCATACGGTTCTCATATTTCCTCATTTTTCCGAGGTCGTCATTTAGGAATGTGGTGGGTAGCCGAAAACGTAATATGTTGACGATTTGTTACCTAGCCTAAAGACTATGAGGCAAAAAGAAAGCACAGCTTTTTTGGTTTCATGGACAAAAGAATTTCTGTGGCTGGAATATGACGAGCTAAATAACATGATGTTCTGCCAGGTGTGTTGTGAGTTTCATTTGATTTCTGAGTCGACAAGCGCCTTTGTTACTGGGACCAGTCATTTTAAGAAAGACCCCATCAGAACCCATGAGAAATGCAAGAAATGCATTATTGTCCAGTCTGCAGTATCTTTCCCAGAACAAACACCAATTGCAAAAAAACATACTACAAATAAACCAAGCACAACAAGAACTCCTGAAAAAGCTGTTTAGAACAGCGTGCTATATTGCAAAGAGTGAACTACCATTGGCAGAATTTAGCAGTCTTTGCAAACTTCAAAAAGCAAATGGCCTAGATCTTGGTTCCACTTACTTCTTACCTGTGACTTCAGTGAAAATTTCAGATTCAGGATCTGACACAGACTGATTCATGTTCTACACAGTTCTTACAAGTTCATAGAAATTTCTGTTCAATTAGAACCAAGTATTTGAGTTGATGGTTTTAATTTTTATACAGTTGTTGTGATTTGTATTTTAACAATTTTTTTGATTAATTTTTATTTCCGTTACAATGTTATACTTTAATGTATAATATTGTAAAGGAAACCAAACGTAAAAAAAATTTCTTTTTTTATTCGGGCTACTTAAATTTATTTTGGGCTACCAAAAACTGAACAATGCCTGCCCGAAGGGCTACCAGAGATTTTGAAATTTTGCGAGCCTTGGAGGATGTTAATTTTAATGTTACTGGCTCATTTCAGGAGGATGCTGCTAATAAAGTTATACAATTACACAGTGAATTCACGTTTTTTAAAAAATTATTTTTACAAACTACCACAGTTTTTGTCTTGATCGTATCGTTTATTTAGTTGTATTTATCTGCGTCAGCTTATATTGTCTGACATTAAACTGGTCCGTGGCGCAAAAAAGGTTGGGGACCGCTGATGTAGGTGGTATCCTGTTATGTGAAAAGGGATCAAGGGCATATAATTTGGTCAGGGTACGAAAATAAATCAGCGTGCAATAGACATCAATTGTCAAAAGCTGATATACTGATCAAGTCGCCTGAGTCTATAAAATACTGAAGCTGCTTTTCTTATGGCTGCCAAAGTACATTCAACCAGTAGATTGGTACGTGTCAGTGGAGGAAAAAGGGAAAGGAAAAAATCATAATAACAAAAAATAAAGTTACTAATAAAGCACCTAAATCGTAATCGTGAAATGGAAACAATATTCCTTTAGAAGCCTTTACAAACTGTCGTTTCTAGCATCGTTAACGTTCTTCATTTAAACCATGCTACTGCTGGCAGGGGGTCTTTGTCTTTTGCTTCTCTCTTATGTTACGCTTCACTTAGGGAAGCTTTGCTCCCCTGAGAGCAATACCAGAAAACTAATTCACTTTACGGAGACAACAGTCTTCTGTATTTGACATGAGTAGCAAGTTTCCTTCCATTCGGCGGATCCCCACGGAGCGTTCAGCGGGAGGGGGGGGGGGACCACAGGGGAGAGGGCTGATGGGAATGGTGATGGTGATATCAGCATCAGAGAGTGACTCATGACTGCTCTTAAGTGGCTCTGAGCCTAACAGTCAGTTAGATGTGAAGGGGTGGAGGTGTGTAATACCGAGTGAGGTCGTGAGCGCATGGAGTTTCCGGCTGAGATGTTGAGTACTGCTGTGTGCTGCTGTGTGCTGCTGTGTGCTGCTGTTTGTTTTCTTTTTCACTTCAGGTTTATTGGTGGTTTTCTACCTTTGTGATGGAGCTCTCACTGTATCAGTGGGTTGCACTATACAGCGGCCTGTGTTTAAAAAATGTATTGAATAACTGATCCACAACTTATTCCTTTTTTTTGTTGAAATGCTGAAGGCTAGTTTCTTAGATATCCTAAACCCAGAATATACGTCTATCTCCAAGAGCTGAAAGTTAGCAGCACCATTTTAGCAGAATTATACCATAATATTGAAGCAGCTTTTAGATGTTGCCTTCACATGACCACCATAAAACCCTGGAAAGGGTACAGACTGCACAAACACAAGGAGTCCAACTCAACTCCTAGAGGATGGAGGAGGAAATTCTAGTTTCCTGTCACTGTCTATACAGGATGCTTTTGGTCACATTATTGAGTTTGAGCCACCAAAGGAAGTGAAGCACGAGCCTGTGCACAGTCTGCGCGGACAGCTGTATTGATTACAGCAGATATATACGTATCTGTTCCTTCTGACGTGTGAGGATGGACAAATGAAAAACTTGCTTTAAATACCTCATGTGTTGCCATGATGGTCTGCAGCCATGCTAGCAGCTATTTGAGGCTTTGCTTACACATACACGCACAAGGCAGTACTTTAAGTTTAATGCTTGCCGATTGTAATATCCCAAAGTACTGGATGTTTTGAACTGACAGTGACACTAGTTAAAAAGTTAGTGCGTAAATGGCCTGTATTTGTATAGCGCTTTACTTAGTCCCCAAAGCGCTTTACACTACATTCAGTCATCCACCCATTCACACACTGGTGATGGCAAGCTCCATTGTAGCCACAGCTGCGCTGGGGCGCACTGACAGAGGCTGCCGGACCCTGGCGCCACCGGGCCCTCTGACCACTACCAGTAGGCAACGGGTGAGGTGTCTCGCCCAAGGACACAACAACCGAGACTGTCGGAGCCGGGGCTCGAACCGGCAACCTTCCGATTACAAGACAAACTGCCAACTCTTGAGCCACGATCACCCCTAGACAAAGGGCTTGCATGAAGATTTGTTGAAATGTTACTGAGATACACTCAATTGGCAAATTTCTAATTAGCCAATCACATGCTAACAACAAAAATGACTTAAGCGATGGCATGGTTGTTGGTGCCAAAATTAGCTGGTCTTGGCATTTCAGAAACCGCTCATCTACTGTTACTTTCCCCACAACCATCCCTAGGGTTTCCAGAGAATGGTCTGAAAAATAGAAAAAGTCCAGTGAGTCACACCTCTCTTGGAAATGTTGATGCCAGAAGTAAGAGAGGAATAGCTAGAGTGTTTGAAGGTGATAAGAAGGCAACGGTAACTCAGTAACTGCTCGTTACAACCAAGGCACACAAAAGAGATCGAACTTTGAAGCAGATGTGCCACAGCAGCAGGAGACCACACCAGGTGCCACTCCTGTAAGCTCAAAAGAGGAAAAGGAGGCTATAATTTACACTGGCTGACCAAAAGTAGACAAGAGAAGTCTGGAAAAAGGTTGCCTGGTCTGATGAGTGTTAATTTGTGCTGCAGCATTCAGATAGTAGGGCTAGAATTTAGTGTAACCACAGTGTAACCATGTTTTGATGGCTGCTTCCAGCTGGATACGCACCATGTCACAAAGCTTAAATCACCTCAAACTTGAAAAGGACAAAGAGTTCACTGTACTCATAAGGCCTCCACAGTCATGAGCTCTCAATCCAGTGGAGCACTTTTAGGATGTGGAGGAACAGGAACTTTTCATCACGGACCAGAATTTCTGAGGAATGTTTCCAGCACCTTGTTGAATCGGTGCCACGCAGAATAAACTACTACCAAAAAACGTAGGCGCACCATCCTTCCAGAATCACGAGTGCCTACACAAAATTCCGTGGCAGCTTTTCTCAGGACCAAAATTTAAATGTTCCCTCTGAATGTTTACTTGATAAATTACATTTTTGATCAATCATCAATCATTCGCGACAAATTTACCGTATGCGCCAGAACAAAATTGCTGCATTACACATCCTTGGTAGTCTAAACTAGCATAGCTTCCAGTTATATTTTTTCACACAGTGATGCCATTGAGTCCCCATGTTTGCCAAGATTATTAACATCTTAATGCCAGATAAATCACAGATGGGAGTGACACGTCCAAATAAACGAACTACACACAAAACTTGTTCTAACCCGTCGCACTTCATCTAAACGGAACACCAAAAAACCCCCTCACTTCTTCCTCTTGAAGTGTCAGTGTTGAAAGCTGGATCGCAGCCTAATACACTTAGCACGAGAAACGCGGGTGTGTTTCGCTACCTTTCATGTTGCGATGTGTGAGTTAGTCGCCGCCTCCTTTCTTGCACACCTGTTAGCATGAACCTGATGAAGATGTTTGATGTGTGTGTGTGTGTGTTTTCTCTTCTCCCCCTTTTTTTTTTTCATCGAGCACATACGTCTCTGTGTGCATGCACATATGGTTGATGTTGAGGTAAATACTTGATACCCAACATCACACACTAGTACACACCCACTCTGACATTTTGATTCTTTCAGCTCATTCACAACAGTTGCCCTATTTCTCCATCTCTGTCTCTCTCCCTGGTCTCCCCGCCTCACTTTATGAATCTTTGTGATTCCTTTCTTTGGTGCTCTTTCTCTCTGTACCTGTCAAACTCTCTTTTTCCTACCTTTTCTCCAGTGACTGTCCAAAAATAGCTGTGTATGTGTGTGTGTGTGTGTGTGTGTGTGTGTGTGTGTGTGGGTGGATGAGAGACGGGTTGGGGAGAGTGAAAATAGACTTGGATGTGTGTGAGTGTAAGCGTCGCAGTCTTCCCTGCGTGCCCTCTAGCAGTTGTTGTCTTGCTTGTGCACGCAGCGTTAGCTCTGCACAGGAACACACACTTCATTAATTGATTCCTGTCCATCGCATCTCATTTTTTTACCACACACACACACACCACCATGAAGGAAAGGAAATAGTCAGAATTGATGAGGTGGTGAGTAAACGGGGTTTGAACAGAGGATTGAGTGAGAAAACGTCAGGCAAAGAGTGACTGAGCGAGAGGTGGAATTTACCAAAAAAATAAATAAAATTCAAGGACTTGAGGATACAGAGAGCAGCAGCGAAGGAGATTGGATACTGTGATGGAAAGAAATGATAAGGTTAGAGGTGGAAAAGTGAGTGATGGAAAGGAAGCGAGTAAAAGAAAAAAGAAGGAAGAGAAGAAAGTCATAAGTGGGCGGGGGGGGCGCAGCTCGGCGTCCTCCAGGTTTGGATGTTGCCAAAGGCTTTTAAGATTTTTTTTTTTTTTTTTTTTAGGCTCTTTGTTCCCCAGGCAGGCAGGTCTTTGCTCTGTTCAATCAAGCTACACACAACATTAGGATCATAGCGAAAGAGACACACAAATAAACACACACATTAAATGCACAAATACACAAATCTTCTCCCGCACGCACACGGAGCACTGCCTCAGAGAGATGGCTTGTTATGAAGCAATTTATATGCAAGGATTCTTTATCAAACCGACTGACCTCTGGCAAGTCGAGGAGTGCTGAGCGCCGGCCAACTGTTTGTGTTTGTGTGTCCGTGTGTTCGTGTGCGCTGAATGACAGGAAGCTTTACTTCCCGGGTTTTGTTGTTGTTGATGCATGCGTCATTGCGGCGCGTGTACGTGCGTGCAGCTGCGGAGCACCTTGCTCATTTGCACTGTTTAACTATTCATTTTTATATGCTTGTTTCTCTTTATGAATAATAAACCAGCATGTATGCCAGCCTCTCTTAGGTCGTGCATACGTGCCCAGATGTTCCAGCAGTCACTTAATGTGTTTTTATTGTTGATGGATCTGTTTTCTTCTGACAGCCAGACTGCATGCTCATCTCAAGAGAGGGCTGCACGTGTGTGTGTGTGTGTGTTTGTGTGTGTGTGTGTGTGTGTGTGTGTGTGTGCGCTCGCTGGGCTTCTACAGCTACAGTCTCTTAATAATAGATCGCCATCATGGTAACCGTTGTTGTGCTGACCTTAAGTGCTGCACAGTGCTAAAACAGACACCGGCCACCGACTAGTGTTTTCCTGCTGAAGTAAGTGCACCGTCATCCACAGTCTGTCTCTCTCTGACTGGGGACAGACAGACAGCCAAGCAGAGGAGCGACATACTTGCAGACAGTTAAACAGATGGCAGGCAAATGGGTAGACGGGCAGAGAAGCAAAGAGTCAAGCAGTCAGACAGACAGAAAGACAGATGGCCAGCTTATAGGCAGACAGACGGATGGACAGGATGACAAATGGGATGCAGCCAATCATAGATCTGGAAGCTGGGGGACGGAGAAGAGAGACTTTCTTTTTTTTTTTTTAAAGTCAGACTAGGCCAAATAAAAACTCGAATAATCTTTTACGATGCAAATGTGCGTCGAGCTGCACACGATCACACGTGGGTTAACGAGCCGTGATTAATCTCAGACCCTCAATCAATCGCTCAGTTGAGAGGAAGTGAAGTGCTGTGGACTTTGAGTATTGATAAGGTATTTAAAGCAAAGCGAGCACATTTCTTTATTTCAACGTTCCTTAATGTATTTTCTGCTTTTCCCTGGTTTATTTCCTTGTTTTTAGAATTTTTTTTTTTTCAGTTTTAGTTTTATAGATGAAAGAATTCATTCAGTTATCAGAAAGAAATCATCCGTCAGCTGCTCTACAGGAAAAATCTTTGTTGTTATAGCATCCCTTGTTATTTTAAATGATGCGAAAGTTTTAGGCTTGGTTTTGTTTAGAGGAAACTTACTTCCAAAGGAAGTGACAAAACTGATGGAAAATTTGAAGCGTGGAAAGGTGGCACAGTCCCACTCACGGCGTGATTGACAGAGCTGATTTGACTATCTGAGTGCGATACCTTTACACATTTACTCTTGCCCGAGGTGGGCCGTATGCTGCTGTCAAGATGTTCTAAAGCAAACAGTGCTTTTTTATGACACCTTATTTCCCGTTTTCAGCTGTAGTAGCATCTGCTCACTTAATAACGGTGCTGATGAAGTTTTACTGGCTGCAGCGACACACAGTGATCCCTATAAAATGATCACAAGAGTGGACTGTGAAACTCTGCAGGATGCCATGCATGCTGTCAGTATTAGCTTTACTTTTGGGAACTTCTTTAAGTGTTAACATGGTTTTAGAATTAAGGTACTGAATAAAACTTGGAGCTTTGGGGCTTTGAATTTTCTCCTAAACGTTCTTAGGGATAAAGAGTTTAAAGCCTGTGCTAGCATACACAGAATTAGGTCTGATTACTTTTAAATGTATCCTATTACTTTAGGATTTTATTCATGTCACTTTATGAGGTATGCTGTGCTATTACTGGGTTCAACCCTCTTTTTTCTTGAGAATTGTTTGTGACTGGAAACATTTCTCACAGATTTTGGTCCATATTAATATGACAGGAAACTTTTTTCATGCTTCTTCTATTGCCCAATTTTGGTGATCCTCTGAAAACTATAGCCTCAATTTCCTGTTCTTATCTGACACCAGTCCCATCTGGTGAGGTCTTCTGCTGCATTCAGAGATGGTCTTCTGCATAACTTGGTTGTAACGAACAGTTATTTGAATTACTGTTGCCTGTATCAGCTCAAAGCAGTCTCGCCGTGCACTTTCCGTGAGTTATGGTCAGAGGGCCCGGTGGCGCCAGTGTCCGGCAGCCTCGCCTCTGTCGGTGCGCCCCAGGGTGGCTGTGGCTACAATGAAGCTTGCCATGACCAGTGTGTGGATGTGTGCGTGAATGGGTGGATGACTGGATGTGTAAAGCGCTTTGGGGTCCTTAGGGACTAGTAAAGCGCTATACAAATACAGATCCATTTATCAGCTTTGGAGATCATAACAGTTTCATGACTTCAAAAATCTGTGTTTCTTATTGGAATGACGACTGCCCAAACGTTGTAGCATATGTTTTAGGAAGGCATCAGACCTCCTTGCCTTAACAGGTTACCAATTTATCATATATTTATCTGTGCCTTATTTTTTCAGGTAACTAAACCCTGGTCTTTTAATTCAAGAACTTTTAATTTGGTGTGTGAAAATTCCCAAGCTTTGTTTACTTTGGTTTTGCCATTTTTGATTCTGAGCGGCTTCTCGCGAGAAACGTCACAAACAAATTTAAACAAGTGATGCGAACTCACAAAAACACCTAAGGGACATTTAGCTTTTTATGACTAACTGCGATAATTTCACCAAGGAGTACTTTCTCCTTCATTTTGATGTGAGCTGACAGGCTGCACCTCCTTTGCTTGCTGCTTTCACAGTGCAGTTAGATTGGTGAGTCCATGCACTGGAGCATTTTTAATAAATGTGATTTAATTGTACAGACTCGATGGTACACCTTTCAAAGTGAATACAGTTTCTGAAATCTTGCTTCTAACATGCACGAATGTGAATTCAGCCTTCGTCTTTGAGGAGCATTGGTACTTGGTGTCTGTGCTGTAGCTTACTCTACTCTATATGAACTGCTAAAACCAGCTGAGTCATAAATTTCTTTCCCACCTGCTGTTCGCTGCCCGCGTACGGCCTTTTTCTCAAGCCTGATATGTTGCACATTTCAGAGGACAGTCCCCTTTAAACATTCAGTCAGACACAGTGCTCTCAGCAGTGTCATAGTCAGCCAATTAATTAGCTCCCCAGGCAACTTGGCTTTTCCCAGCATGCATTAGTCAACCTTCTCACTGTAAATGGTTTGGGCTGACAGAAAAACCATGAACAGAAAATGTGGCTTATACCAGCTAATACCTAACTCACTGATACATGCAACACACGTGTGTGTGCGCGTATACATATTTGTATCCAGAGCATTACGCAGCAAAGCTCCAACTAGTTTTAATCTCAGCAGAAGTGTAATCAGCCAGAGTAACTGGGGAAAAAATAAGTCACACCAGTGGATTCTGCTTGAGTAATATGGACTAGATTGCACATGACAGCTAATCTGAATTAATCTGAGCTGAAGGAGACCGGACTGGTTTTTGAAGGCAGACTTTAAAGGCTGATAGTAACATCTTAACGTTAAGCAAAGTGATGATTACCACTGGATCAATCACGCCTGCATTCCTGCATATTAATTGGGACACGCGGTTTGATGTGGAAAAATTTTGGATGTTTTTTGTAGTTTTCCTGCGTATGGAACAATCAAGATGCAATTAAGGTGCAGACGCTCAGCCTTAATTCATTGAAGCTAAGTTAATTAACCACTGAGGAATAACATCCATTTTTATACACACTACCCTATTTTCAGGGGCTTAAATATAATTGGAAAAATTAAACTGATTATTTTTAACACTTTGTTAAGACTGCCTGAATACTGGAAACCACAGACATCACAATTTGTAATGAATTGCTAGGCATTTATTGTAGCTGTCTTCATTTGTAGTTTGCTTTTCCGCCTTCAGTTTTGTTCTCTGGTTGTAAAATACATAGTTGATAAGGTTGAGATCATGTGATTAGCTCAGCCACTGAAGAAGATTCTGCTTCCTTACCTTTAAAAACTTCTGGGTTTACATTAACAGTATGTTTTGGGTAATTTTCCATCACTACTGTCACATGCCTGAAAGAATAGCTCTATATACCGCAGAGAGCTTCTGTCTGCTTCTGCTTTCTGTCACGCCATCAGTAATTATAGTAACACAATGTGACCGGAAGCCACACGTCCATGCATGCCCGTGACACCGGTATGTTTTGCAGGTACTGTGTTATGCATAGGCTTGTAGCCCATTCCAAGTTCCCACCATTCGGGTACAGGTTGATCTTAGTTTCTTCTGTCCACTCTGGCGATCATCAGTATGAGCCTTGTGTGAAGAAGCCTTCTTTTTATGATGGGCTTGGATAATAATATACCTCCTTCCTGAAGCAAAATTGCTCATTTACGTCTGTAGTCCCGGGCAGATCACATAAAAATGTAAATGATTGAAAGGATCCTGCACTCATCTACCTTTGTGGGAGTCTGTGGACATCTATGGTTGGTCATGATGTAGAGCTCAGCGGCCACTGATTTGGTCATTCCTAATAATCCTGCATTTTGTCTGAGTTATTATTATTATTATTATTATTATTGTTAATGAAGTTAATTATTTGCCTGTTTCACATGCATTTGGTCCTCCTGTGACTGGATGTTGTGGTTCCCAGAAACAGCTTCCAATAGCAAATACCACATTTGGAATTAACTCCAGACTTTTAACAAGCTTTATTTATGGAAACAAATGAAGAAAAAAAAAATCACATCTGGCTCATGAAACAGGGAATTGTCCAATTTCATTCGAGCCTTAAGTCCTCACTGTGTAATACAATAATTTTGGGCAACCCTTTGAATTACAGCTGAGAGTCTGCACTTCAGTTGCGCTCTGATTGTTTCCTCTGATATCTGTTGTGGTGCAAAGAGGCAAAATGGGTGAAAATTAGAGAAAAAGAGAAACCATAACCAACTCTTTTGGCTCTTTTTTTGTCACATACTTGGGCCACAGGGCAGCGGATAGCATGTCAACACCTACAGTGTGTATGAGTGAGTGTTTGAATGTGGTCTCCGTCTCTTTGCCTGTACGCTTGGTTTTTTTTGGGTTACTGAATTTAACTAATTCTGAATTAGATGAAATGGAGACCAGGTTGTGATGCATTTTTTTAAATGAACCAGATCAATAGGAAATGTGGTTTTGTTTAATGTACTTTTATTTTTTTAACTTTCTTTTTTATTGTTTTTCTTTAAACACTATACAACAAAACAAAACAACAACAACAAAGATAGATACAACAAGTAGAATAACAAAAAACAAACAAACAAACAAAACAAACAAACAAAAAAAACATGTTGGATCTCTTTGTTTCTACAGTTTGATCATTTCTCATTATCAATGTGTTGGTCTTTATCCTGTTGGGTTTATGTACTCAGTCCATTTCTCCCACTTTTTATGGTATTGATCTTCCTGAGTCCTTATTCTGTAGGTCAATTGTTCCATGGTTTGTATTTCATCTATAATTTTGATCCATTCGTCCTGTGATGGTGGGTCTATCTTGTTCCATTTTCTTGTACTTACCTTTTTACAGGCACCAAGCATAATTTTCAATATAATTGAAAAGATATATCTATCTTCTTTCATCACATTTCCTGTAATGACACCAAAATATAATAATGTACAAGTCTTAGATACAGCATAACCCAGAATTTTACCTATAACTAAAATGAATATCTTCCCAAAATTTTTAATCTTGGGACAGAACCAGAACACATGGGAATGATTCACATTTACCTCTCCACAGCCCCTCCAACACGGTTGTGGTAATGAGGTATGTTTGTTCTTAATGTACTTTAAAGTTATTTTATGGTTTAAGTGTGTTTATTATGTTTGTTCATACTTATTTGTTGTTATTACACTCAGATTTCTGTTGTGCGAGGCTAACAAACTGCTGTTTGCCTCTGCAGCTCATCCGTCTTCCTCTGAATTTTTTTTTAATAGTCTCCCGGTCGGTTTAACTTCCGAGCTCTGTGAACTGTCTGCTATATTGATCTGGAATTCCCGATACCTCAGTCCTTCTCTCTGCTCTTTCCTAAACTTAATTCCTTCCTTTTTTTCAGACCTGTTTAGCCACACCAAATCACATCAGTTCGTGACATAGTTAAATATTTCATTCTGTTTGATGGTCTTCTCCTCTTTGTACAACAGGGTTTCATTGATTCTGACAGCTGGCTGCCTCCAGCTATTGTCCTGCTTCAACTCTGACGAAGTGCAGAGCTATTATAGTACGGGATAGAAATGCAACACAAACCAACAGCATTGTGATGGAGTGAAACACATGAATGCAACAATGTGCTCTGATAGAGCAGTATTTAAGTCATCTATAATTTTTGGGCTACAGAGTAATAGAAAGTACTTTCCAGTATTTTTCACAGTGCTTCCGATTGTTTGGATTGTGGCTTTTTGACTGTTGCTTTTTAATAAAGAATATTAAATCCAAACATATCATAAAAGACTGTCTCACATTTATTCCTTAAAAATATAATATGTTTTTTAACAGATATGGAAAGTTGTTGAGTAATCGACTACTTGGCTCTATATTATCATGTATTACATTATATCTAAAATGATGCATTGATGCAGTATAATTCGGTACAATACATCCAAATGTGCTGCAGCTGTCGACTGATAAACATGCACTGCATCATAAAACATGGGGCTGTTTGATGCACTCAAATAAAACAGTCTCATAGCACTGATAATAAATGACATCAGGCAACAAAGTCCTGTAATCTGCTTTTTGAAGGTTCCTGCAGCATAATGCCTCGGCCTTTGCCGTTATAAATATGATATGAGGATGTTTCTCTTTGCTGGGATTTCCCTCGGTGGCTGGCAGCCAAATATCACACTGTTCACTTAAAGCCAGCTGGCTTCTTTTTAATTCCAATAGTTTTAATTAACAAGTTGATATTCACGTATGTTTTACGGCTACAGTAAACTGGCTCGATATTATGGCAGTTAGTTTGATCAGATTAGACATCATTACCTACGAAATAATCTAAAAATAATCTGCTCGCAACTTAATGTTCATCCTGCTCCTTATCTGGGATCAAAAACACAGCGACAGGAGTCTCAAGGAAGATGCCCCTCTCTCCAGCCACCACCCCCTGCTCTTCCAGGAACGCATGCTGGGGCTCCAGCAGCTGAGAGATATAATCTCTTCAGCATGTCCTGAATCTGTTCTCCAAAACTTTACCAAGGAGGCATCCCAGTGAAATATTTCAACTTGGAGCTACCCCCAATCCTCGAGAGTAGAGAAGCTAGTCTGAAATGGACACCCTCTAGAGGAAGCCCATTTCAGTAGCTTGTATCTGTGATCTTATCCTGTCACGAGTCACAGCTCCCGACCATAGGTGAGGGAGGGATTGTGAATCGAGTGGCAATTCAATAGCTTTGCTTTCACACTTGGCTCTCTCTTCACCAAAGTAGATTTATATGTCATCCCCATCCCTGCCAATGCTGTGCCAATCTGCAGGTCACAATCTGCAGGTCACTATTGGGGCGACCGTGGCTCAGGGGGTTGGGAAGCGTATCTGTAACCGAAAGGTTGCCGGTTCGATCCCTGGGCTCTCTGTCCTGGTCGTTGTGTCCTTGGGCAAGACACTTTACCCTACCGCCTACTGGTGTTGGCCAGAGGGGCCGATGACGCGATATGGCAGCCTTGCTTCTGTCAGTCTGCCCCAGGGCAACTGTGGCTACAACTGTAGCTGCCTCCACCAGTGTGTGAATGAATAGTGGCATTGTAAAGCGCTTTGGGTGCCTTGAAAAGTGCTCTATAAATCCAATCCATTATTATTATTATTATTATTATTATTATTACTCTCCTGCTCCTCTGCTCTCTTATTCCTGAACCTAACCCTGAGATAATGTTCTCCAATTGGGGCAGCAGCTCATCCAGGAGTGGGCAATCCAACCTTTTCCAGCTGGGAACCATAATCTCAGACTTGGAGGCGCTAATTCTCAATCCTGCTTGGCTGTAGATCGTCCCAGTGTGATCAGGAGGTCAGTGTCTGCTGAAACCAAAAGAACCACATCATCTGCAAAAAACAGAGGGTTGGTCTTGAAATTCTGTCCATTAATAGTTTGGTAAGCCCAGGTGGAGTCCTTCCACTGGGAACAGGCCCGACTGATATCAGATTTTTTACACTGATATATTGGCAAATAGCTAATGTTGAGCTCTACTTTCAGTGTGTTTGTACAGGGTCCTCATTTGTCAGGCAAAATAGATACAGATGAATACATGACGTTTATGTACGGTGAAAAAAATGCATCTTAATTCAGAGAAAAGACTTGTGAGTATAAAAGTTTCAACCATTAGTTATAGGTGACCATGATGCGTAAGCATTAAATGTAGGATGCTTGTTTTTTCTGCTCCTAGAAATGTGAAAGTCATAGTGTCCTTTACAATGAAGTACTTCATTCAGAGGGGTTCACCAAAAAATAATATAAAAGATTGAATTCGTGTTTAGCTGCCGTTTTAGTCAGCACTTTGGGTAAGCAGCAAAATGAAAGTCAAAAGTCAAATTAAAAATAGATTCAATTATATAAAAAAGTGATTTAAACCATTCTGGCTCCAGAGATAAAAGCATGCCGTACCATCTGTTGTAGCCTTTTGGCAAGAAGGCAGACCATCACATACTCCCTCTTGTTTCTCTCCTTTTCTCTTTCTTTTTGCTTTTCGATTCAGGACGTAACCCAGTGCAGACCTGGTGTTTGGTTTGCTGCACTGATAGATATAAAGTTGTACATCTGCGAGTCGTTTCCCTCTCCTTTTCTCCCTCACCCACCCCGTCTCTCTGTAGAACACAAAATATCTCAATCTGCAGGCTGAGCTGGGGTTCACTGAACTGATTGAAGACACGGTTGTGCATACTGCATGAGAGGAAGGATGACGAAGAGACATACAGTAGAAAATAGGAAGTAAGGTCGGGCAACTGAGTGAAAGGAAAGGAAGGGTATCAGGTGCAGATATAGAAAAAGTGAGCCAGAGCTGGAGAGAAAAATTGAGAAAATGAACTTGGTGGCTGTTCTTGGCAGTTGTTGAGCCGTTGGTCTGCTTTCTGCCTTAGGTGATTCTGCTCCCCCAAAAAAAAACCAGGAGGGGAGGGGGATTTTTAAGGCGATACAGTGACATTTCCAATTACTGTCAAGTCTTTCACTTAAACAGGCCAGCAATTCCCCCTTTACGCATGCATTGAGAAATGCTGGGTTACCACAGGACAGGAGGTTAAAGAGACTGTCCGCTTAGCTTACAATCACAGCTTCAGCCCTCATGATAGCTTTATGTCTGGTTAACTAAAGATACCAGCAGCATCTTAAATAACAGGTGAGATTTTAATGGGCAAAATAGAACAATTAATCCTTTATTTTTGTATTTTGAAAATGGTTGGTAGGTTAAATAACTTGAGCGGCCAAAATTTGCCAGATTGGCTGACAATGCTTTGTCGTTCTGGTCAAGTCAGTGAAAAAAATTGAAAAAGAAAGGGAAATGGTGCAGCCTTAAGAGGAAAAGTCTTTATAATTCAGTCTAAAACATATGAGCGCCTGGCTACCGCTTAGATGTACTGCTTTTATCCTAACAGACATAGTCCAAAACAGTTGCAGGACTAAAAAAACACCACAATTGGAACCAAAAGTGGGCTGTGAGTAAGTAAAATGAACCCAGCTCTCCAACTGCTACTCTAACATTATACAGAGAATCGCTTAATACGGGGAATACATTTCGGGATTTTGTACTTCACTAAGTAACAGCTTGTTAGCATTAACAGCAAACCAAATGAAATCCAAGTGTCAGAAGCTAGCCATGAGCTCACAGTGCCAGGGTGCAAACATTCCCTTCCTCTGTAAAGACAAGAGTCTGGTTGAATGGCTCTGTAATCAACCATCTGTTAAATGCAAAACCTCCTGTGCAATAATTGTCGCATTATTTACGCCTATGCTGTTTTGCAACCAGCAGCCGCTACCTCAAGGCCTTGGTCAACACAAAAGACATGCTGAAAGATTCGCTTTAGGTAATAGTTTTTTTCCCCTACAGCTTTATTTTAAAACTAAACAAGCAGTTGACCTTTGCCATTCAAATTTTTAAAGTAAACTATATTAACGATTCTACAGCGTTCCGATTATGTTGCATGCAGGGTTTTTTTTCCTGGAAATATCTTTTTAACTTGTCATAGAAATATTAGAAGCTTTGCCATGACAAGATTTTGAGTTGTGACGGTACCAAAAGCACACTTTCTATGCATTACATCAAACACGGGTCGCGACTGTGAGCCAGGATAAGCAATCCCAGAATCCCTAATTTTAATATTTCCGGCTTTCTCTACAACCCCAATTCCAAAAAAAGGATACCGGTTAAATATGAATAAAAACAGAATGCAGTTATTTGCAAATCTCATAAACCCTTATTTTATTTACAGCGGAACAGAAGAAAAATGGCATGGCAACACATCTGAAAAATGTTGGGACAAAGCCATGTTTACCACTGTGTAACATCCCCTGTTCTTTTAACAACAGCCTGTAGATGTGTGGGAGCTGAGGAGAGCAGCTGCTGGACTTTAGAGAGGAATGTCGTCCCATTCTAGTCTGATAGAGGATTCTAGCTGCTCAACAGTCCTCTGTCTTCTTTGTCTTTTCATATTATGATGTGTCAAATATTTTCAATTGGTGAGTCCGAGTCCAGCATTTGGACTCTTCTTCTTCTTCTACGGTGAAGCCATGCTGTTCTAATAGATGAAGGATGCTGTTGATCGTATTGCTGAAATATGCAAAAAAGACATTATGGGAGCATATGTTGCTCTAACACCTGTATATATGTTTTAGTATTGATGGTGCATTTCCAAATGTGCCAGTTCAGTAGGTACTGTTGCACCCCGATAAATGGTCTGTATTTGTATAGCGCTTTACTTGGTCTTAAGGACAAAGCGCTTTACACTATACACAATCATCCACCCATTCACACACTGGTGATGGCGAGCTACATTGTAGCCACAGCACACTGACAGAGGCGAGGCTGCCGGACACTGGCGCCACCGGGCCCTCTGACCACCACCAGTAGGCAACGGGTGAAGTGTCTTGCCCAAGGACACAACGACCGAGACTGTCGGAGCCGGGGCTCGAACCGGCAACCTTCCGATTACAAGACGAACGCCCAACTCTTGAGCCACGATCGCCACGATACCATCAGAGGTTAAAGTTTTTGAGCGGTGCTGACGAAAGCCTGATAGTCTCGCTCCTCTTTAGCTGGGAAGATGCTGCGTCTGTGTTTTACAGAAAGAACTTCACTATTCGTCTTCTTTAAACAGAACATTTTTCCACTTTTCCACAGTCCATTTTACATGAGCCCGAGAGAAGACGGCGGCGTTTCCAGACCGTGTTCACACGTTGCCTCTTCTTTGCATGATAGCGCTTTAAGTGGATACCACAGTGAACTGTTTTTAGTGATTTCTGGGAGTTTTTCTGAGCTCATGCTGTGATTTCCACGACAGAATCGCATCTGTTTTTGATGCAGTGCCACCCGAGGACACGGACATTATTATTATCAGCCTTTTCTCCATATTTCCTGAATCTGTGCACGGCATATGATGAGATATTCAAAGTCAGTTCTACTTCAGGGAACATTATTCGGAAATTGTTCCAGAACTGCAGGTCTTTTCTGTCTTTCTTTTTTTTTCAGATTGAGGAACCGCTGCTCATCTTTACTTCAGAGAAGCTCTCCCTCTCTAAGATGCTCTTTTTATACCCAATCATGCTGTAAATTAATCCAGTTAGTTTCTTTTCAGTGCACTGGTAGAGCTGTAGTATGAGATGTCCTTGTAGACATTTTAAAATGCCAGGACATTTTGCATACCTTGATCGATGCTCTTTAAAATCTCGTGGGATCCAGTGAATAATCCTTTTGTGTGGCTTGAGTTTGTTTCTTCTTCTTTTTTTGTGACCGAGCACCTGCAAAAGGTTTCCTGACGTACGCTCTGCACCTTCTTCTTGGTGTGTTTTCATTCAGTTTGGGTTTACCACCTCGTTCTTGTCATCACCAGCTCCTGCTGTTGATCTTTGGTCAGGCTGTTGAGCGACATCACCGTGTGTGTTATTAGGCAGCTGGAAAAGGAGATGCTAATGTGCACACGCTGTGGTTTGCTCAACTCGCACAGAAAAATAAATAAATCGAATAAAAACCAGCGTTTTACAAGAGAGACACCTGGCTGTTTTTAGTGCTCAGTAAATTGACCGGCCGGCTCAAACCGCAAACCAGGTCGTCTGAAGCTCAAGCTCTGAATCTTTGTGCTTATTCGAGCCCGTGCCACAAAATGTCTCTGTTGCAGTTGCTTTAAAACACTCCCAAAATGACTCATTTAGCAGGTTGGTGTAAAAAATAGACCCTCAAACGTATTTTATGTCTTATTTTCTCAGCGTTGACATTTTCCTTTAAGCGGTCAGGAGAGAAATGACTGAGCTGCACATGGAAAGAAAGGAAAAAAAACAAAACGCATTGGTAGCCCGAGTGTGGTTTAAGTGGGTCGTCTGCGAGTTTAATAGGCGAGGGGAAACCCTGAGATGGATCCAAGCGTGCAGACTCGAAGTCAGACAGTCGTAGCCGGAGGAAGTCGGTGATGTACTTAACAACTCCCCTCAAAGGCAGGAAGACGAGGTAAAGCTAGACAGATGGGAAGAGGTGGAAAGACGGCGAGAGAGAGAGAAAGGCAACAGAGGTTGAGGAAGTCAATAATGTACTTAACCTTACTCCACAGACTCCGTGTCCCTGTTATTGTAAGGCAAGTAAAGACGGGAAGGGGGGAGGAAGAGGGGAAGAGTGAAATGGCAGGACTCTGGAGTGGAAATGGTCACAGGCAGCAAAGAAGCGCGGGTTTTTTTTGTTTTTTTTTGTTTTCGTCAGCATAAATGTCAAAGTATTTAAGTGTGTGCAGGACAGGCGGGGAGGCCAGGCTACAGGAAGAGCCCCATTTAAAAGGGAATAGCCCAGTTTTACTGGCACATAAATCTCTCCTCCCTACTCTGAAGGTTGTAAGACAGCTCTTCTTTTAGGCTTCCTCCTTCAGTTTGGCAATACGCTAAAACCCCTTTTTTCTGGACTTTATCTTTTCCTTTTTCTTTAGCTCAGTGTCTGTCTCCTTCAGACTCTCTTGACCTATACCCCTTTTTCCCCCCTTTGACCCTCAAGCTAACAGCAGGCAATAGATTAACAACATTTTATTGGGTTGTTTGTCCCCACCCCCTTTTTCTCTTCACTATTCTTTCTGTTCGATTGTAGCCAGAGATGGATTTTAAATTAAACTCAGTTTGTGAAAGTAAGCTTTATTTTTAGTCTCTCATTATAGTATACCATCATTAACATTTATGTGTCTGACTTTGTATTTATTTGTGTGCTGATCTGACAGCATTTTGACTTTCATGCCTGTGGGTTCCTTCTGATCTTTGCCCACATTTAACAATTAAGAAATGCTCAAATTCAGGGTGGCAAAAGATGCCGAAGCTTAAGTGATTTTTGACACGACACAGACCATCAATCTCTTTGCTTGAGTGAAGAATGCAATTTCCTCTAGAGCGTTCACAAATATTATAAACACATAGTTTATTTGATTACGAAAAGAGGGTCTCCAGATATTTTGAATGGAGTGTTTATTGAACCTTTTGACTAAAAAAAAAAAAAAAGAAAAAGTAATTTGTTGAATATGTTATTTTTTAATTTGTATCATCTGTTTTCTATGTTTTTTTTGCATAAAATGTGCCATTTATTTAGCTCCTTTTACATCTCATGGTGTAGAAGTCGTAAAAACCTCATGTATCAAATATACATTTGGCTTCAAAGGGATACGTTTATGTACAAAGTTGCTTAACAGCTTTTGGGGAAACTTTTGTTGGCTAATCAAAAGCAATTTTTGGCTAAATATTTGAAATCGACAAAAAGTTATTTAACAGTATTTTGAATTTGAATTGAAATTTTTTTTTCAATTTCAATATTAGAATCATTAATAAAGCCTGAGGGGGCTTTTCAGGGGCGTGCCACGTTTTAGGGAGTTAAAAAGAAGTCAGAAATCAATCAAACAACAACCAATACAACTACTTCTTCTAAATACCTAAAAAAAGTTATTTTATCTTGATATAAATAAATAATGCTTGTGCTTTCCTTTTTTCTCCTTTTATGTAAAATTTGTAAATTTGTGCAAAACAATCAGAATTTAGCATTAAAATGATTATTTTAATTAAAGAGTTTGCGCATACTGGAACACAAAAATTATTTTGGTAATTTCCATAACTGTTAATCTATAGCAAACCCTATATTGAGTGGTTGTCTAATAAATATTTTAAGCACTGCATATATCATTAACTAAACTAGCCACGAACGATGGGGATGACACTAGTTGACATCATTTTGCTGTGCTGCGTACTCTGCTCCATGTGGACGCATCTTTTTCTGCATTTCTTTCTCGCATCACTGCATATCGGATAACATTTACCTATACTCTAAAACCAAGCCGTACTTTTAGACTTTGCAGATGCTTGCTGTAATATACACCAGAAGCTAAATTACATAATTGGAAGGCTACTGTGGATATGGGTACCCGGTGGCTTTTAAATTCGCACTGCATGTATCTGTTCTGATTAAAAAAATAAAACCAGCTTGAAATGGTTACATCTGAAATTAACAGTTGTTAGATAATAAAGTTGAGTATCTCCCTGATACACTAAATGCATCTGCTGTGTTATGTACAGTAAGCTGATTTCTGGGCAGGGGCCCATTCATGTTGAGCGATACCCTTTATGACTCAAGTGTTTTGCAGTCTTTTTGCGGAGGAGGCAAACTTTCTGTATTCTTGGTTCTCATAAGGTGAAGGAGTCCTTTGGAGTTTAATCGCTTATATCGAGTGTTTGCAGTCTTTTACGTCATATAAGCACATCGAAGGCGTTTCCGATCGTCAAAAAACAACACAAAGCGGAAAATTTCTATAGAAATATGCTTTTGCTTCCAGTCTGTTTACGTTACCTTGCTCCTTTTAGTTTCTGTTTGTTGGTCTTTTAGACCTAAAGACCACCGCATGCTTTTTTTGTTAACCTCCCGCCGCTACTTGTTGAGCGGTAGTGAAGCTGTGAAAATTGTGACGCAAACTAGAAACACTTTCATAGTACAAGTTGTTCCTTAGTATTGCAAACATGTTTCGAAAGCTTTACTTTGAAGGCAGATGTTTCTGTGGCACTTTTCACTCTTTGATTACTGTTGATGACTGTTTGCAGGCAAATCACTGCCTCATATACAAACATCTGCAAAGCAGTAGCGAGGAGGTTTCGGTACAGCACCGTATACCTCTTTGTCAACTCTTCTTCTTTTTCCTTCAACTTCATCTTCATCTTCTTCTGATTTCCTGCTGGCATCCTCTTCTGTCTCAACCACCCTCTGCACACCCTTCTTCACTATATCCGTAAACCTCTGCTGTGAACTTCCTCTTTTCCTCCGCCTGACAACTCGACAAGTTGAATATATCCACTGCACCTCCTCTGTGCACATCCAAGCCATCTCAGCCTTGCCTCACCAGCGTTGTCTCCAAATTGCTCAACCTGAGCTGTCCCTCTCACGTACCCTGATGGTCTTTTAAACTCGTAAGCATTTTGTAGACCTTCCCTTTAACTCTTGCTGTCAAACATCCCCCCCCCCCCCCCCCCCCCGACACTCGTGTCCACCCTCACCAACCTGCCCACGCTCTCTTCTTTACCTCTCTTGTTGCTTTGGATGGTTGACCCCAGATAATCTTCACCATTACACCTCCCTCTATTTCGCACACATGTATTCTGTCTTGTTTCTACTGACTTTCACTCCTTTTTTTCTCCAGAGCGTGCCTCCACCTCTCTACGTTCTCTTTTACCCGCTTCCTGCTCTCCCTGCAGGCCTTTCATTGTAACCCCACAATCAGTGAAACTCTGAAATGTGCAGGAATTGGCACTGAGTTGCTTTGCTCTTTTGCGTCTTCGCGTCTCTTAGTACAGTAGGCTCCCAGTGGATTTGAAGAAAATTGAAAAATGTTGCAGGACAAAGCGAAAGGTGGTCAAAAATCTCACAATCTTCTATGCCTTTACAGCTTGCTTCCCCACTTCTTTAAAAAAACATCACTAAGTGAAAGCAGGTTATTCCCATCACTAAAACACTGCTGTGACTGCAGTAGAACAAATTCCTTCTGGATCAAACTGAATAGCGGCCCAAAGCTCAATTTTAGTTTTCAGTGCTTATCTTAGAATTAGAAAGATAAGGTGACAAATGAACATAATGCTGTTATTAGAAAGAGATGTCCAGATGATAGAGGTTGCTTTTTAGTGCGCTTTATCACAAAGAAACACAGCTGCTTAGAGCTTTAGAAAGCGTCCTAGATTTTATCTGGATGAGAGAAGCCTGTGTTTTTTTTTTTTTTTTTTGCTCTCACTTGATTTGGTTTCACTCCATTATAATGAAGAAAGGAGTACCTTCAGTATTGAAACAGATGCATAAGAAAGGGTCTTGTGCCAAAGCTGGCAGTGAATACGACGCTAATAAAAGGATGGATTCATTGTCGACTAGTACAAGGATTCCCTCTGTATGTGTGGTGGTGGTGGTTGGGGGGTGGTGGGAGGAAAAATGGAACAACTGTATCCCAGGGAGTCCAGAGTGCTAATGTGTAACGGTGATCAAGTCAGTTTATTCTGGCAGGCTGCCTGCTGGAGGCTCTGACAGATTGGTGCCATCAGCACATTATTTCATTAACACTTGTGTTTTCATGGTGAACATCTTCTCACTCGTCATTTTTCTCTCTCTCTCTTGCCCCCCTCCGTCCCTCCCTCCCTGCCCGCCCGCCTGCCTGCCTGCCTGCCTGCCACCCCCCTAACAGATGGAGAGCGAAAAGAAGAGGAGAAAATACTCCACGAGCAGCAACGACTCTGACACCACTGACAGTAAGTTGGGATTCAGGGAAAGGGTATCTGTGTGCGTGTGTGTGTGTGTGTGTGCGTGTGTGTGTGTGTGAGACGATGGAATCCTGAAAGTGTGAGAAAAGCGAGTTCCTCTGCTGCTTTTATACGGTGAGCTGCCTGGTCTTCGTCAATTCCCAATTCTCGCATTCACTCTCCATATAGACTTTCCTCCTGTCTCATGGTTGTCCTCCCTCTGCTCATTAAGACTTGCCACTTTAAAACCGAGCTACACTGGAAACATGAGCGGGATTTAACCAGTTGGCACAACAGAAATCACCGGTGGGAATAAGAACTTAAGGTTTGAAGAATAAAGTCTTTATTTTTAGAATAAGTGCGAATTTGTCGGAAAATGTCGTTCTTTGAGAGAGATGTCGCTACGAAAACAGATTGTGGTGCATCATTACTGGACGAGCAGATTGCAAAATTTGAGGCGTTTTGAAACGGAGCCTGCAAATACAGGTGGTTTACTTGGGCAATACCACAAGGAATGCCATCTTTTTCAGTTTAGGCAACACAAAACAGCCATCTGTGTAGTAAGTACGACTTGGGGTCTCGGAGGCTCGTCTTGTCCCTTTTAACAGAAAAACCTTCTTCTAGGTGTTTTGTATAATTGCATGTTGATCCAGTGGTTACCACCGTTCCCTCACACTGGTTTAAATCCTTCAGTCGGCTAGGACCCCTCTGCGTGGGGCATGTTGTCCGTGTGCTTGCGTGGATTCTCTCTGGGTATTCTCCCAAAGTCCAAAGCCTTGTGTTTTAGCTTAACTGGAGATTGCTTTGACCGTATGACGTGTTATCTGTCTCTCTGGCTGGGCCATAAAGGGGCACTGGATTACCCCTCCAGGGTGTATCTGACCTTTCGCCTCATGACAGCTAGGATAGGCTCCAGCCCCCACGACCTTGAATCGGATAAGAAGTTAGGAAGATAGATGGACGTCCCCCTGCGTGTGACATTTTAACCATTCTTCCCATGCAAAGTTCCATTATTTGCAAAACCTTGAGGGTTTTCTTGCACGTATCATCAGTTTCAGGTCCACCCACAACATTTCAGTGGAGCTAAAATCTGTACTTGACTGTATATTGCACAGTCCCTTGTGTCTTTTCCAATTTCTCTAACTGGTGCAAAGGTCTGTGTATTTAAGTCTTGTAATACTTTGTTAAAGTAAAGAGAAGATGTGCAGATCCAGATAAATCCTGATCTCTCCGGGGAAATCAAGTTGATGCTGCATGATTACGATATGAATTATTAAAAACAAAGTTGGAAGTTGCATTTGAATACAGTTGAAGTTGATGAACTATGTCAGTAAACACACCACAAACTGCAACCACGCTCTTTTTTTTTTCTTTTCAGAAGATGCATTATCGCGTCAATTCTCACGCCTTCGCCAACCTCTGCTGAGGTTGGCATCTCTTTATCACCACCGAAAAAGTAGATTCAGCTCACATTATTAATGTTTTGGCGTGTATCAAGTTTGGTTCTTTATTAATATCTGGACTTAGATATCTCAGACAAAGCCGTCTTTTGCTTGCAGGGCATGTCTGGATGTCAGTTCTGGATGTGTTTGAGCTCCCCACTTTACTAAATTAGGTGCTTAATACACGCAGACTGTAGCCTCAAAGTCAATAAAGCGGACATCTCACATTTGCACTGTGCAGTTATGTCTGGCCTTGTGTGCTTTACATTTAATGTTGAGCACATAGTTAATTAGCTGAGTGACAAATTGATATTATAGGTGGGATGCATGGTTTGATGGAATTGCAGATATGTTTTCCTCCCAGAGTTAATGACACAAACTCAAACAACTTCTAAGACGAGCAGACAGGCAATCCTCTAAGACGAGAGGATAGGAACATCTGGCCAGACTACCACATGTCTGTCACTGGCAGCTTCTGTAGAGAAATGAATCTGTTAACAGTCTTCGAATGAAATACGTTGTTATACAAGCACAAATGGCCACAACAGCTGACGACTGTCTTTAAAATACGAGGGTTTATTCGCTGAAGACAGCCAGCGATTTCAGTTTCATTTTAAATGTCATTCTTCTCGGCTTTTGTCAGTTCAGTGTGACTAATTCTTGGCATTTTCGCGGCACGCATTTTTGCAGAAAGCAAATATATTTGTTTGGCTATTCCCTTGGCAATATTAGAGAACAGATCAAAATTAGACACATCAGAAAGCGAGCTGTACAATTAAAAAAACAACAGAACCTGGCATTTGTTTTGGTGTCGCTAAACCCGGCTGCGCTGATGAGGTTTTCAGATATTATTTTAATGCTTGTCTAAATGAGTATAAATAAAAGAGTTATCCTTTCACAGCGTGGTGCCTTGAAAACTATAATGATAAAAGTATTCTCACCCATCTTGTGGTACATTTGTGCGTACGCCAGAGCAAAATATTTTCATTTGTGACAATCTTTTTCTGGAATTAAATCCAGTTTGGTATTTCAGCTTAATATAAATGGAACTGTAGTGATAGAAGAGATTAAAGAAAGAGAAGCACTGACATTACTCTAGAAGCTTAAGCAGGGATCTGATCAGGAAGAATCGTCAGTACTTTTAATACCTTCTCATTGAGCTCCAGTGTGCTGAGAAATCTTGGACTGTGGAATTCATGCAAATGTTCTTTCACACATACCGCCAATTTAAATACTGCCGCTGACCAAACATTGCAGTGGAACTCCTCGATGACAGGGGCCTTCGCCACAGCAAGACAGCGGGCGTCAGGAATGTCTTGAGGAACACAACAAAGAGCCTGGTTGCAGCCTTCAAATTCCAAATTCTGAACATCTGCCAGATGCACCGGAACAGGCCCGATCCCTGGATGCCCCACCCACAACCCACAGGACCCAAAGAAACAGCTGCCAACTTCACAGCGGCAGACGCCACAGGACACCCAAGATGTGTTATGCCCATGCATCGAGGCGTCCAGGATGTTTTGGCAGCACGAGGCGTAGCCGTACACAATATTAGACAGGTAGTATAGTCGTGGCTGATCAGTGGGGATCTGCAGCCAGATTAAATCTGGGAAATGTAGTCATTCAAACTGTTTACACTACAGGCTAAAATGACCTCTGAAGGGCTTAACTGTTGTGTGGTCACAGCCCCGCGTGTATAATGTATTTTACAACAGGTTTAACAGGCTGTTTTGCAGACCTGAGCGAGCCACACCGCGTTGGAGGCCATGCACTTTGCTTTATAATCAGCCTTTAGCTGTTAGCTTCCCCTGCTCACTGCAGTGTGGGCTCCAGCTGCATCTGCTCACTGGAGGTTATCAGGTTTCTAATTGAAGGATGCCCATGATAATTTTGGCTGCTGTGCATCCAGCGTGGCTTTTAATTAACACGCGGCCACGATGGTAACTTCCAACTGCGCCGCGGCCTGTTTTGGTTATCTGGCCACAGTGATGGAGCTCTGCAGCTGCACTATGTGGGGCACGTGTAGATGTAACCTGCCTGGACACACACATTCTTGAGGAGTGCAGATTCATGAGTAAATGTAAAAAATCCTTAACAGATTAGTGTGCAGTCTGTTTTTATACCCTCGACGCTTACACGCATGGAACACAGTACTAAACAGAGAATTGTGGACAAGAAAATCAGCGGTGTCTGAGTGAGGTGTCATTCATCATCGGACTTCTGGAAGCTGTTTGGCTTTTTTGATGCTTGCGGTGGAGGCTGCTGCTGTGTGGGTGTCAAACGATGTTGCGACTGAGATGTATGATTAAAAAACTAATAACAGATTCTTGGCCGTCCTAGAATCTAACTGCCCAGTTTAACTTTGAAGAACGAAGGCTGGTTCTGTCTGACACAGATACTGTATATACATACAGCACCACACACTGTGTCCTATCTCAGCCTGTAAGGTAAGCACACTGTGAATCTACGCCAGCGGTCCCCAACCCCTGGCGTTTGGTACCGGGCCGTGAGATTTGAGGCTCGGGTGTAAAATTTATGGTTTTCAGGGTTTTTATTGTCATTTTTTAAATTGTTTTTATTGTTAACTCAGTTTCCCCAGGTATTTTCCCTTGTGTTATGAATAAATCTTCTCTTTTTTTGGTATCGGTATTGGTGTTATTTTGTTGTATTTATCCGCAACACCTTAAAGGCCAGTCCGTCGAAATATTGTCGGACATAAATCGGTCCGTGGCGCAAAAAAGGTTGGAGACTGCTGGCCTACACCTTAGAATAGAAACAGAAGGATTCATATTTGAAGGTGCAGTCAAGAAGTTCTGGGAGTCACTCTAGCTCGTTTGTCTAGCAAGCACCCAAATACCTTATTGCTGAAATCCAAAGGGCCCGACTTAAAGTTCGACCTTTGTCCCTTTGCTACCTACCCTGCTCTTTCTCCTTCTTTCCTGTCTATTTCTTATGCAAAACTGTCAAATAAAGCCGGAAAGGCCAAAAATAAAGACGTTCTGGGACTGCGTTATGTCTAAATCAAGTTTGTATGAGCTGATTTTGAATATTGTTGACGTTCCCTTGAAGCGCTCCGTATCTTGCATCTCTGGACCACTTTCAGTGCAACTTCTGTTTGCACTTTTTCCTCTGAGATGCCCTCACTCCAACCGGTCACGGCCGATGCCCCTCCCTCCCTGAGGTTGGTTCTGCTGAAGGTTTCTTCCTGTTAAAAAAGGGTTTTTTCCTTCCCACTGTCACCAAAGTGCTTGTTCGGGGGAGGTCATATAATTATTGGGTTTTCTCTGTTTTCTTTGTATTATTGTAGTGTGTCAATCTGTAGGTAGAGCGGACCCTTAAAGAGGAAAAGATCACACACAAATATGTCTGTGTGTGTGCTGTAATGACTGACAATGTAGGCAAACTGTTTATGGTGAAAAAATGTAGGAACATGATGTGTTAGTGGCTTCCAATACAGTATGTTTGCGTGTGTGTGTGTGTGTGTGTGTGTGTGTGTGTGTGTGTGTGGAGTGTTGGTGATTTTTGAAGAGAGGCTCTCAGTGCAGTTTGCTCCTCAGACGTCATGAGCAACATTAGCGGGGTGGCAGCACTGCTGTTGTGGAAAGAGAAATATGTTGAGTGGGAGGCAGCGCACGCATGCACGCTCGCATAAAGTCACGGTCGCAGATGTTAAATCGCAGAATGTTGTCGATTTTATGTTTTATCCATTATGCGTGTGATGTAATTTAATTGCAAATTCGATCCAATTTTTAGTGAGTTTCTTATGGTCACACGAGAAAAGTGTCGCAGGAGGATTTGGGGTTTATTTATTTAAAATTTAGGAAACAGCATAAGGGACATCTTTTCCCAATCGGTTTGGCCTCCATTCACCAACATGTACAGGCACACTTGGAAAGAGGTGTGCGCACACACACACACACAGCTGTTGATTGAAGCGGTGGGTGGGATATTGGCTCCGGTGTCTGGTTAATTGCAATTAGGTTGTGTATTAATAAGGTTGTAAAGGACCACAGTGGACTAACCGCTTAACAAGATGCTATTTATACAGCCATTACTTATTAAAGCTTTTAATAGATCATCATCAGTCTGCTTCAATTAAAGGTCTGATTCATAGTGGTAGTGCTGCCACGGGCGTTCAAAGTCACAAAGAAGGTTTTTGTTTGGCTGCTTTCTTTAAATGCTTCTCTGCTGCGTTTGAATCACCTCCACTGGTGTGAATTACAAAAGTATTGAACCTCATCGCATGCTCACTTTGATGAGCAGCTTCTTGCTCTCTAATAAGTAACCGATTCCCCGCCGGTTGGTGCTGGCTAACAGTGTTTAAAGAAACAACAAAAAAGTATTATCGTTTTATTGTAAACCCTCTCTGCAAAAACAAATTTCTCCATAAAATTTCTTTGGCGTGAATTTCAGCACACACTGTGTGCTTGAAGTCCAATCTACAGCCAGAGACCTGTTCCTCATTTTCCCCACTTTAAATCAACATTCACACTCATTAAACATTCTTGACAAATCAAACACAGATTAAGTTGGCTTTGTGTTCTGATCCAAATGAATGAAGACTTGAAACACTCCCTTCTTTCCAGCTGTGAGTCAGAAAAGGAAGGTCAGAAAAGGCTAATTTGTCTGCCAGAAATTTTTTTTTTGATGTTTTCTCGTCTGGTCCTCAGCAGAAAACTTCACTGAGTAGCGAAAAAGATGTTTGCAGCTCTTCGGTAGGTTGTCTCCTTTGTGGCATCCAGGAGGGCAGATTTCAAAGATACATTTACGAATGTCATTCTCTCTGTTTTAAATAGATTAACACTTGTTAGAATGTTATTATTGCAATAAATGCAATTAATTGCAAACAACTTTCTGTGCAGTCCTTTCAAGACATTTGGCACTTAAAGGATCCTTAATTGAAATCTACTGGTGAATTCTGCTACAGCAGGAATGGTTGTAGGAGTTTAAAAGGTTTTTAAAAAGTTAAAACCTTATTTGGGTGCAAAGATAAATGAAGAAAATCAGAGAGAGAGCAAGAGAGAGGAGGAAAGATGGAGGAACATTAAGGAATTGGCAAGTGCAGTAAAGAAGAAGTGAGTGCACCTATGAAGAGGACAAAGAGTGGATAGACGGTCCTAGTGACGTAACTGATGACATACATGGAGGTCTAGGTGAGAGGTTGGTGGACTTTTTTTTGACCAGATTAGGGCTGCCACGATTAGTCAACTTGTCACGATTACGTCGACTATCAAAATTGTCGACGACTGATTTAATAGTTTAATAATTTGAAGCTTTGTAAGATCACAAAAGACGCAGGAATAAGTAGTAGAATTTAAGAGTGTAATAACGGACTGAAACAGAAGATGGCAGCACTGCATGTACAAGGATGCCAGCTGCCGTTAAACCCCGAAGAAGAAGAAGAAGAAGAAGCTCTGTCCCAGAATTCATAGCGCAGCCCAGCTCAGTTTCCAACAATGGCAGCAGCTAGTTAGTTTTAATATTACTCTTATTATTCTTTCTGGGTCACAAAATAAACGCTTAACATATTTTTAGGCGAGAATGTAACCGTGTAAACCTCAAATATCTGCTCAGTTTATCAAGACACCACATATTTTCAAAAGCGCTCCGACGTTTTCGGAGACGTCTGTTACCTACTAGCTCGTTAGCTAGCCGGGGGCAAGGCTCACTAGAGCCCGTGAGAACACCGGACTCTGGCAAATCGTTTTCAAACCCACCACCGTCTTTCGCTACTCAGGTTAAACATATATAAGTCACTTAGATAACTTAAAATGTTATTGTTTGGCTTTTTTTTTGTATTTTATTTGTTCCTGAGTAAATCGGTTTGGCTGAGATTAAAGTTATAGTTTTTACACAGCTGAATAAGCAGACAGCTGATTATCAGAAGTGTGAGATGCTAGAGAATATACTCCGGTGTCCTTTTATATTTTAGATAGCAAGGAGTTTATTAAACTTCACCGAAACAATCTGCAAATTTCATTAAAATTTAATAAACTATCATCTTGTCTTTATTTTTAGTTAGCACATACCTTAAACACTTAAAGCTGTAAGCTAATGATAGTTATATAAGAGCAGATGCATGCTGGTGCAATAAGCTGTAAGCTGTACATCCAATGGATGCATCATCTGATTAGTCGACTAATCGCAAAATAATCGGTGACTAGTTGACTATCAAAATAATCGTTTGTGGCAGCCCTAGACCAGATTGTTTAGCACAATCTTGGATGGTGAGCTGGTGTGCTAGTACCGATTGTAAAGGACAAGAGTGATGTGCAGAGCTGTGACTGCAGTGGGATAAAGCTGATGAATCATAGCATGAAGATATGGGAAAGAGCTGTTGAAGGTAGGTTAAGGAGAGAGGTGATCAGTGAACAGTATGACTTCATGCTGAGAAAGAGAATTACAGATGTGATCTTTGGTTAAAGAATGTTGATTGAGAAGATCAGAAGGAGCTGCACTGTTTTTGTGGATCTAAAAAAGGCATATGATGGAGTGCCAAGAGATACTGTGGCACTGCATGAAGAAGTCAGGAGTAGCAGAGAAGTATATGAGGGTGGTCCAGGACATGTATGAGGACAGTGAGACAGTGTGCTGTTGGAATGATTAGGTGGGTATGGGATTACATCAGGGATTGGCTCTGAGCACTCTGTTGTTTGTAGTGGTGATGGACAGGTTAAGACATCTCCATGGACTGTGATGTTTGCACATGACATTGTGGTCTGTAGTGAGAGTAGAGAGCAGGGAGAAGAGAGCCTGGAGAGGTGGAGGTATACTCTGGAGCAAAGAGGAATGAAAGTCAGAAGAGGCAAAGCAGAATACACGTGTGAATAAGAGGTAGACAGGTGTGTCAGTGAAGGAGTAGATGCAGCGGATGAGGGTTGAGCTGGGGTAAACCATCCAAAGCAATGGACAGTGCACGAGAAAGATGAAGAAGAGAGTACAGGCAGCAGTGAGTTGGTGGATGTGAGTGTCAGGAGGGATTTGTGACAGGAGGAGGAAGAAGAGCAAGAGTGAAAGGGAGGGTTTACAAGATGGTAGTGAGACCTGCTATGATGTGTGGTTCAGAGAAGGTGACACAAAAAGACAGGCGGTGGAGCCGAAGACCCTTAAAGTGAGCCGTCGAAAGAAGAAGACAGTGATTTTAGAGAAAAGTCAGCAAACTGTTTAAGTGTTTTAGCCATTCATAAGTCATAAGATTCAGTATTGATACATTTTGCGCTAAAGGATAAAGAAACTTGATGAAATATCAAATGATGCAGTGGCTCGAAATATCACTGTGCTACACCTGTTGTATCCTATTCGATGGTGACGATTATGGTTTTATTGATCATATTCATGGAGGAAGTACTTCTGTTGATTGACACTAACATTGAGAAGGTGTGGTTGGGGCTTTCGAAGAAAACGTCTTTCTGTGCGTCACACACTACAACGACCTGGGAATTATGAGGGGTTGTGAGCTGGATGAGCTCACGCTCTCGTTTTGATGACATTTCACTGCTGATTATATAGATGCAAGTGGAAACTAAAGTCTGTTTAGATAATGCTTCAAGATAAACGCCCAAAAAGGTGCTCAAATGTGTTTCAAGAGTGTTTGCCAAGTGTGCTATTTTTTCATTCCTTTGAAAGGGACTTAAACTCCTCCATTATAACCAGTTCTGGTAATTTCAGGTTCTAAAATAGTATGGCAACTTTGTTTTTTTTTTTTTTTTTTTCCCAAATTAACTTGTCCAATTTTTCCTTGTTCGGCTCTGGAGTAGAGCACATGGTGAGATAAACTGTTAAACTGAGAGCAGAGGAGAAGAGCGAAACTAGAAATTCTAAAAAGAATTCACATACTTTACATAAATAAGAGTTTGAGTATGTAATGGTTAGAGAAAGACTGGTTTCCTGATCTTACACTGACTGTGGTATCATTGCTGTCTTTGTTATTCCTGCAGGTCAAGTGACGTCGTGGTCCAGGTCATCCAAGAATACGGGCACCAGCAGCACATGGGTCCGCCACCAGCACAAGAAACCATCAGAGGTAAGTTAGTTTGGCAGCTGGGTTTAGTGACTCAGACCCATAGAGTACACCAGCTTGTGTTTAATGAAACCCAGTCTCTGTTTGACCGTGACAAGCTCACAATTTTGCTCCACTTCAATGAAAGAAATTTGTTTTGGCTTTGCAAAATTGACAGAAATGCTCACATTCAAACATTTTTGGTCAGCTTGTCCATGTTTTTGAACAGTAGAATGATATTCAAATACCCAGTCACATCCTTTGTTTGCTTGGTTGCATGTAATGTGGGCATTTTTGCTACCGTCTCATGTTTCAGAGCTGTTGCCACTGCAGATCTGTAAGAGACCACAGAGTATTTGATAAAAACATATGTCAAAACATGCTTATTCCACTGTCCAAGCGTACACAATCAGTGGAAATCAAATAAATTCACACAAAAGGCATTTGAGAGTCAGTGAATCAGTGAAACGGTCGCTTCTGTCCAATGTAAATACAGCCATCTCCGTCACCGCAGCAAAATCAACCAGGCGCACTGATGGCATAAATTGGTTGGCTAAAATACCAGGTTGTAACATCCATATGGTCATGATGAATGAGCCATGGGCTCTCAAATGACCACCCTGAGCAAGAAACTGGCATAATCCAGTTGGAAAATGGTGCACTCTACCAGTTGTGGCAATGTGTTGCCTGCCACAATCACACATTGCTCCCACTCTCAGTGAAGTGGGCTCTGATCTGTTTAAGGAGAACTCGTCTCTTGCTTTTTGAAGAGTTTCACTTCAAAAATAAATCTGCCATTTGGAAGAAATTGCATTTACTCTTAAAAAATTAGCAGGGGGGAAATTTTTAAATAACGCAGAGGAGGTAACTGCCTCTGACGGCAGATCTGGACTTCTAAGGATGTTCAATGACAAAGTTCTTTAACAAAATGAATTCATATAATTTAAGGTAATTTGCTCCCACCTTATCTGTATCTCTGCATCGTGGCTCAAAAGAAATGTCAAAAACTAGCAAAAGTGAAGAAGCTCAAATATTCAGTTTTTCAGTGACTTTTAAAAGAAGAATGAATAAAGCAAAATGGCATGCATGCCCTGAACCACCCTGAAGTACGAGTCATCAGCAGAGCATCTGTCAGGCCTGTGCATTTGATGCTTCCTCCCCCTCAGCTCCATCCAGTTAACCACAGGCTGTTGGAAGGTCCTGTCAGCAATCAGTCTCTCAGTAATTACTACTTTAGCTCTCTGCTCTGACCCGGGCCTCAGCTGAAGAGCCAGGGGCCATGTTCCCTTTCATAATGCTGCCTCCTCGCTCCGGGGCACGCTGCTCTTTCATAAAGGATGGTGTTTTGAAGTAATGTTTCTGCTTTTTCCGATGCAGTGAGTGACAAGAAAGGTTGAACAAACAAAAAAAGCGGGTGGCAGCTGACAAAGGTTCAGTGCAAAGTTTTCAAAAAGAGTTGTGAGTGCATTTGAACTGGTGTCAAGACAGCTTAACTCATTTAATGTAAAAAAATCTGGTGCTTTTTGCTCTCTTGGTGCTGATAGAAATATCACGGCTGTTTTTCCACTTTAGTTTATTTGGGTCTTTGAGCCTTTCTGTTTCCACTTTGGCGTAGTGTCCATTGCATTGACAAGGTAATGTTACAATTTTGTGATATCATTTCGCAAACATGCGAAAGGAATGGATTTGTGGGATTGGTTACTTACTGTAACCCTAGGTTCTATGATTACAGGTGCAAAAACTGGTTGCTAGATCTCTGTTTGTTTTACTTAAACGGTGAATCTTTACTTTATTTGTAACATTTTGAGTTTACCTGTTAATATTGCAAACATTCAAAGTGATGTTGCTTTGTGAACTGACAATGTCCACCTACTGCAACCATCAGAAGTAGGGCTGCACAATTAATCGTTAGAAAATCACGATCTCGATTCATACTTATGTGCGATCTCATTTCCAAATGACAACGATTTAAAAAAAAAAAAAAAAAGACGACGACGACGATTGTACCGCATTTTGATCCGGGACGTAATCTGCATGAAAACAAGCGCTCACTCTTCCTGCTCAACAAATGACAAGGGCGGAGCCTTATACCACGTGATACAGAAGCTGTGCCGTGTGAAGCTAAAATTAGCAGGGAAAAAACAACGGAGAACACGTCAGGGATGACGAGAAAGTGACTGGAGAAAATCCGTCCCGTTCAACCACCCAAACATCAATAACGGGAACCTTATACAGCGCTTCCCTATATACGTCGAACTTTCGCAGGCACAAAGAAATTACGGAGGCTATTACTTATCACCTGACCAAAGATATGGCTCCCATCAACACTGTGCAAAACGAGGGATTTAGGAAAATGATCAACACCCTAGACAAACGCTACACAGTGCCGTCCCGCAACTATTTTGTGAGACATTTGTTGTTTTTATGTTTATTTATTGTTTTTATGTTCAGTCTCAACTGTTACGAAGTTGATGTGCAGTTAATAAGTGCAATCAATATTTATATTGGAAAAGAAAATCGCGAGAGAATCGTGATCTCAATTCTAAGCCAAAAAATCGTGATTCTCATTTTATGCAAAATCGTGCAGCCCTAATCAGAAGGCTAGGTTCTTTAAGCTTTTGATTGTTAACCCTCTAGAAATATCCATAATTGAGTTTAGTGTAGATAAGTAGAGACCATTTAAATCAGCCATGCGATTTAAACAGTGAAGAAAATGGATGGATGGTTTCAATCAGGAATTGTATAATTCAACAACATTATTGCTGGTATAAAAGTGCTCACTTGTAAATCACTTATAACTCACTTATATCTGTTACAGTCATTTTTTAAAATTCTCTTCTGGAAAGGCTGGAGGACAACTTCAGATTCGTTATTTCACGTTTAAATCAAGAGGTTGATTGTCAGTGTCTGACCTACTTTTCCAACTTTAGAGGACTTTGTTTGTATCTGATTGTTTTCTGACAGCCAATCCAAAAATCAGGGTCTCTGCACGGTAATTTACCAGGTGTAAAAGTTGGATCTAATTCTCAAAGTCTCTTTAATTTTTGACCTAGTTTTTTTCTTTTTTTTTTAGCAATTACCCTGCAAAATCAAGGGAAGACTGTTTGAAATTGCTCAGTGTCATCTTCAGAATTCACACAAAGCTAATGAGGAGGCAGTGGGTTGCAATGAAAAATGGCATTGATGAGTACGGAAAACCCACACATGACTCAAAAAACTCCTTGATTACATGTGTAGTTATTCCTTCTAGCCTGTTAATTGGGCTCATGACTAAATGTTTCAAAGGGAAGTCATCCTTTGACAGCATTTTGAGGAACTAACAAAGACACTGTCCTTAAGCCAGAATACAGGACTAACCCATCTTTGAGTACTAACTGGTTGCCTGTCAGCACTTCAACCAGAGGTGGCTGCAACTGCTGTCAGAGTGTGAATCGTCCGATAGCAACACCTTGCTGTGTGTTTTATAGTTCAAACGTCACATGCCTAAGAAAAAAGGCCTTCCTCCCTTGCTGATAATGCTAACATTAGTTCCTTGTTTTTACTTGATAGGCAGTTAACTACTCTCCAGGGTCAGGAGTGAGGTTTCCTTTGCTTGCCAAGTGTGGCGAGCAGCAGCCTGGACACAAACCGAAAACAGACACTCTGCAAAGCTGTAGACTCAGCAGCTTTTAAATGAGAGTTTGTAGTTTCCTTCTGCATTGTTGTTACGAGTGAGCATGACTATTTCACTTTTTTCACCTAGCTAATGACAAAGGATGGAAGGATGTATGTAAGTGGTAGATAAATGTGGCTAATATAGACGAGCGAAACAACAAATGTCACATTTCCATGTGGTATTTGTTCTTGAAATGGTTCACTGGGTGAAATAGACTTCTAGGCTATGATGCTTAAGTGTGCTCTATCAAAGATTTCTTCTAGTTTTTAACCTCCCTCCCCTTCATCCTTCCATGAAAAGCCTGGTTCTGTCAACTACTGTACATGGCGTGTTTTGTAGTTAGTCTAGTGGTTGGAACGACATGCTTTTTTTAAAAACATGTCAACAAAAACATTATTTTTAGGTAGTGAAGAATCGTCACGATTTGCATCCCCACTGGTGAGAAAATTGAACAGTAGCTCCAAATGTGGGTTTCTGGGTTTAAAAGTTTATGGGTTGATGCATACTCTTGGTTGGAGGGAGGTGTGGCAAATGTTAAACACTATGGACTTTGTAATGACAACGTAGTGCTTTTCTAAAAATGAGCCATCTTTATTTGCGCCTTTGCGAGTCGTACTCCAGCTTTGCCTTTTCTTAGAAGTGGTTTAGATGGTTTTTTTCTCGGCGGAAGGAGGACACAGTCAAATGCTTCCTTTTTTCCCCTATAGTTTTTTATTTATTTTTTTTATCTTGTTTTAGATCAGGGTGGAGATGGTGAATTTTAATGGTTGCTAGATGCATAAACATAGAAAACATGAGATTGGCATTGTTGGAAATAGTTCAAGGCTGCAGGTGTGAAGACATGAAGACTGTCTGCTACTGCTTACATGCAGCTTACACAGAAAAAGAAGCTTAGTTTACAAAAATCTTTTTTGAGGGAAAAATCAATCCATTCGTCATGGTCTCTTTTGGAAGATGCGAGTAGACACAGCAAGGGTTTATGTTTATGATGTCTGTTGGTGTTTTTTCCTTTATGCATAGTGTGTGCATAGGGAGAGCAAAGCTGCAGAATATTAAATATGCATAGTTAACATTAGAGAATAAAATGAATAGCAACTGGTCTCTTTGACCTTGATATTTTGATAACTTACTCTGTGAGTTGCACACAATTTAACGAGGATGATCTGTTATTGAGCAGATTGCTGCCTTTGAAATGAGGACTTTTGTACCGCATTTAATTAGGCATGTAAAATTCATCAAAAGTATATTTAATGCTGTAATACAAAAAAATAAAGCTATTTGGGACAGGAGTGACCCAGATGGTATTTTAGGGTTTAACAAATCTCAACAAACAAAATGAGGTTTATATTGTATAAAGAGAACAGAAATAAGCTGTATACAGTCTGCAGCTGGGCATTTAGCAAAAGCTGTGACCTGCAATCAGTGATGCAGTTAATCAGCTATTTACAAATGGGAAGGGGAACAGTTAAATATATTCTGTACCCACCAAAGGCATGAAGTTAAAAGCGATTAATTTAAAAATGTTTTAATGCTATATCATGTGGGTAGTCTTGACTAAAACAAATAGAATACCTACACTCAGTCAAAGTACTGTAATCTGCTTATTAATCCAGATTAATGCATTTTAAGCCGTCATCGTCAGCAAAACAATATGGCAATATATAATATGTAGTCGTAAATTATGATTGCTTTATTTCTGGGCCTACCAAAACGGGATGGCATGATCGGAAGCACTAGTTTCACACCTTTCAACTTGTCACAGTATTTTCAATAACAAATATCCAGCAGCCCTGTGGAGGCGAGAAGGGTAAGATAAATGTTACCTGAGTAGGCTTTACAGGCAATTTACAGCAAGAAGGCTTTGAACTAGAAATGATAATATCAGGCACTTCTGGTGCAACATGGGAGGAAGGAAGTGGTATCAGCGGGGGGATTGCCGAAAAAGATGATGAGCAGGTGTGAAGCACTTTCGATAGCATTGTTGTTTAACTAAGTGTGTGTGTGTGTGTGTGTGTGTGTGTGTGTGTGTGTGTGTGTGTGTGTGTGTGTGTGTGTGTGTGTGTGCAGACAAAAGTCAGCTGTAGATGCTGTATATGGATTTTACATCAGCAGGGGTGGTATACAATATGTCAGCACTTGTTCAGTGAAAGTAAACCAAAGTAAAATGAGATTAATATAGATTGTTATATTGTTTAAGGTGTTTGATATGTAATACTTCCAAGATTTTAATTAATACTGCCTAGATTTTCCTTTTAGTGAGCATGATTTAATGTTGGTGACCTAAAGACAGCTTTTTAGGATGAGAAGTTTATTTTGCTTATATGTAATTTATTCATTTTTTGAAATCATATATTGAGTGATGATACGATTACAAAGCAAAAATGAGTGGGTTTTGCAGTGGAAAGTGTTTGGGGTTTGACTAACATGTCTATTCATGTTAGTCATAGACCATGTGTATGAAACATAGACATAACCACTTTGACATTACCCATTAGTCTGTGAAGCCATTTTTTTATAGTCTCAAGTTAGCATTTTGACCACAGTCATGTTGCTGTGAGGTCTACATGTGTCTGTATTTGGAGGAGAATGTGGAGTGCTAAGTTATCGGCTAATGCTAATGCTAATATGTTAGCAAGCTTTATCTATACGTTAGACACAGGCACATGCTAATTAGTGCTAAGTTATAGATAAATGAATAAGAGTTTTATTTACAAAAATGTAAAGGAAATTAGGACAGTTAACTGCACAGAAAACTTGTAGTATTAATTAGATAATTGCATTTCTACCACAAATACATTTGACATGGCAGCGATTGGAATTAGCGCAGACAGTGAATGGCTAACGGTGCTTTGACCAATACGCACCTTTAATTGTAAGCCTTAACAAAACACAAATGCAAACATAGGTAAGTTGTTATCTATAAAAGGTAACAAAAAGGTAAAAAAAAAATAAAGCATTGTCCATACAGTTAATATTAAGTGGAAATTTGGTAGCAGCGAATTGTATGGGATTCTACCGATAGATGAGCGTTTTCATTGTCACCATCTTGCTCTTTTGACAAGTGAGAGATGTGATGAAATGTGAAACTGCACACACACTAGCTAAAATGTGTAATATTCCCTGCATAATCCTCGTTTTTTAAAGTTAGAAGGACCATAATTTACAAAGTGGTCTTGACCCCAAATTAGCGACAAGGCCTATAAACCTTTGAGGGAAGTGTTTAATGTTTTGTTTTTTTTAAAGAATTTAAAAAAATCATAATCTCCTTATAACCACCAGAATCTATAATTTGTGACCATTAATAAAAATGCAGGTCTTTTTATATTGTCCATACCAAAAACTGAGGCCACCTATAGACAATAGGTGGCCTCAGTTTTTGGTATTTTTGCATGAGCTTTGATTTTTTAATCTGCTTGGTTTCTTAAATTTTCTTAGATTTTTTCCCCCTTTTCTAGTTAAAAACTTAAAAACTTTAAGTTTACTTTTGTCAGTTTGTTGTAGTCCTTTTAAAGTGTTCAAAGTGTTTTGACGTTATAGTTTTTGGCTCTTTGTTATTTATAGTTATCTCCCCACACTAACAGAAAGACACACAGGTGTCTTTCTCATCTATAGCATTGATAAGAAAGTAGGAGCTGTTTCCGGTGTCCTTTTAATTAGCAGTAAAATAACAGAGACATACTCCTTACTTACTAAATCCACATCCAAGCCCTGTCTGAGTAGAACAGCTGGGTCCACCTTTTCCAATATTTAGGTCATGCTCGTTGGCTTTAGCATTAACATTAGGATTACCACAGCTACCTGTTCTGTCCGCTGCAGAACTTCAGATGCTGGATTTACTAATCTTCATACTGTTATCTGTTTGAGAGCAGAAGCTGTAATGCTTGATGAAATTAATACAATAAGATTTTTTACAGTGAACTGTAGATCCATTTTTCCTGAGGTGGCGGTATATGATCATTTATAAGTAATTTTGTGCAAAAACGTATTTTTAAACAGAGGAGGAATCTGTTTTGTTTACATTACATTTACTTTTTTTTAAATTGTGAAATAAGGCCTTTGTGAAATAAGCTATTTGTTCCATCCTTTAATCGAATGCACTATGTTATAGTGTGCTTTTCACACATATCAAGTCTTATACTTTAATACTTGTTAAAGTCATGTTCCAGTAGAAGAGAATAAAAGGGAAATTGAAATCTGTCCTCGGGGTATTGACAGACTGTGTGAACCAAAGCATTTTTAACAGCTTGCGTGTCAAGATTAGGGTTATTGTTCCAAGGCAGATGTTATAGATGGATCCCTGTCAAGAGTCGTGATTGTGATATATTGTTATTTAGATCAGCCTTACTGCTGGCTCAGATGCTCTGCAATCTTCTATATGTGAACAATAAGGCAAGTAAACAATCACAGGTAACGATACCAACTAACTAATGTGTACTGTATGTATACATGTTAGTGTATTTGTACGTGTGTGTGTGTCCTCTAAGCTAACAGCTGCTGAAGCTCATTAGGGTCTGGTGGAAACAGCTGTGAAACTCCATGGCAACCAGATGCAAACAGCTCGAAGTTGATGTTACAGTTTGTCTCTTTCTCTTTCTCTTTCTCTCTCTCTCTCACTCACACACACACACACACACACACACACACACACACACACACACACACACACACACTCCACGTGCCAAGCCTAGTGAATGGATGAGCAGGCTGGATGGATGGCGGAGAGTTTTGCATGTCGACACATACCAGCCGGGAGTTGAGTGCAAATAAACGAATGCGGACACGCTCACACATTCACACGCCGCGAGCCAACATAGCGCCGAACCATCGTATTAAACTGTCAGCATTGCTCCCCCCTCGCTCACCTGCCAGGTGTTGAAATGTTAAAAACCAACACACACACAAAAAAGGCAAAATAGAAACACATTGTTTGCACTTATTGGTAAGAGAACAGAAAACGTGTCCGATTAGCAACAGGACTAGTTCTCCAGGGTTCTTGTAGGGCATTTGAAGCTCTTCTTTGGATGTTGGCTGCCTTCTGTTCTGCTCTCAAGATGATCCCACATTGCTCTGGAGTGTGGGGAGAAGCTCATAGTGTTCCCCTTTGTGTTTTTCTATCTAGTTATGTTTTTACTGCATTGGCAATATGTTTGGTATCATTGTCATGGTGAAAATTGAAGCTGTTTCTAATTTAAGTTAATCGCTTCATCAGACCTGTTACCACTGTTGTTAAGGCAGGTTCTTGTATAATTCGGCATACCTCCGCCTTTTCTCCGTGTTTCCTAATAGCCACCCTCCCACTGAGACCATTTCTTCAGTGAACATCAACTGAAGGACCAGATTTTTTTCCCCCCCATTTCTCAATCAGGTACACGGTCCAGACTGAAAATGCACCTTGAAAGACCTTCAGCAAGCCTGCAAACATTTTTACTCAAGATCACTTTAAAAACAAAAAAATACCAAAAAGTCTGGCCCATCAGAAGGAAAACATAAAGAAATGAGGGGTGGCTCGGTAGTTTTGCACAGTACAGTGCTCAATTCAAAATGAGTTGTCCTGAGGTGTAGACATTTCTAGGTGTAGCCTGCGCCGACCTCAGTGAGGGCTGAAAAACTGTTATTTTGGACGTTGCTTTTGTAGATATTTTCACTTGTTGTGCTTCCATCTCAGAGCTCTAAAGTTTGTTGTTGACACATAAACTTAGCAGCGTTGGCCAGAGAACTTCTTTGGGGAAATATAAACAATAATCAGTGTGTATTTTGTCTGGTGCGGAAAGTTAATATTTGTGCACTCATGTGCATTTGTTTTATTTCTAGTTAGCCATCAGCAGTCGGTGTGTGTCTGCGCTTGACTTTCATGGGCCATATTTGTACTTTCGGTCATGTCTGATGGTTTCATGGCAGAACATCAAAGGGCTGGACACTAACTGCACTTGATGGGGTGGAAAAGTCTACAGAGAGAGAGAGGGAGAGAGATGAGTTTGGAAAGAAAGTACTGAATGGGAGGCATAAATTTATGTAGAGCTTTCCTGGTCTAGTCTGAGCACTCAAACCGCATTAAGCATTTACACATTTGCACACTCGCACACCCAGTTGTAGCTTAGGACCTGCTTTACCTCCCAAGTCACAGCTTTCCGCTTCTTCTTTCAGATTCCTTCTGATAACTGATGGTTTTATTGTCAGTTGCTAAACGTCAGGTTTTGCTTCCAGTCGCTCAGAAACAGTGAAAATGCCTTCCTGGAAAGCTCGCGCTGCGCTGACATTCAACAGTGAAACCGAGAAAACAAAAACTTGACAAACTCAGCAGGTGGTCCATCCACAACAGACCATCCGTCTCTCACTTTTCTCAACTAGCAGAAAATCTCTCATTAAATGCAAAATGATCATGCTCATTTTCTGCCTCCTATGCATTGTGTGAACCAGAAGCAGATAAAGCAGACTGAAGGACAAAATGGTATCAAAGTTGAAAATAAGGAGATTCCTGCATCCCGCTGAACGCCTCATATCGACGACACAAGGCAAACGTGTCTGTCAGCGGATCTCTCCTGCTTTAAAAATAGATCTAGCGTCAGAGTGGGCGTTAATATGAAGCCACTTGAGAAGTTGATGTACTGTTCTAGGACCCTGCGGGCCCACTCTCGTCGCATTTACTTTGGCCGGCACACAACACCAGACGGGTGGACTTTAATGCATCAGATGTTTAAAGGAGAACTCAAAGCCAATGGCAGAGACTGAGACAGGAGAGGCGTGAAAATGAAGCTTACCAAGCGAGTGCTGAAATGAGAAAGGCTTACAGTGAGCACAAAAAGGTGATCCAAACCAGCAAACAGAACCAAGGGGGCAAGAAGGGGTGTCAAAAAAGATGGCTTGGATTGGTTAACAGGACAGGCAGAGATGGGACCGGGATGGCAAGAGTTCAGTGACAAGCTGGCATCGGTGACTGTGTGAGTTGGGACCAGACTCAGTGGGAAAGTTTTAGCGGATCTGGTGGATAATGGCAGGTCTTCAAAGTTGCTCAGAAATACACGAGTGTAGGGGAAGCGAGGAGTGGCGCTGAGGGAGCTGATGTAGCCGCCATGACAGAGGGGAATTGTTCTTTGGGTCAAATACCACCCCTGATGTGCTATTTTAAAAGAGGGGAAAAAGCTTGACTTTTTATGTCTTTTTAAAAAATATTTGTTTTAGAAAGCTGCATTTAAGGTAAATCTCCTGGAGCTCTTGGCGAGCAGACACAGATTGGCTTTCATTTGATCCACTGTGTTGTTCCCTGTTAGTAAATTTTGCTTCTAAAAAGCACAACAACCGACTCAAGTTGCAGTTGAAGCATACATGCAAAGCAGCATTAATCATGCAGTTGTTTGGTTGTTTCAGCCACACATCTCCTCCAAAACTAGGTCACATCTCTCTCCCCAGCCTTCGCTTGCCATTTCACCAGATCGCCTGCCGTAGCTGCCGTACCAAGAATGATGTTTTACATTGGACTCTGCAGGGGGAAATTGGCTTATCGCTTCTGCCTCTTAAGTCGCCTTCACTCTTTCTTGTCAGTGACCCAGTTTTTAAAAAAATGTATTTATTGGAGGAAGTGTTTCGATGCCTGTTCGCCCTCTTTCTTTTGCTTTCTCTAAAAAATCTTGCTTCATATTCATGACTGTACACATGTTCACACCTGGGAGCTGCAGAGTACAAGCACAGCCTCCACTGATCTGATCCACTGGAGTGGGTTTGGGGGCTGCATGCCTTGTTTTAGTCAGTTATTGTGCGGAAATCTCTGTTTTTAAACAGGAAGTTAGTTTTTTGGATTTTTTAAAATTATAACTTAAAAAAACTTAGCAGATATTACATTTATTATAACAATTCTGCTCTAATTTGTTCACTTATTTTTTCTGTCATATTTAGGCATCCAAGCTGCCTCAATACAATTCACAGTGCTGTGCAAAAATGTTGAGCCACCATTAGGGTTGGGCGATATAAACGATATACGATAGAAATGATATAAATTTGGCCAACGATAGAGATTTTGACTACACCGCTCTACCGCGATAGCGCATGTTGATGATGTCATCAAGCTGCGCCTGTTTTGGTCAAAAGCATAGCAGCGGCTACAACCATTATCATCTGCAAATTATGCTGGGCGACAGTCATAGCAAAGAGATGAAGCACTTTTGAAATATGGGGAAAGCCAAAAACTGCGCTTCCTCCACTTCCGTAACATTGATTCATTAATGTTGAATTCTGTCGCAGCTGCTCTATTCTCATGTTGTTGCAATATATTAATAACTAACCTCATATTGTGGATGAATAATCTCAGTTGTTGTCCTGACTGAAGTTTGGCCAGTGTATAGCATCCTGCTATGCGATTGCATTTGTCCCTAACCAGAATCCCTCACGTTAACTTTTATCGAGTGGAAAAAAAGTTGGCGTTCATCCTCCAGCTTCACTGTGCTAATGTTATGCTAACATAGCTGTGTCGCTAGCAACCACGTAGCACAACATTATATACCAGGTAATCCAACTTCAGTAACCCTGCAAACGCCACTGCTGTTTAGTTTTCTGTCTTCATTTATGTTGGAAGTGATAGCAGAGCTGTACTTTTAATTAGTTTCAAAAATCTCTCAGTCAGAACATGGTATGTCATGTTTAGGTAGAAATTAGCGAGCTAACTTCCTGTTAACTTCTAACTCCGTTAAATGTCTGTGAAGGTTCTCAGTCATCCAGGTCATCGTAGATGACTGAGCATCTACTATGCAAGCTCAACTCCGTTAAATGTAATAAATTCTGTTTTCATGGATGCCTGGATGTTAAACTTAATTGTTACACCTGGTAAAGCAGCAACACTGATGATTTTATTAAAGATGAAAGAATTTAGACCGCTTTTAACTCTCAGTGTTCGTTTGACTTTGGGACCTGAAGCACAACCAGAATTCCTACATAAGGCACACTCTCGATTTTTTATGAAAATTAAAGGATTTTAAGTATGCCTTGTAGTGTGAAAAATATGTTATACAGAAGAAAAGAATATATCGCGATATATATTGTTACCGCACGTGCTTCAAATTATACCACGATATGGATTTTAGGCCATATCGCCCAGCCCTAGCCACCATTAATTTCTTTAAATCTTGCTCCCAAGAAGCCAAACTAGTCTTTTAAAATGGTCTTGAGCAATAGTTTTCCAGACTTTCTGAAGGACTGCTTTTTCATTTATTTTCAGTCCCGACCTCATATCTGACCATTTTCAGAGAAGTCTTTTTATCTTAAGTCACTTAATACCAAACTTTTACTAATTCAAGCACAAAGAATTCTTCAAGGAAAACCAGTGCTGTGTCTATACATAGTAGACAACTTGGCAAGAACCTAAAAACAGTTTCAAATTGTATCTTTATGCGCTTTATGCTAGCAGTCTGTCACAAAAACAGAACATTTGTGTCCATTTCTTTATTTGAATGTGCGAAAATTGCTAAAGGGGAAAAAAAAATGTTACATTTTTTATCTTATTTACTGTATTTCCATGTATGTTTTTGTGTTTTTCAATAATATAAAGAATAAGAGGTGGCTCAAGACTTTTCCACAACACTGAAAGGCTGTTTAGTAGCTCCTTTGAAGCACTTTGGAGGTTAAATGCCTTGCCCAAGGGCATTTGGGGAGACGAGCTTATCGCTGATAAGACTCTCATTCAAGCAGTTCCTGGCTCCAAATCCAACTTACTTAACCTCTACCACACTGCCTCCTCATCCCTGAATATAAATATTAGAATTTAAATTTGTGGACAAACTACACATATGTTAATTTTTTCATGATGATTCTTCTATCTCTGACTCGTTTCTTTGAATACGTGATTGTGGACATGAATGGAGGGCAGAATTCTAGCTCGCTTGAGGCCAAAAATCACATCTGTTCACACGGAGGAGCACAGTAAGTCAGTCAAAGCCTTATTGAAGCGGGAACAAAGCTTAATTGCATGACCTTTGAGTGAAGCCTTGGCAATCAGCCTGCCCTTGGCGTGGAGGGGAGCGCCGTCGCTCCACGCATCATTCAGGCCAGGGGCTTGTGATGAGGAGCCGGCGCTCAGAGAAATCTCAAAAGGACTTGTTCACTGTCTTGTCTCACGCTAATGAGGGGCATAAATTGTAGACTGAGTGTCTTTTCAGAGTTCAGCACTACGGAGCTAGGCTAATAGCTACGGATGTGACATTTCAGATCTAAGAAGGGAGAGGGGACTATAGAAAGAGCAGGAGGAAATCCTTTTCACATTCCTATCATGTCCTTTATGTGTTTTTTGAAAAGTGTCAAGCCTGTAAAGGCTGTTGATGCGAGTGATTTATGTTAGTGAGAAATGTTTCTGCATAATAGCGGCGACTCCCTTCCCTGTTGCTTTTTACGCCTTTTTCCTCCTTGCCATCCATCCTGAGTTGAAGCAGTGTGTAGCGAGCGCACTGAAAGGTTTCTTCAGGCCTGTGCTCTCTGTGCCCTGCATGGTGCCTGCTCTGCAGCGCTCACACAAAGAACACGCTGCCATCCGAACCGTGTCTGATGCCATATACTGAGAAGAAGTGGAAAAAAATATGTTTTGAACGGCACCTCAGGACTCAGTTGTAAAAAATCACAGGTGGGATATCAAAGAGTTTGTATATATATATGTATATATATAAAACCATTTGTGACTTGAAAAGGTGTTGTAGATACATTTTTCATGTAGCCTCTGCATACTCTTTATTTTCGACATAACACTTCTTGTTTTATATTCCGATCACTTAAGCAACATGATGCACACAATAACATTATAAAATTGAAGAGATTAAACATTCACCTGCTGCCTGAAATACTAACTGTACTGAAAAATGTTTAGATTAATCAATAATAGATATTATGAGCAGCAAATATAGATGCTTAAAAGTCTAAAGTAGTCTTCTAATCCAGCCATGATGATACTTCTGTGCAGTTTATTGGCTGATTTGGGGTTGTTCTTCACTCCATATCGCCCGCTTGATAGCCTGTCTCACTACTTAATCTCTTTAATTGTTGATTTGTTTTTCCTCCAACCTTTTTGTCCACTGTTAGTTTGCTTCTTGTTGCACGTGGAAAACCAGAAAACTTAAAATTGAAAAATCTAAGATGCAAAGTGAAAGCCTATTTCACTAGGAACATCAGGAAAAGATGCACTTTGGTTCTTTTCTTTTGTTTGTCCCCTGGTTCTTTCACTTTTATTCTCTGGCTGTCCTGTAGAGGTGTCAAGTGTAGAGGTGTAATGTAGCACAACGTGGATGTGAAAGCAGAGTTAGGTTCACATCACAGTGTAGTAACAAAATACCAGTCAATACCTGCAAAACTGTGGTTTCTGCAGCCCTTTGAATATGCTCCATATTAACGTAAGACAAAGAGCAAAGAAATGTGTTTGGTCAGTTGTTTCTTTGTTACAACAATGCTTCTTGCCAATAAATCTTACACTGTTGGAAAGCATGTTTACTTCCCGTTAAATAGTGCCACATTTGTAAGGAAAAGGCATTTGTGGGTTGAGTAGCAGAGTTGAGTTGGGTTGCATCCATGAAAAACTTGCTAAATCATCTCTGACATCCCCCATTTGGTGCTTTATTGTTTGTTTTGTAGCCTGTTGGTTGTTCTTCGTGCTCACTGTCCCTTGTATGTGTTTGCTTTAAGGCAAGCTTTTGTTCTTTTTTGTGTTATTTTTCATGTTTCACATGCACCCTAATAATATTTGGTGGATGGTAAAAATCTTACCTCCTCCCAAATCCCCTAATACTTTGAAAATATTCAAAAGTAGAATGGGAGCCAGAGTCTTCAGCTTTCAGGCCCCTCTTCTCTAGAACCAGCTTCCAATTTGAATCCGGGAGAGTATCTCTACTTTTAAGACTACGCTTCAAACTTTCCTTTTCGATAAAGCATATAATTAAGGTTGGATCAGGTGAATCCTCCCTTAGAAACGCTGCAATAGGTTGAGGCCTCTGGGGGATTCCCATGATGCATTGAGTCCTTCTTCACTCACTATGTGTTTATACAGCTCTCTTCATTTAATTATTAGTTCTTATTATCTCTGGCTGTCTTCCACAACGTATCTTTGTCCTGTTTCCCTCCCCACATCCCAACCAGTCATGGCAGATGGCTGCCTCTCCCTGAGCCTGTTTCTGCTGGAGGTTTCTTCCTGGTGAAAGGAAGTTTTTCCTTCTCGCTGTTGCCAAAGTGACTGCTCATATGTGGTCATATGATTGGTGGGGGTTTTCTCTGTTTTTTTTGTATTATTATTATAGGGTCTTTACCTTATATTATAAAAACACAGTATGGCAACTGTTGTTGTGATTTGGCACTGCATAAATAAACTTGAATATCTCTGGCTTCTGGAATTTCACTGGTTGGCTGATGACATTAGCATCTGAATCTAAGCATCTTAACTTCTCATAGTAGGGAAACTACACGTGTGTTTAATTATAACTCTGTTCCACTAGGAGAAGTCCTGTTTTCTGCGCTCTGGTTTACTGTCATGGATTACTGGGAGTCTTAATGGAACACAGTTGTAAATTATTGCCACCTGTTCTCTCCCTGCTGTTGAAATTCCATCCATCCATTTCTTCAGCTTCTTATCCAACAACTACCCGACAACCCCAGAACTGGGGTACATGTACTTCACAGTGATGTGCGGTATCCTTTGGCAAGAGTTTGAGGCTTCTTTCAGTGCACGGGATACAGATTCTGCAACAAGGTGATCTCTTATAAACGGCCTGGTTTTTCCCTGGGGTCTTCTCCTGGTTTGACATGCAAGTTATCAAGTAAATATCTCCGTGTCTTTGTTACAAGTACTAGTACTGGTTCTGTTATGGGGCCTCTACTTGGTTTAACATGCATCATTCAGGAGGCATCTATAACCCATCTGCAACCCAACTCCAACCCACTCGTCTTCTTTTGGTTTGGACGAGCAGTAGCTCTACTTTGAGCTGCTTTCAAATAACTGAGCTCCAGTGGAGCCCAGACACTCCACTTCCTGTAGCTCGTGGTCACAGGTGAGGGCAAGGACATAGATTGGCCAGAAAATCAACCACTTTGCCTGTGGGATTAGTGCTCTCTTTACCACTGTACACCAGTACATCGTTCCTCATCATTGCAGACCCCCGATGCTTCTCCACTTGAGGATGCAATTCATCCCCAACACAGAGCAGGAAATACAAACTTTTCTAGCTGAGAACTGACCGAGAGCTCAGAGTTGGCGGTGTTAAATGTCATCCCTGCCACTTCACACTCTAGCCGCCCCGTTGCAAGCTGGAGGTCACATCGTCTTAAAGATATAGGCTCTAATTTGCTGAATTCAATACACACTGCTGGCACTGAGATGCAGTCCTATCTTGATGCATCCTAGAGACTGTGTTTGAGTGTGTGGATCAGTCTGAAATCACTGAGTCACTCCACTAATGCACTGATCTCTTTCTCTGTCACACACACACATACGCACACATGCACACGCTCTCTCCTCTCCTTCATTCTGCTACTCTCTCATCAACCCCTTTCTCTCCTTCTCTGTCGTTTTCTCACTCTTAATCACCCACTCAGCACACACACGCATGCACACACTTCTTGAGTCCTGTGGACCTTCCAGGCAGCCAATCATTAGAGCCCTCGCTGTGATGTGGCTGCTAAAATTATCCTTCTCTCTCTGTTAGTCGACATCTGCTGTGACGCACTGTGGAGAACCAGGTAGCCATGATGCCCAGAGGAGAAAAACAACTTTTTTTCCCTTTTCATTATTTGAAAAGAAACTCTTATTTTATTCTCTTGTCGTCAGTTCTATGTAGATGTGCACCTTCTCACTCCAGAGAGTGACATGGCACAAATTTGAGCTGTACGGTCTGATAAAGTCAAGACTTTCACGGTTGTCATCTATTTGGTGTTGCACTTTAAAGATGGTCTTTGCACACTCGTCTTACAACCAGCCGCGCATAGAGACCATCAGGACAGAGAGTGAGTTGTTTTAGTGATCTTATAGTTGCCTGACTGCCTTAATATTTTATATTTAAATGAGGTGTTATTGGTCTTCAAATAACAGCTTTTGATTCCAGGAGTTCAAATAACCTCAAAAGTGAAACAGTATTGCTTCTTTACTAAACCAAAAAAACCCCGAACTCCTTTTCAGAGTTTCTCGTGTGCAAATTTGCAAATTCTTTCTTCTAAATTTCCCACCGTTTTCACATAAAGCTCAAATTTTCCTTAGATTTGCCACCTTTTTTCATACATTTGCATTTTTTCTCATATCTGTTCAGTTTTTTTCTTATAAATTTATGGCTTGAAAGTTTTGCAGATTTTTGTCTCCTAATTTTGAAAGTTTTTCGCATAAATCAATTTTCCCCCAATAAATTTGCATTTTTTCTTCTCAATTTGCCATTTTTCCTTGTAAATTTATGAATTTAATCCGAAAAGTTGCATTTGTTTGTACTTCTCTCCACTCTCATCCCCCTATTATCATCATTATTATTATATTTTTCTTTTATTAAGTCATAATTTAATGATTTATTATTTAATTCAGTGGCTTTATCACACAGTCACACATTTGATTGACTTGTTCTCAAGGAGAAAAGATAAGAATGCATGAGTGCAAACTTATCAAACTTAAAGCGAGTGCTTTAAGTCTCTTGGCTTCAACAGCAAGCCAGGGTTTACTCTTGACCCAGCAATGCTCTTTTTAAAATTCTAGATTCAGTTTGGAATCACTTTGGAGACATTAACTGATGTTGTTGCTGTTGTTGTAGCAGCTGCTTCAGAGAGTCTAATCAGGTATCGATAAAAACACCAGTTTCTTCCTGTTAAAATGGTGTTTTTCCTTCCCAGTGTCACCAAGTGCTTCCTCAAAGCACTAGATTGCTGGGATTGTTTCTGTATTACATTTACCTTACAATCTAGATCACTTTAATCTTCACTGTCTTTGTAACAAGCGCATACTTGCACAGGGAAAGAGCGATCCATCGCCTCCTCTGTACTCTGTGCTGTTATCATCAGGCAGATAGGTTCACCAATGAAAATCCAATCATTTTAGGAACTTTTTTGTACTTATTTCAGCCAGATTTTTTAAACTGTGGCCTAAAATGAGCAGAGCCAGCAGGTGCTGTGCTGCACAATCGCAGACTGGCTTGTCTATTAAGACAAAAACTTAAAAAAAAAACATACTTTGTTGTTAATGCCTGCTTACATTGTGTTTTTATTGAGGGGTCTAGCATTGTAGAATTCTCACTTAGGCGTGTGCGTCATTCTAAGCGTCATCTGAGCCTGTGATAATACACAAATACTTAGTTTAAATGCCCTTTCTTAGAATAAACAGTCTCATCCGTATTCACAGGCTTATCACTATTAGATAAATCCATCTATATTTTCACTGTAAGAAGGCCATGCCAGACTTGAGCAGTCTAATAATAACATGAGGATGAGAGATGAAGGGCATACCATCCTCTTTCTCTATCTGTCAGTGCTCTCATCCCTTTCAAAGTCACACATGAACAAGGATGATTGTTTTTCAAGATAACCAGCGAGTCAAATGATGCTGTGTTATGTCAGCTGGCCTTTAAAAGCACTTAAAGCACTTTGTCGCTGTGCTTCAAGGAAACTGGCTCCGCAGCAACATAATAACGAGGTCTACTGTGTGTGTGTGTGTGTGTGTGTGTGTGTGTGTGTGTGTGTGTGTGTGTGTGTGTGTGTGTGTGTGTCAGTCACTGCAGTGCCTAAATGCATTTTTCTCTGACCCATATGCTCACCTGTGTTTACTCCTGGGTTTCCTCACCTGCGAGGGGGTGTGTTCAGCACATGTTCAGCTATGTTCAGCTGCTGCGAATTGGTGTGTGTTGGTCCTTTATTTACAGGAGTTTTGGTGTTAATGGGAAAAATTTTTATGTGTGTCCCTATCTGCCTCTCCGAGCGCACGTTTCCTGGAGTGAAATGTCCGCTTTCAACGGCCACACTATGTGGTTTCTGTTCTGTTGCGCTCAGAAGGAAGCAGGCTGCGTTAATCTATCACTTCTCCGCAGATGGTCAGAGATTTAAGCCCGGCCGCGAAATGAGACTGACAGGCAGACTTACAACACATAGACGAGCTGAATCAGAGCTGCCTTAAGCTCATAGTTGACACTGTTCCTGAAAAATTACACCTTTGAACCCCCATACACATTAATTTTTAAAAAATTAGTATTATCCCCAGTTTTATTATCAAATAATCTGGTTAACGATTTCTCTCAATCTTTCTCAACTCAAGATAATCTCATCAAATAGCCAAACACTGGATAAAAGAAGTTGTAAATTCTCATCGAAGCATAAAGTAAGGTTTGGATTACTTTCTTTTAGCTTAAAACCTGACTTAATCATTTGATTATTGATCCGGTAGTTGTTACAGCTCAAGGTAGTGGTGGCTCACATAAGTTTGGTTCTATTCGCAGCAGCTGAAGCAACAAGTGTAGTAGCAGCGCTCACGGCGATCGTCATATTTTGGACTGGAGAGTAGAATTAGACGCATCAACCGTAATAGTTTTGGCTAAAGTGGAACGAGGTAATGGTGATAATAGCTGTAAACGCAGCATCATAGTGTTAGCAGCAGCTGTCATAAACCTTCAGGTGACTAAAGTGGCACGGTCACTTGCATGTTAAAACATGCCCTTGACAGTGATTGAGAAAGGCACATTTTTTCTGTACTGTACAAAGCTTGTTGTAATTGTTGTAGTAACAGGCAGTGGCAGCTTTGGCTTGTGAAGGATAGTCCGACTTTAGGACATTTAGCTCTTTCCAAACTTGTTACTAAATGCATGATCTCGCTCTTTGGGTGCTGCAGAGAGAGAGAGCAAGACCTCTCTTAGGATTTACGACAAGCAAAAGTGCTTTATAGGCTAATAATGTTATTATAAGTTAGAAAAGGTGAGCTACCAGTGTTGCTGTTTACATGTCACTGTTGCTAAGGGTGCTTCGTAAACAATCACTTCACAAAGGCCCGTAAAAAAATGTATGCATAATGTGACGCGATGCAAATGAAAGATGTTAAATGTCAGTATGGTTTAGACTCAATTAATAATATAGCAGTTACAGTATTGGTAGCGGTGTGGCTCGATAAACAGGAATTCTTTAATAGGGAAAAAATTCTGAGGCTGTCAGACTTTTTACCGTCGTGTACACACACACACACTTCACATCCCCTGGTAATGTCATCAGTTCAGACCTAGATTGGACTTAATGAGACCCCTGCATGCTAACAGCCCATAACTCATCACAGCACACTGACCTACTGAATGATTGGACAGAGGAGTGTGTGTGTGTGTGTGTGTGTGTGTGTGTGTGTGTGTGTGTGTTACTACTCACCTCACAGTAATGCTGAACTTGAGGTTTTGTGGAGCCTTAACCGAGCAGCTGAATCTAATCTGTTTTATGGAGAGACCATCGATCATGCCGCACTGTCTGATTAGATTGTGATGCAAACTTAACCGATAATAGAAGAGTTTAAATCAACAGTTTTGCTTTAAATTATCGTTATTGTGCAAACAGTATTAGCACAATGCAATGGCTTTTATCTTTAATTTAATACCCTAAACCCATCCTTTATGCTGTTCTGCCTTTTAACATGTGCAGAATATGGGAGTAAATGAAGGCTGATCGTGTAAACAAAAAGAAAGAGGCTTTAAAAACAGACAGTGGTGCAAAGGGGTAACTGTGGAAACCTTGCAGAAGAAAAGTCTTGTTATTGAAGATGGAGACAGCGTGTGTTGGCTGCCCCTCCCTGAGCCTGGTTCTGCTGGAGGTTTCTTCCTGTTAAAAGAGGGTTTTTCCTTCCCACTGTCACCAAGTGCATCCTGAAAGCACTTTGTTTGCTTGGGTTGTTTCTGTATTACCTTTACCTTACAATATAAAACCCCTTGATGCAACTCGTCATTGTCGTGATAGCACTAAATAAATTCAATTCAATTGAAAAAATTCAATTGCTGAAACAATTTTTCGCAATGTTTTCTTCGTTTTGCTTGACGTCTGTTTGCTGAAGCCAAAAATGTTCAAATAACGGACACGGCATTTCTATTTGGCACAAGCTGCTCAACTTACGAAGTTTGAGTTTTCCTCCGTGACGTTGCCATGTTGCAGATTCACAAGTCTACACACATTTTGTGTGTTTTCAAAGACACAGTTCATACCAGGGGTGTATCACTGGAATATGAAAACAAAACAAAAAAAGGAAATAAATGACATGGGCAATTAGAGGTTTTGAATGTCAGTTTTGTTTTTGATTAACTGCCCAGTCCTAATGTGATTACACTTAAGTCTGGCTACAAAAAGGAATCAAATAAAATGTAAAGGTAGGAGTATCCTACAATACTCTGAACACACTTCTAAACTCCTTCCCTAATGTCTTCTTCAATCATTATGTTTCACTGTAGCCATTACTATTTGGTATTTTGGCAGACTTTGCCGAACTCCGGTGTGGTCTTTGTAACATGACCGCCTTTTACATTTGGGGAAAATCTAGAGAAAAGGACACTACAGACAGAAATAATATAACCGGATGGTTTAAATGAATGACATAACTTTTCAGATGCACTGCAGCTGTACAAAAATGAGTGTTGCGTATAGAAAAGTGTTAAAAGGCTGAGGAAAATGTCAACAAATTTGATGAGCAACTGACTGAAATGACCACTAACAGCGGGATTACTATGAAGACGTATATTAATTACCTTCCAAAGGGGATTTTCTTCCTATTGTAAATCTACTTTAGCATTCCTCCTTTTGTAGAAGTCGGGCTTGCACTTTGTATTTTCATTTGCGAATTGTGATTTATCAAATTTGGAAAGCTGAGTGGAAATGGCAAAATTCAATCACATGCTCTCCTCAGAACAAAGTTATTATGGTTGATGGATGTGGAAAATCTCTCCAGCAATAAATAAATCATGTGATAAATGGAAAAAGAAATGCACTTTTTGAGTAATTACTGACAGAGTTTCCATTGCTGCTTCAGGCTCATTGCATAACAGGCTCTCTCTTCCAAAAGCAGCCAGAGATTTGACATTGGTACTGTCACTCCTGTACATAACTCTTCATTAGTTGCTCAGTTACAATGCAGCCAAATGGATTTCTTTGTTTTGGTCTTTGCATGAAATACAGCCGGCACTAACTGACTCTGTAAAGGATAAACTAGTTACTCAAATCTAATCAGTGCTCGAAGGTCTCTGTTTTTCCATTTTTCTGCTGGATTTGTTTTGTTGCTCTGTGAAAGCTAAAGGGAGGAGAACCCCCCCCCCCCCCCAACTCATTTCTTATATTTGCGTAAAAAAAAATAAAAAAAATTGGCAGACAGTTTGGAAGCAGGGACTGCTTTCCTGCCCCTCTACCTGCTTGACTTTTACTGCCCGTCTCCTGGGAGCTCTCATCTTCTTATCGCTCTCCTCTTCCATCTATCTGACTGTCATCCGTCACTGAGTACGGGCGACTCCCAACTGTCTGTCAGAGAAAGCGTAAAAAGATGAAGAGGGTGGGCAGTGGAAGAGAGGAAGAGCAGGATGGTGTTGAGCTGGAGAGGCAGAGAGAGAGAGACGCGAGGTAGAACATAAAACTGCGGGAGCTTGTAATAGTGTTTCCTAGACATTAATTAGCCGAAGTCATTCCTGTACAAACACACAGTAATAAAACTGATCCTCTCCTCTCCTCTTTTCCCCTCCTGTCTCCTCTCCTTACCTCTGGCTTCTTCTCTTTTCGTCCCTAACTTTGCTCCTTTCTCCTCTTTTCTTGGTTATCCTTTCTTCCCTTTGTATCTCAGTCCTTTTATTTGGCTTTCTATTATTCCCCCCCCCCCCTTTTTTTTTATTAACCCCCCCCCCCCCTCTTTTTTCATCTTTTGTCATCCTCTTCCTTTTCCACTACCATGTTCTTCGGCTGATGAGGAGCATGAAAACAGAGCAAGAGAAATGATGGAAGAAGTAAAAAGAGAAAGATTAAGGAGGAGTGGATTGCCCTTAGTCTCTGTCTTTCCTCCTCTGGTATTGCTGAAGGGGAAGACAAGATTCATGATGGCCTTGACTCACTGTCAACACACACTTACCCACACACAGACGAACACACAGTTACAGTACAGGTTGAACTTGCACGCGCACAGGCGCAAACATCCTTGCTCCATTGCATTATTTATTTGTGCTGGCTGGCAGACGGCAGAAGCAGCCAAGCAGTAGAAGCAAGGATGCTGCTTTTTACATATGGCCTTTTAATATACTGCACTTTCTCTCTCTTTCTCTCTCTCTCTCTCACTCACACACAGACACACAGACACACACACACACACACACACCTCATCCCCGTCCGGCCTTGTCTTTCGTCTCTCTTTCCACTGACTGAAATTAATTTCACTGTTTCTCTCCTTCTCACTGCTTGGTCCTGTCCTCTCTTCACATAACATAATTTTTGCTCTTCCTTGTCTCCCTCTGTCCTCTTCCTACACGCTGTCCTCCATTACTGATATATGTCAAAATCTGCGAGGTGGATTCACAAAATGTTGTGGAGAAAGTCAGGATTTGGTGATGCTGAACCCTAATAGCGTGATCCCTGACAACCTCCAGAAATTGCTAGCTTGTGAGTGAAAATATCTCAACGACTATGGATGTGTGACATGAAATGAAAATAAACTAATATGCGCTCGCCTAGGGATGAATTTGAGTAATCTTGCATTTTCCATCATTAAGTGAAAACTGAAATTCATAATAACTCTGGAAATTGACCGAATTGCTGCAGAACTAATGGGAATCCAGTCACCCTTAGCTGCACTTCATTTAGTGAACTGTAGTTACTGCTACTTAACAAATGTTAGCACTCTGAGATGAAAACCTAAGGTGGTAAACATGTCACAGTGATCACTCACTTAGCTCCAAGCACTACCGTGCCTGAGTACAGCCTCAAAGTAGATCTGTAGTCTTCTTATTTACTTATCCTTTGATCAGATTTTGATAAGATGACTCCTGATTAAATTGGGAGACTCTGGCGGGTTTAGATTGTTTTATTGTTTTTTTCAGGGATTTCGATGTGTTGCACCTCAGAGATAGTAAAGAGAGGCTTCCCCACACAGAGTTATACTGCCAGTCCAGGGACAGAGTGAGCTACTTTAAGGTTACAGTTTTTATTGCTGTTCACTCAAACTGAGCCTTGATAATAATGCTGCACACTGAACAGCTGGCACAAGTGTTTTTAATATCAGTGTACGAGTTATGACTGGCTGTAAATACAGCCATGCCTCATACAGGCGTTAATGTAGGTATTAAGAAAGCTTGTGTGTGTCTGTGCACACTGGTGGATGTGTGTCGTCAGATTATGTGTCTCTTTGTTCCGTCCCACATGTGCTGGCCCAGAGAGGAAGAAGATGCGTGGGGAGTTTTGACTTTGTCTTGTGATGCTTAAGCTAATTGAATGTATGAAAGTATGATCATAGGGAATAATGGTGGTAGGTTAATAAGGAAGATCATTAGTTGACATGCAAGCTGTCTTTTCTGTGTACAGGATAACTAGCGTCGAACCATTACAGTGATCACGTTTGAATGGATGAACAGAAATGAAATGTTCATCTACCTGTCGCACCAGATGGTGACCACTCCGCAAAGAGTCCCTTTGACTGTTTGAGTCATCTGAAATCCTGGATGGCAAAAAAAAGTGCTTTCATTGAATGACCCTTTCAAGCTCTACAAACATTCTCACCGAGGCATCGATATTGGTCTTTTATCCAACCGCGTCCAATTCACTGTTAAAAATCTTGGTGTTTTTTATGGGTAGCTTCTTCACTTTTAACAATCAAACCAGGAATGTTGTGAAGGTCAGCTTTTATCAGCGGAGAATCATCGTCAAAGCCAGGATGTAGAAACAGTTATCGACAACTTGGCACCTCTTGGCTTGACTGCTGCAGCTCCCTGTGTGTAGGATTGACCATTTCCACTTTGATTGGAGATGGTTCAAACTGCAGCTGCTCAACGCTTAACCGGTGCAAAGAAAAGAGAGCACATCACTCCGGTTTTCACCCAGCTGCACTGGCTACCAGTGAAGTTTAGAATAGACTTTAAAGTTTTTTTTTTTTGTTTTTTTTACAGAGTCCTCCATGGATTATCTCCACAGTGCGTTGCAGATCTTTAACTCAGTATTTTGCCTCCAGGTCAATGAGTCCATCATCCCAACAACTTCTCTCAGTGCCCTCCTCTCGCCCAGGCAGCTGGGCCTTTGCTGTTATTGGCCCCAGGCTCTGGAAAACTCTTCCTTCTGACAAAAGAACCGGCTCAACAATTGAGAATTTTAAATCAACTCTAAAGACCTACCAGTTTTTACTTTTTTAATTTTCTTTCGACATCTGTTGTTTCAAAATGTGCTATATAAAAAAAAGCAAAAACATTTTGACTTCAATATATTAAGTGTCCATATTGTTAACCATGTGCTATGGGAAGCTATGCTGTGCCTCGGTGGTTTGTTACCAGACTTTTTGAATGTTGCTAGAGGAGGTTATTGTTGATCAGATCCAAGCTAAAAAAGCCTTGAAGTCCAGTTTAGCTGTCCATTTTCAGGTCCATGTCCAAAGAAGAGTGGCTTCCATTGTTATCTTTGTCAGCAGAGTCAGCACTTTGCGCTGCCGTTGTTGCTTTTGTAAAGTAAACTGCTGGTCAGTAGTGGTTATGGCAAACCGGCAATCTTCTGCAGGCTCTTGCATGGCTGCAGTTGGAAGGTTGCTGAGCGTGGCCGCTTGCAGAACACGCAGAGGAGATCTTGGGCAAGTCGTAGTGGGCCTCACTGTCCTCAAAACAGAGCAGTGGATGAGCAGAAGTGGGCACCCTTGGTCCTCTAAATGTTAGACTGGCATTTAGAGGATGGTCCACATTGGATGGCCACATTGCAGATGCAGGAGGTGACTGCTATGTCTTAAAGTAAAAATTCCATTTACATTGTACAAGTGAATGAATTCATCTGCGGGCTTTCTCGTGGTCCACTGGGAGACTTAAACTCCATCTCCATCTGTCTCCTTCTTGCTCATTTTTATCTCCACCCAGTTTTGCTTCTGTTATCTCTCTTTTAACTCCATGTTTCGTCTTACAAGTCTGTTTTTCTTCATTGTGTCTCTTAGGTCAAAATAGAGAAGATAAAAATGCACATTGGGGGATGGAGAGATGGAGAGGAAGGAGGGATGGAGGGAGGGGAGGGAGATGGGGAGGTTAATAGAGAGACAGATGGAGAAGAGGAGCTAATATAGCAGGGATAAGGAGGCTTAGAAAGTAATGATAAAATGCAGAGTGAAGTCATACGGTTGATTTGGCACCACTGCGAGGGAGTGTTGCTTGTTTTTTTTTTTTGTTTTTTTTATGTGTGTGTGGCTTTGTGTGTTTATGCCTGTGTGTTCTTGACTGATGTCCTTGACTATATGACTGATAATATCACTGCTTCAGGTCCCTGGTAAAGCAGACGGAGAATTTATGTGTGTGCGTTCGCATTATGTGCAAGAACGATCGTGTCTGCTTGAATGCATCCACTCCCTCGTGTCCTCAAATGCCGCATCGCACTCAGGCACACCTAGTTTGTTTTTGTAAAATCCTCCCAAGAATTGTACTTTTAAGGATTTCATATTGGTTAATATCAATAATTTACCACCACTTGAGTTTATCAGTGTTCCACTTGCTTCTTCCTCCTTACCTTTTACTTCTTCTTTCATCTGTCAGTGTGCTTCAAAATGTTTTATTCCCCTTGCTTGCAACTATTCCTTACATCTCAGTCTGTCCCATTCAAGATGTGAGGAAGAGGCTGAATGAAAAGATGAGAGAAATCAGGAGACGCTTAAAATACACGAAACCCGCTGAGTGAGAGATGCTAGGAAACACGGTTGTAATGAAATGACACGTCCCTTCCCTCTCTGTGTCATCTGAAGTAACATCAGTTGCTGATGATGGTGTCACATATGGTTCACCTTCAAGTTTGTATTTGCACTAAAACGTAATGCACTGCAATTATTTTTAATTGCAGAGGGAAGAAGCACCGACTGTGTGGTGCGCTGCTGGAATACTGGAGCAGCAAATCCCGTGCCCGTCATCCAGTAAAACTTTAAAAGGACTCCAGAGTCTATGACCGAGTACCCAAGAGAGCCAAAGACATTAAGTGCAACAAAATCTGGGATTTATACTTTACTAGACAAATGCATCTCAGTGCCGTTGCACATCTGTTCTCAATGTTGTGTTGCCTGATCAAATGTTACACCAGTGTTTAGTGTCAGGCAGCCGTCAGCAAAAGAAATGCAAAAGATGCATAATTTTGAGGCCGCAAGAGATTTATGGTAAATCTGAGCTGGGAACTCAAACACAAGCCTGACATTTTGTTGTTGTAAGTAACGGCTTTATCATGAGCAGTCTGAGCCTACAGGCTGTGAGGATCATTGAGGATCACTTAGGCCCTGAGACGGGACTTGACTGACTGGAGGCTACTGAGGGAAAATGCATTGCATAACATGGCATCAGTCATCGTGAAAACGGTCTGCCTTTGGAACCGCACCAGGCTTCCATGTTTTTGGGGGTTTTTTTGTGTCACAGGTTATCTCTGGCCACGAGCATTGTTTTCCTGTGCATTAGTTGCAGTTTTGGAGTTACATGCTGGCTTTCTGTTTAAGTAAGACCCAAGAGCTGTTGAAGATATTATTCGTAGGACCAGCTTTCAGATGAACTGGGTAGTTTAAAAATATTGTGTTGTTATTGTGGGGTTTTCTGTGGGCCTAATGGCTGCACATGCTGTGACCAAACTAGTCTACAGTTTCATTCCCAGCTGGGGCTTTTGTTCTGTGTTCTAACCTTTTTTCTACCCTTACTTTGTCTCTCTCAACACTGCTAAAAATGATATATTCAAGAATTGTGCAAGAGAGTCAATAGTAAGTGTTAAATACGGTCTACTTTGAGGTACTGTATAATATCTAGATTTGTAAACTGGTGTCAATATAAAGATTTATAAGATTTGTTTTTGCTGAAAGACACAGGCAGAAATTAGAAGATTGAAGAAAATAACAAAGCAGGGCGAGACTGTGTTAAAATCACAAACCATGCATAATATGGGTCACTGGTTCAGAAAGATATCTGACTCTGGATGCCTCCCAGTTTTTCTTATTGATGTTCTGTTGTGTACATGTAAACATGTGCCATTTTGCAGTAACTCACAATATTAAATTATTCTGGATCCAAAAATCCCTTTTCAATTGGGCCAAGTCCCACCTTGGTAAAACCTAGCCAATCACACGACCTTCTTAGTAGGGTTATTGAAAACAAATACCCAAACTTGCATTTTTTTTCCTTTCTCTTCTTCTGTAAAGGTATTTCGTACTGACTTCATCACTGCCATGAAGCTGCCGGACTCAGCCCAGCTTGGCCCAGACGACTTCTACGTGCTTTCAGACCCTTGGAGACAAGAGTGGGAGAAAGGAGTGCAGGTCCCAGCCAACCTAGAGGCCATACCGGAGCCTGTGGTCAGGTAGGAAATACACAGAGAACACACCGATAAACACCCAAACCCATGCAGTAGTTTGGTATTTAGTACCAAAGGTATTTTTTCTTTTGTTCTCCATTTCATTAAAGCCTGAAAGGCTGATTTAATCTGCATTGCTCTTGTAAGCACTAACAGCTGCCAATGGGGACACGAAGTTGCTGCCTTTAAAGAGATCTTGGAAAAGTTTTGCATTTGAACTTTTGTTTGCCATGACTAATTGTTTTTCTTTTTTCTTTTTGGAATATTGTTAGATTGCAGATTTTGTTGCAAAGTTCATACAACTGTGAAAATTATTTGCTAAGGTAATTTTGATAAGCTCTTGCAAATGTGGCTAAACGAGCAGATGAGATGCCTGAAGTTCCAAAAAGCTTTTGCTGGAATGATTAAAAATAACAAACAAAGGGCAAATGTTTTCTTTTTTTTTTTTTTTTTGGGGGGGGGGGGGGGGGGGGGGCAATTAAATTGTAATAACAGGTGTGGGAAGCCTTTACATAATTACATTTCCTGCAATTACACTAATTAGCAATACATTTGAAATGGAAAATATGCACACTCACTCCTGCAGACAGAAATCTACAAAGATATAAAGTGAGACGCTTTAGCTTTCTGTGCTTCAGTTCATTCATCCGTAAACACACACACACACACACACGCAGAACATCAAGCTGGTAGGCAGATGTGTACAGGCATGCACTTTGACCCACTTACATTCACTCCCATACTGTAAATTAGTCGCCTTTTTCTCTCTCTCCCTCTGTGTGTCTCTCTCTCTCTTATGGCGGTAGTCTCTCCGGCTCTCTAGTACTACTGCAGCTGCTTCACATGCCCGTGTGGTTTGTTTGGTGTTCTAGGAACTAATGAAAATGCTCAGACTGCCTGGTAATGCCTGTTGCACAGACATGCCATACTGTGAGGCCACACACACACTGGCAAGCACACACAAGTGTTCAGTCTTTTTGAGAGACGGAGAAATAAACGAGTTATCGAGTCATGAGTTATCTTCTTCAAACCTTCTGCATCCATGAATGCCCCCCCCCCCTCCGTGCGGGGGGGGGGCATTCATGGATGCAGGGGGGGGGCATGGAGTATCTGAACATGGAGTATCTGAAGAGGTGACACACATGTTGGTTAGAGGAAAGAAAAAATACCGACCATAGTAGATGTTTTCATCTTTTTTTGTTTTTTTCCACTCTTGACTCAAGTTTATTAATAATATTTGTCCACTATTTAAAGCCGTTGGAGGCATTTTGTTTGTTCTAAATTGTTTTTAATTATTCAAGGGCTAAACTGGAAGAAAAATCACCATCTTGCCCCAAGTTTATCAGCGAGAGGTCCTAGGTCTGAATCCCGGACAAGCCCCCAATTAATGAAATGCAATATCCATGGGGGACTAATGCAGTACATGAAAAACTCCTGTCTACTTTAAATCCCAAGTAGCCACAAGAAAAACTTGAGTAAATCAACAGGTGTTGTATTTATTAAGTAATAGTTTCAGAGGAAAAGTTTATGTTGAGCCTTTTGGAGACCAAAGATACAGAGGCAAGGCTGAGATAATTTAGACATAATGACAATATTGGCCAAAGGATGTTGAAAATGGAGCTGCTAAGCAGAAGGAAAAGAGGAGGATGTCAGAGAAGATTCATGAATGAATGTAGTGAAGAGGGACATGCCGAGGGTTGGTGTGACAGAACAGGATGCTGGGATGGGGTGAGATGGAGGCGTATGATCTGCTATTACGACCCATAAAGGGACCAGCCAAAAAACGAAGTAGTAGTTTCACAAATTCAGGAGTACAAATCAATGTCATGAGCCAAGGCCAAAATAACAAACAAGCAAAACTGTCTACACTCCAAACTGAGATAACTTACTCATAAGAAACAAACCAGAAAGCAACAGCAGTGGCTCACTACCTAGCATAAACAAGAGAAAACTATTCAAAAAACGTGGCAGCTCAGCCTTATCCACTCCTTTAAATGCAAAGTTCAAAATAGAAGTTGGAAATAGACCCAAGTGTTTCTGGGGGGAAGTTGGAAAAGTGAATAATCCTCTACCCAGATGCCATCTTGGCTCCTTATGTGTATGATAATCAGGTTGGTGCCAGTCACCTTTGAACTGTACATGGGCGATACCATACCGAGGTGCCTACATATTCAAGTTAGCTTATTCTTTTTCACACTATTGAGACTTCATGTTCTCCCATGTATTTTAAATGGATTACTTGTAAGTCTATGAAGGTGCATCAGCATGTTAGAGGACTTGTTTGCACACTAATCATTATGTTATGAGTAAATTTATTTATTTTAAATTAAATAACCTCAATAATTACTTACTGTACCGATTGTTTAGCTATTCAAGGCAATAATCTTTTTCCCGAGCTATTTAAGGACTAGATTGGAAAGAAATCACTGCGATGCTCGAAGTTCAGAAGTGGCTGCAGGTCAGGAGGCAGCAGGGATGTTCACAAGGCTGGGGGTTGATTGCAAGCTCAATCTCTTACCTGTATCACAGTGTTCTTTGGCAACACTCTGAACACCCATTATATTATTTTGCACATTCATGGTCGCCATGAATATAATTGAAGTAATTATTTTTCATTAACCATTCAGCCACTCCCTTATAAATAAAACAGAAATTTTTAGGATCATGACAGCAGAAAAGGGGGTTGGAATGGTGATTGCCATGTCTAATAGCGATATCTGTCAGTACGCAGTTTTAATAACAAACTGTTTATCTTTCAGTTTTACTTTCTTTTCAATTTGAAATCAGACAAAAGAATGAATGAGTCTGACTGCAGGCAGAAGACAAATGTTATAAATAATAGAACAGGAAACGGGAAAAAATCTGGTCATCTATGAGGTTTGACAGGATTGCTGTGCCACCCTTACTGTTTGCATTGCTTACCAGGTTAATATCATTTGTGACATATACACACACGCTCATGCTTATAAGCAATATGGCGCTAACAGATTGAACAGGGCCTGGAGGCAGAGAGATAGATGAGCATATTGGGAGAGAAAGAGAAACGCATAAAAGAGATAGTTGAGGATAGATGGATGCATGCGGGCATATCTATTATCTTGTATGTGATAGGACGAAGAAGGGATTTACTGTGATGCTGAAATGGAGTGATGATGGATAAATGGTGGGATGGTGTTAAAGAGGAGTAAGTGTGAGTGAGCTGATGGTCTCTGTCAGAGCCCCTGACAGCAGTTCATCCTTTTTTTCCCCTCTTGTGTGTCACTTTGACGCCCATCGTTTTTTCCTCTTCCTGTTTCCTATCCTTTCCTCTCCACACTTCGTTCTGCGATATGCTTGGTCTGAAACTGATCCCTGTGATTTCCTAGGTTTTACCCATATACGAGCCCCTGCGGTCAGGCAGAATCGGTGGTAGGAAAGCTTATTTCACAGTGTAAGTGATGATGATGCTGAGACATTTTTTAGGTAAAAGGTCACAAGCAAATGCAATTACCAGACTGTAAGGATACCTCTTTAAGCTGTCAGTTTATGCAGCTTATCAACATAAATCACTGCTATTAGAACATTTTTAGTTAGAAATGACTTGTAAGATTGTGGGAAAATTGTTGGGGTTTTTTGTCTGCTATTATTTGCTTTAGTGCTTTTATGGGCAGCTGTTGCTTTGTTCGTTGTCGCTTGAAAGGTCACCAGTAAACAATGAGCTTCTTCTGTCTTTTAAATTCATTACAAACAAGTTAATAGCAGAGGTTGTCGCCCACGTAGAATAAGACATATGGCCAATAAGGCTGTTATGGCTTGTCAACTGAAGAAAGATTAAACATAAATTCCATAGTAGGTTTTTTTTCCATTCCCATATGATAAATTTGATAACAAGTATACATTGTATAGCACACAAATATTTTTAAGGAACTCATTCATCAAAAAAGTACTTACAGCAATAACTACTGCAGGGTTACCATTAAAAATTAAGAGTGCTGCATGGGTGTTTCTATGTCTAAATGTAAACAACACAAATTCAGTTAGAGGAGCACTCTTAAGTGTGTGTTGTTAAATATAAACCGCAGCCTTTTAGTTTAGCTTAGCAGATCACTAGCACTTGGTAGGAAAACTGGCCAACAGATAGTAAGAAGATATTCCTATAAGCACCAGTGTTTAAGAAAAATTAGAATTTCACCGTATGAGCAGATATAGCCCACAGACAACTATTTCCCAGAGGGCTGGGATATAAGCAGACCTTATAAATATAACCTGTAAGGTTCTGAAGGGAAAACAACCCTAAAAAGGATTTTTAAGGCTGACGCGGAAATTAAAAATCAGATACAGATACGGATACTGGTCCCGCACTAAAACGTACTTCACCTTTTGTGGCCTCGCTGTTTCACTGATTTCTTTGGTGCAATTTTGCATGCTTTTTTTCCCCCCACAGCTCGTTGTGTTCTGCATCCTGATTGGCTGTAGACCATTGTCCATCCATCTCGTGCCGTGTCTCCAGTACAGTACAGAATGCGTTTAGCTTGCAAAATTTACACAAATCTTCGATCGCTAGCAGTGTGACTCTAAAGTGCCGTACTGTATATTTGTACGTTTTCTCCCCAACAAACACAACAATACCATAAATTCCGTATTGTTTTTTAAATGCTTTTAAAATCCTAAAATCCTACCCTTGTATACTTTTAAAATTTGAAATAACCTGGTGCCCAGTTACTTAACAGACCTTCTCGACGTGTATTGCCCCAAGACAGCGCTCAGATCCTCTAACCAACTGCTCTTAGTGCAACAAAGGCAAATCAAGTTGGCTACTTCGCAGATTTCACCTATCACGGGTTATTTTTAGAACGTAACTACCGCGATAAACGAGGGACCACTGTATATTGGTCGATCTTTTCGTCACTTTCAGACACATAAACAGATTTCACTAACATTTGCTATTTGTAAGCATTAATGAGCCCTTACAAAAAATAAAGTCTGTGGCTTAAGAAAATTCTTTGTTATTGTCAGAAATCTTAGATTGCTCATTTATGGTTTGCCCAACTCTGCTCAAATTAACTGTGCAGCAACAACACTCATAACGTGGTTAAAAGGCATTTCTCTTATGTCTTCATTTTTACATTTTTATTGATTTGTTATTATAAATGCAGACACAAGTATATCGGTCGATATTTATATTCATATATAACTGAGTGAATAATATTTTTAGTTTGTAACTTTTGGTTGTGTTTAGTTATATGTAGCCCTATATGTAGGAGTGGGTGTGTTGTGTATTTGTGTTGCATTTTAAAGTGTGACTCTATAAGTGGCCACCAGAGGAAATGCATTTTTCAGCCTCAGGTGTGAGCTGTAGGTATGTGATGGCACTATTAATAAATTACCCCAAATATCTTTTTAAATTAAGTATTTCATGATGGTGCATATCAACATATATACTAACTATACCAATATATTGAATAGGTAAATGTTTTATCCGGTGACTTTTTCTCTTCTTTCTCTGACTTTCTCATTTTCTCATGTTAAAGTGGTTTGGTTAACTCCATAATCAGAATAAATCAGAGGTAGAAATATTGTTAGATCTTTAGTCATATTTTCCAATTACCTCGTTTTTATCTCTGCTGTTTCATGCTTTTCCTTGCATCTCTTCATCTCGACATCCCTCCCTCCCACAGCCTTCCAACCTTCCCCTCCACCTTTCGACCTAGCCGAGCCGAAGGCACAGACACATTTTTCTTTTTGCTGTTTTTTATGAATAATGACATCATCTCCAAAAATTGTTGGAGAGGAAAAGAGCTGCAGGCCCCGTCTGGCTTTGACAACACTCCTCTTCTACATTTCCCTCTCTCCTTGGACCATATTTGGCTGCTGTGGCATGATTTTCAGTAAAACAGCTGTGGCATTTGGTGAAGAGGTCATTATGGTTTGATGCTCTTTTTCTGCACCTATCTTTACAAAAACACAGTAGGAAGGAAAATAGATAGCAAGTCTCAAGCCCTCCCTTGCTTCTCTGTGTCTGTCCTTCACCGCTGCCTTCTTCTATCTCTTCTTTTTTTCTCCTCATTTTTCTCTTTTCGCCGTCTCGTCTCCTTTCTGTTCATTTTTATTTTATTTTATCACACACTCCCCCCTCCCTTTCTCTTCTCTCCCTCTTTCCTCTCTCCTTCTCCACGGTTTTGTCGGGACTGAGTGGAAGTAATTAGCCGTTGCGTAATACTGGCTATGTGCAGATAGTGAACCAAGCTTTGGCAATGTCTGGACAGCCTTGGGTCCCCAGTGGCAATGCTAAACCAGAGAGGGAAATAATTACACATGCACATGAGAAGATCTTTGCCTTTTCACAAAATTTAAGAATTGGGATAGTGGTTATGTTATTTATTACTTCATTTTTCCCCCTTGGACCGGTGGCCAGGCTGGTGAATGTGAACCCGTTGTTTGCGGTTTGGCGAAACATGTTGGCTTTTGGTGCGCCGTGTAAAGCTGCGGTCACTGAGTGCATCGCATGGAGAGAATCCTTACCAGAGTGGTTTACATGCTGCAAGATTACAGCAAAGATTGATTACGCAGATTTGTGTGTGTTTTTTTTTTTTTTAAATTGCTTTTGTTGGAGGGAATCGCTCCTCACTTGGCACATCGACGTGCTACAGATTTAATTTATCGACGCGATTGCTTAACTTCAAGAGTCAATGGAAGTCCTGAGATAAATGTGTAGCTTTAACTGTCAAAACATAATGAGATACATCTTGTGGAGTGCATTGGTGGAATATCAGTAGGTCAGGTTTCAGGCAGCTTTGATCATATGCAAAACTTGGCTCTAATATGTAAAACCTTTGCAACAATCTTGTAGCCTTATTCAAAGGGGATGGAGGGTTTGAACCCAGAAAGGCTGTAAAAGCTGTTGTCAGATAAAGCAGGGAGGCAGTGGTGAGAATAGATACCAACGATATCTGTGAAATTCTTGCTCAGACAGACAAGCTTGTTTTTTTTAAAAAATTGGCTTAAAGTCTCCTCATTCAGAGCAATCCTGAAATATTTTCCACCGAATGAAAAAACCCTTAAAACTACTCACCTGTCGATGCTTTACATTCCAGAGATTTTTGAAGATGCTACCTGCATCTGGAAGATCTGCTTAGTTTTTTTGTGCTGCAACCATTCTTGCATAGAAAACATAGTAAGGCTGTGTTACACAACAGAAAAACAGCTGCAGACTGAAACCGAGTCCACTTAGACTATTAGCCTGCGTGTGTTATGACAGTCTGACAGCTGCCAAACACCCAACGCATTATTACTTTACATAGATGTCAGTTCGTTAGTGCAGCAGAGGAAACATTTGGTAATTTGTTCCAGAGTATTTTTGTACTCTCTGGATGGCCAAGCACTATGGACTTGGCAGGTTGGGACTGGATAAAAGTATAATTGCCCTGGACCTCCACCAGTACCACTGATTGAGTTGGAATGGAACTTTAGAGAGGGGAAGCTCATATGTCAAGCTTTGCATTCAGGTATGGGTAGGGAAGGAAATGCCAACTAACATCATTTGAATAGATGCAATCAAACGGAACATCATGCAGCATAAACATGGATTGTTACTGATTAAAACAGGCTGTTTCTGTTTCTACATAAAGAAAAAAGTCAGTCTGTTTGACTCACGCAAACACACCCTTCCAGCGGGCAATTCAGACAGTGGGTCAGGAGGCTAATCGGCTACTAATAACTCAGTGACTGTCTCACGCACACACACACTCACACACAGATAATGGATTGAAGACAGCCTGAGGGCAGTAAGATGGATGGAGAGATGGTGAGAAGGACAAATTGCAGGATGGTGGAGATGGAGGAGAGTCTAAATGTCATGTATCTCAAAGTTTCAGCTATATTTAAAGTATAAAAAGTATATGTTGACATTTGCAGATATTGCTGTTTTTTTACTCCACCAAAGCTCTTGTCATACAAGGAGTCGATAAAGGTTAATAAATTTGGCTTTTTAAATAACATTTCTTTTGTTCCCACTTTTCATTTAAAACATAGGACCCAGCAAGTCTCTTAAGTTAGTATAAGAAATTGCAAATTCATCAGCTACCTGACCTGACCACCTTTTAAAAAATCTAAAGGTATATTCCTTCGTAGAAAGTCTTTTGAAGATTCTGCTTCTTCTTTGGAGACATTTTCCAGTTCGGTGTCCTTTCCCGTCTTGGAATAAATGTGACATTTGTTGTTCCTCTTCGGTGTAACTAATGAAGAGACATTGCCAGTGAAAGGTCGGAACAGAAGCACTCATTCAAGAACATTAATAACAGGCGTAAAACAAACACAAAAAAAAACTATGGAGGAAAGGAGAAAAGCGGTGGGTAGATGGCTGTGAAGTCCCTTGTGGTTTCAAACTGCCAGGCCCAGCTGCAGCTCACTATTAAAAGGTTCACGTTCCTGAGTGTTGATTGTATGTGCACACGTTTCATCCAAGTATGTGTTTGTATGTGTAACAGGTGTTCACAATAACATCTGGAGCCTTGGCTCTATCTGAAAAGGCTCTTTATCAGATGATAAGATGAGTAAGAGCAGCATCACCAGCACCGTCATTCACTGGGTCATCGGGTGCATGTGAAACTAATATGTTCCACACACACTGCTGATGTTTGTTAGTAGTCTGTTGTACTCTGATACTCTCGATGCCTCTTTAACTTGGTTAGATGGATGAATGCACATCTAATGGGCTGATGTATATGTACGTGTAACCTGGTGCTTGTCGTTCTGGGAAAAGCTGCCTACATAAATGACCTTCAGAATTAATATGTGACAGTACAGGTGGATAATCGAGGCACTTTACACTGTATAAATGTGTAATTTGTAATTTACTGCCTACTATGTCTTCATGCAGTGTCATTAAGATTAAAAACACTTAGCTAAAAACATTTGCAGTCTGCCCCTTCAAGACAGTTAGGAGAAATTATGCATTTTACTCAACAATACTTGAATACATTTCCTTCCTGGTGTGTGTTTCTAGTGCTGTTCATTGTGCGTGCATCTGTCCGTTTGGCAGCCAAGACAAAAGAGTAACAGGTTGAACTCGGTGGACGTTGGACCAACTTGTGATGTGTAGTACACAATATCATCAAAATGTGGAGATCCTTTCAAACAAGCCATACTTGTTCAGTCTTTTTCTAGTTGTACTGTCCTGAACTTGAACATTTAACCTGCTCTTTGAGGCCTGTAGAGTCTGAGATGTAGTTCTTGGGTTTTATGTAGATTCTCGGACGGTCCAACCTTGGCGTAAATTTGCTGAGACATCCACTCCTGCACATCTGAATGCTCCAAACTGCCAAATCTTCTGCTTTAATTCCTATGGAAGCAGTGAGGATGTACTTAGTGTTTAGCTGTATATGACAGACATATATAATTCCACAAAGAATATAAAGTTGTGCTATATATCAAAGAGGTAAAATCTGTAAATTCGGGGATACTTTATATGTGACTTTCTAAGTACAAACTAGATCATTTGCTGATGTACATGGCATGCAGGAATGAAGAAATAAACATCCAGTGACTTCGATGGATCACTTATTGACCCATTGATGGACTGTTAGGGCTATACCAAAAACCACAGTAACTCATCACTACATTGCTATGAGGGGTTAAGTAGCATATCTCTCGACCGCAGGCTGATCTGGTTGCTTTTGGCTCGGTGAGTGAGCGAATATGAGAGCTGTATTTCTTTAAGTATAGGCTGAGGAGCCAAACAGGGCCATTGCTGTCTGTATCTGGTAGGTCCTCATGACAAAGCTAATAGCATGTTACAGTGAGAAATAGCTTTTGATGTCTTTCCTCGGGAAGGGGTTTAATAAACTTCCCACTGAGGCTGGAGGGGAACCATAATGGCAAATAAAGAAACATAATAATACATGCTCATTTCTGAATGAGTTCACCGAGTCACTGGGTACATCTTTTACCACAATGGAGACTATTCTCAATAAACCATGCCTGGTTGTTTGAGTCATTGGCTGCCTGAGTGATTGGCCAGGTTGCTGGCTGACAGGTTTATTGACTGACTGATTGGCTGGTAGATTTCACTCTGCTTGCCACTTGCCTGATTGGTTTCTCCCTGGCTTTTTTGGTTGAAAAAAAAAATGGAAGTATGATTACCGTGTTGTTTTTTTTGCAAAAAACCCCAACACTGCCTACTCACCACTTGACTGGGTCAGTGGGGCTGTTGCTCACCACATTTCAGGCTCTTTTCCTGAATGGCTGACCAGCCCCGTGACTGCTTGCCTGGGTGGTTTGTTTGTCAGATGCCTGGGAGAACAGCCACTTCCTTGACTGATTGAATGGACGAGTAAAGGGTCAATGAGTGGTTGCATGAAAATAAGAACAAAACCCTCTGCTCTCGCGTTACCACAGCGTGCGGCCGGGTCTCCGGGTGCTTTATTAATCACATATAAGACAAGCAGCCTTGTTTGCTCACTGATTGCAGTGACTGAAATCTGGCGGTCTGGATGAATTTTCTTTTTGTACTTCTGGCCAGTATACAAGCAAGCAGCACAATGGCGGTCTGAGTGTCCCATCTTTGACCACTAATTTTAGTACTGTATTGACTGACTGGCTGGCCGACCTCTGTGGAATGACAGAGCTGAAAAGCGGACTAAATGACTGGTTGCCTGCACGGCTGGCAGGCTGACTCTCACACTGACTGATCATCGGCCAGAGCTGAGTTAGCGGGTGAGTCACTCTCCAGTTAAACCCATTCACCTCAAGCGGCTTGTGGGCAAAAACTGGCTTTAGTCTGGGGACTGAAAATTTAATCATTTCACTTCTAAACAATAGGTTTAACTTGCTAAGGTGTGTGCATGTGTGTGTGTGTGTTTTGGAATTGGTAAAGCAGACTCTAAATATGCGGGCAGATGCCTCCTCTACATTTCCTAACCAGAGATTCAGTTGGCAGTTTTTGATTTATTTAACCTTTTTTTTAACCAGGCTACTGTTATTAAGTGCCATTGACAAAAAACTAACTTGAAGGCTTGACTGAAAAAGGCAATGACTAGCCGGATAAAGTGTGAAGTAGAATCAGTCTGAGTTGATAAATGAATGCAGCTTCTCCTAAATTACAACGGGGTAAAAGCATTTCTGTGTGTGTGTGTTTGCTCTAGTGTGTATGAAAGCAATTTCCCTGTTCACAACACAGCATGTGTGGCATGTGTGGCTGGTGGTGTTTACTCCAGGTTACCCTTAGGCTGGGTGTGGGTAGATTTTGTGTGTAGATTTTTGTGTGTGCATCATTGTTGTTCCCCACATGGGTGTCATGTGTCATGTGAGTAAACCCAAGAGCCATGAGTGGGAGTCTGGACTGTGTGTGTTTGGGCGCCCGCTTTTGTGGATGCACAGGATGTGTGTGTGTGTATCTGTTTGTGATACATCTGAGCTGTCCCTTGGGTATTTTTTTCAGTAAACACTGCTACATCTTGCATCCCTTGCTGTGCTACACCAAGTGTCACACACACACACACCGACGCAGACACACATGCAAAAGGCGCTACTGCATGTATTTCCTAAGTTACTTATTATTAAATAATAACTTTTATAAGGAGCTCTGCTAGTGTTTTATCTACCAAGTACTTTCTGGCAAATGAATAAAGGAGCAGTATATTCACATTCAGCTGGCTTTTTAGTGAGGCTCTTATCCTGTGGTCGTTTGAACAGCTCTGTGTAGTGGACTGTGAGCCATTTACCTTGAGTGTGACGAGGATTCATCTCCACTTGCTGAAGTTAGGCTATACGGCCGTGGGATTAGACTGCATGGAGAGGCAATAAACTATTGGCGATTGAGACATCCGATAGGGCTAGCCGGTTAGCAGCTGAACTTTCAAAATAAAAGTGAGGGGGCTGTCGACTGGCGAATCAATCCCGAATGATGTTGGGAGCTAAAAAATCGTTTTTCTGAATATACTTTTGCACCTGTTAATATAGCCCTTTAAGTATAGTCTACATGCTGGAAACACCTTTCTTTCTTTGAAGGAAGGACTTCAACTCTGTTGAGATCCAGCAGTTCTTCTCTGCTATGGAAGATCAAAGCCCTTTGCCTTCTGCACTGTGGGTTCAACAACATCTGGACCACGCTGTCTTCCTTTTACCAATCTACCATCTGCCAGCTTCACTTGACTGTGTATGTGTGTTGTGTCTGTATGTTTGTCTATATTAAAAAAAAAGATGGAAAGAGAGCGAGACACATGAGACGATAGATGGATAATTAAACTTGCCTTCCATCTTTCTTTTACTGATCCATTGTGTGTGTGTGTGTGTGTGTGTGCATGCTCACTTTGACTAATACTGTCACAGTAAATGTCCTTTCCTTTCTATTTGTGCGCAGTCTTCCTTTCCTCTCAGGCTGTTGCTCAAACATGTTTCAGATCAGTTTTGTAAATGCAGGTTTATTGTATTTCTTTTGTCTCTCTTTTTAACTCCCCTCTTTCTGTTTGTGTCCCCCGCCAGTATCCTCAGCCTGTTGTCAAGGTGAAGCCATTGACTTTAATGGTCACATTAGGGAACCCGGTCCACCCACTCTGGCCACTAAAACCTAACCGCCTCCAGGAGAGTAAACATTGTTTACTGCTTTTTTTCCCTCCCAGTGGAGTCCTCAAGCCCAAGCCTCAAATAAAATAATATTCATTGATTTGGATGGATGCCTGGACGGACGGATAAAAGAAAGGGAAGATAAACCAAATGGAGAGCAATAGATGTAGACATTTTCATCCTCTGTTTTGAGCAGTAGCACAAAATTATTTCCGATAATATGACTTCATGTTTTTATCTGAAAAACAAAGACTCTGGGTGAGTGAGGAAAGTCGATCAGCGCGGCATAAAAGCAGCTTTGGAGGCGTTTATCTCGTAAAATGGTGCTTGCATGCTTTTGCTGTGTTTTCTTGTGGCAACATTACTTAATGAACAGCCAGTCTTTTGGTATCGCACAAGTCACCGAGGGAGGAGCACTGACTCCAGTAACAGAATGTCATACAGTTGTGCTTCTTCATAAAACCACTCCATGGATCTACATGCAGGTTTTATTGTATAATAGACTATCATATCCTCTTACAAGTCACAAACATCAACCTATTCATTGTTTAGTTGATCTGCTCCCATGGGCTAAGTCCTACCTCTTCCATGGTTTTACCTGGTGGAGCGACGGTGATGAAACACAGACCTTTCTGGAAAGCTCAGAGAATTCAGAGCACCCCTTGCATGCATAGGTAATACTACTAGAGTTTAGAGTTTTTGATTTCCTTTTGTCAAACTTGAGTGCAAATGTTTGTAGCTGCCCCGAAGCATAAAAAAACCCATGACACATTACACCAGTAATGAACTGACTGCCTTTCCTCCCCTTTTGCCTCATTTATCAGCACGCATTGTAGAGGATGACCTTCTCAATAGCCTCTCACTGGGTATTTTCTCCTGCACCAAGGGTAAGCCACAAAAAAGAGATGAAGTAAAAGGGAGCGAGCATTGGCGAGGGTTGTCTGCCAAATAGAAGAATGGGGACAAAAGAAAGGCAAAACGAAGGGACAGAGGCAGGGATTCAGGGTGGAGCGAATCATCCAGAGAATGAGGGATAGAGAAACTGTGGGGAGGAAGGATGTTGATGGTGGAGGAACTGAGGGAATAAGTAAACAAACAGGTAGATGAGGCGGTTGAGTGGAGCGGTACAACAACTAGATCTGCTGGGAATGACAAAAAGCAGGAAAGAGAGAGATGGACACACAGCAGAGCTTTGCTTATGCTTTAGCAAATAACAGCAAAACCCTCGTCCTTCTCCTCTCTCCTTTCCCTTGTGTTGCCTGTTCGCCTGTTTCTCTGTATGTGGGTTTAATCGAAGCTTTCAGCCACAGAATTAAAGCATGTGGGAATGTATCTCAGAGGAGCAGACTTGGTGCTTTATGCCCTGCTAATGCAAAGAAGAAATTGAAACAAAGCTCATAAGAAAGGCAGCAGGCACAGATAGTTTTTAAGGCTTCCTAGTAATCTGAGAAGGGAGTTAGTAGAAAATTCCTAATTTTCTGTGCAATGAGGTAGTGACACCTCATCCCTGTTACTGTTTTATTAGGTTTGCTTAGACTGATCAATACTAAAATTGGAAAATACTAAAACATGTTAACAACACTTTCCTAGACTCAGCGCATTGACTATAAATATGGACGTAGCAAAGGTGGTTTGTAAAGCCTTAATTTTATGATTTTAGCTGTTTTTGTCTTCGTGATCTATTGGCAGATATTTGTAGTAACGTATTCCAGAAAGCACAAACACCACCAGCATGGTGATCCTCAACAGACCTTTGTGAGTCAAAGCAGGCTTGCCTTTAATAATGCCTAACTTACTGCCTTAATGCAGTTGAAATAGATCTGTTATTCAAAAACAGTGACCCCAGGACAGTTTTTCATGAAGGGTCAATTTATCCTAAGGTCTGGATGTGTAATGGTGTAATGCAATCACAATGTCCCAGAGATTTGTCACTGACCACATGGTCCCTAGTAACTCAGAAAAAATGTGACTGGTTGGTGAGCAACCGCATTGCAATTCTTTTGGTTGGTCTGTAAACACAGTGGAGCAGTAGTGAAACTGTGAAAAATGCACAACCCAGAAACTTAAAGTTCTTTTGAAACATGTTGATTACAGCACTGAGATACAACTTTTACTTTGAAGGCGAACGCTCTCTGGTTCTGGTTTGTGTCACACTTTTTTAACTTTTCCTACTGCTCGGCTAGTAATTGGGGAGTATTTGCTAACACAATTGTCATCTTAAGCTAAAATTCATGTAGCCAGTCTGTGGGCTATTCCCACTTGTGCTGTCGGACTGTTTGCCGGCTGCAGAAAAGAGAATTATAACATACAAAGAGTTGAAGTGAAACTGTGTTAAAACAATGAACACTGTCCACTGCAGTCATCACTACCTGTACTTTTCCCAATGCTCCACTGTCGCTTCTGTCTTTGTTGTGGCTCAGTTGACGACCAATTGGTATTTAATGACAGACACCGTCATCCACTTGCAGCATCATGCGGTTGGGATTTTGAAGAACTGCACGGGTGCACGTTTGCAGTGGATCATTGCAGTGGATTACATCGCCTGTATGGAGAGCCTGCAGCTCTCAGAGTGCAGGCTTACTTATAGTGTTTACTTATGCAAACAGACAGAATCGTGGGATCATTAATTACACATTACAGGCGACCACGGCAAACTGCTCGCAACCAAATGATTCACGAGGACTGCCAGCAACCTCCAGAAACCACTCGCTACACATTCCCCCCCCCAGTGGTTGTATCATGGCCAATATGATGGACAACTCTTGAGGAGAACAAAGAGCTATAAAAACTGAAAGTGTTACATGCACATGGAAACATGTTTATTTTTGCTGTGACATAGGATTGTAACTAAATGCGAAACTGTCACAAATCGATGAAGGATTTGGCTGCACCTGTGGCTTGTTTTTACTGTTTTTGTTTTTTCCAAGAAGAAGATGGTGTTTGTTTTTGTGTGACTCTGCTGTGCATGTTTTTAGCAGGCACTGTTGTCTGAGGGGCTGGTGCTGGTGGTGGAGGGCTGTTTTTGAAGTGTTGGTGGGCTTACTGGAAGTGTGTCAGACAGGGGAGGAATGCAGGAAGAGGGTGGGAGTCTGCGTGCACGTGTGTGAGATGCATGGAGACGGCGCTAAGTGTAGGCTCGCACCGTTAAAGGGAAGTATGTGTATTTGGACATGTCTAAATGTGTGCATGTGTGGATGCATCCTCAAGGCTGCATTGCTTTGACCTATTATTCCACCCCCTTGTCTCAATTTCAAAGCCCACAGGGGTTCCCCGCAGTGTCTCTGGTAATAAAGCTGGGATAAATTTATGTGTTTGATGCCTAGACACTGTGTGTTCAGTATATAAAAATGAACACAACTATAAATCTTTGCACCACCTGAGCGAATAGAAAAACAAATGCCATAAAGTGTGTCTTAGGTTTCCATTTTTTAATGGAAATAAAAACAAAAAACAAAAAACAGTTAAATTAAGAATCATGTTTACTGTCCCTTCAGAGTAAATTAGTTTCCCAAGCACAGGAAGAAAAGTAAGCCATAAAATAACAAACACACCACAAAAACTGATATCATACTTGGTATGTAAACATCCTGGGCCTCCCTTGGGCCTGTTTAAATAGAGAATAAAGGAATAAATATTGAGTGACGTGTTAATATTCATACTTTTAAAAGCTAGTGTGCTACAGTGTTCTGTCGAAGCCCCTGGTGGTTCAGATTCATCGAGATTGCGACATCAGAGGACGGGAATCACAACAGTTACGGCATGAAAAGAATCAAAGCTTCTGCGGATTATTAGCAGATTGTTCCGCATCTTTCCTCAGTGTGGTCAGGTTGACATGTTTTTTCCCTTGGGTGATCTGACTTTTTCTCAGAATCCAAGCCAATTACTGGACTGTTCTGCAGAGCAATTCATAATAACAAATTCCTTTCCCATAAGCTGTTGCATACTCTCTACAAACCCTCACAGCATGCTGTAAGAGAAACGTGTTGCATCGACGGTAGAAGCCCGCTGGTCTATAATATTTTACATTTGCACTAATGTAATTCAACAAGGTGGAGCAGCTCAGTTGGTAAAAGCGGTTTGGTGCAGAGTGTTATTAATAATACTGCTTTTAAAATCTTAAGTAGCAGTAAAATTGCATGTTAAAATCACTGTAAACAAGAACAATTTCTGTATCCGAGGACTGATTCAGTTCATGACTTCTGGTTTAAGAGCAAAGCTGAATTTCTTCTTCTTTTTGATTCAACTGTGCACTGCCAGAGTGCAACTACAGGTACAAATGGAAAACGGCCACCAGTTAGCCTTTTATGCATCTGGTTGTTACTCCGTTTTATTCTCCTTTGTAATAAACAATGGAAGAAGGTTAATGAGGAACTGACTTAATAACAGATGAATAAAATAAAGTCTGTCCATCCATCCATCCATCCATCCATCCATCCATCCATCCATCCGTCAGTAATTAATTAATTCAGTTTGACACATTGTGGAAATATTATTAATTTAAGTCATGTGGACTGTTTTAAAGATTTTTTTTTAACACAGCAAGTATTAGTGGTTTACAAAAACACATTTTACAGTCCTATCTATCTATCTATCTGTCTGTCTGTCTGTCTGTCTGTCTGAATCTAGATAGATAGATGTGCGTGAATCTAGATAGATAGATGTGCGTGAATCTAGATAGATGCATTTTAAACAGTCTGGCTAGTTGCCCTTTGAAACTGTTTTTAAAAAGTTTTTTTTTAAAAATTCTAAAGTAGTTGAAATGAGATTGGGTGAACCATCTGTCTGTAAATGTTTACTATAGGCTAATTTTAACCACAGCCAACCAGGTTTCGTTCAAACCATTGACACTGGAAAAAAAGCTTGGTAGGTAAATGGAAAAACCTTTTTTCTCCTGTAAAATAAGCCGATGACTACAGTGTTTCTTCATAGGATGCCAGTTACTGACTTCAAGCTGGTTAAGTCGGATTCTATCAAGGTTGTTATCTTGTGTATTTTACAAGGACCCAAATACAGGTGAAAGTTCGTCACATGCACACAGTGAACACAAACAATTGCAATTCACAGTGTGAAAGGCCCATATATAGGAAATGTGACATAGGAGCATTTCCAGTCTAGGATTTAAAGCTAGGTTTTTGAGAAGGTCCTAGTTTGAGTTGAAATGGACTATTTTATATCAAACCCATGTCAGCTTGATTACATCAAAATGCTTCTTGTAAGCACCCATCCTCACAGTGTTAGATGCTGCCTTAATACAATACTAGAAATTGTAATAACACCTTGCACAAATTACTTTTGACTTCTGGGAAAGAAATCTGATCTAAATTTATTCGAATAACTGAAAAAGTCTGAGACATGGCCACTGGGTGAGGATCATACTTAATAACATTATTATACCGTCATCCAATATTTCAGAATGATATACTGGATCTGCACTGGTTCATATCTTAATAATTTCATAGCATCAGATTATCCTAATAGTGCACTTACAGGCTTGTGGTTTGCAGAGTTTCTGAAAAGTAGAAAAGGAGATAGAGCCTTCATTTGTCAGGCTCTGTGTTCAGTGGGCAGATACCCTCTCTACTATGAAGACCAAGCTTCAAACTTTGCATTTTGATAAAAGCTTATAGTTTTGGTGGAATCACATGATCCCGAACCACCCATTAGTCTCTTCCTGTCACTAGGGAGTTCTTCCTTCCCACTATTGCCAAGCGCTTCCTCAGGACGGTCGAATTGTTGGGGTTTTCTTTCTCATAGTGTAGTGTTTTTTTTTTTTTTAATTCACAGTGTAATAAAGGCAGCCGTACATCTTGGCAGACACCCTGTTTGCTTATGGTAGAGCAATTTCTCAAAATAATTATGCCAATAAATTACGGATGTTAAAATTGCTACATTTAGTGCTTAGACCCTACCAGATTGCAAGGTAGTGCTGCATTTGCTTGAGAAATGTTGATTTAGCAAAAGGAAGAAAAGAAATGGAGGGGGAAAAAACCCCTGCGTTGGCAAAAACACAAATTGCCAGCAGTGTTGCTGGAGGCTCTGCAGTGAAGCAGCTCTCAGTGGCGGGTTGCTGAAGGAGCAGAGGCAGAAAGCTGGCCTATTAACTTTTGTCTCAGAGTGACACAGAAGAGCACACATGGAGAGAGGTGGGATTAAGTGCTCTCACTTTCAGTCTGTTTTAATCATCCCTCCCTCCTTCTCTTTTCATTTCGCACTCTCTCCGTGTTTCTTTCAACGTTCCTGCTCCTCGACCCATCTGCTTTCGCCAGCTCTTTGGGTTTTATCTCTCCTAGGGTTATTGGCTAAGTGGCGACGCTGGTTCAAGTTGGGTTCAGTGAGCTCAAGTCAGCTTGTGAGAGTGACTTTAGCAGTGACCTTGTCACCGTCACGCTGTGACAATGTTTGCGCCCCGCTGTTTTGAAGCGCTACGACCGCGTCTTGAGCCAGACCTATCTGTATCTAATGTGCTTGATGCTGCCAAGTGTGTCACTCGGGCCACTGAAGTTTCAGCAGTGTCTGTCACCAGTTGTCTGCCTGACTTCAATTCAGAGTTTGTGCTCTATTTTTGATTTTGTGTTTGCTGTTTAGCTTTGCTGCCTACTGTCTTTTGCCCTCTTTCTCTGTCACGATGGCTTTTTTTTTCTCCAGACAGTATTCCCATGCTTTGTTTCGCAAACAAAAGCACAAACACTGCTTTCTTTGTCAGGAGAGGGTAAGACAGACCAAGAGAGATTTCTCCTCAGCCAAACACACATGATATTTGAACTAGCCAAATGTATCTGGACACACGGGCTCTGCACACATGCGATAATTGGACATTTCATTCCAAAAATCACAGGAATTAGCGTGCGGCTATAACAGCCTTCGCACTCCTGGGAAAGCTTTCCTCGTGGTTTTGGAAACTGGCTGGAGAGATTTGCTTCCATTCAGCCACAAGAACATTAATGAGGTTGCCCACTGATGTTGGGCGATAAGTGGCTGGCTCACAGTCAGCCCTTCGATTCATCCCACAAGTTTTCTGTGAGATTGAGGTCAGGGCTCTGTGCAGGCCGGACCATACTGCGTGAACCATTTTCTTTGTGGACCTTGCTTTGTCCGTGGGGGCATTGTCCTGCTGAAACAGGAACAGGACATTCCCTAAAATGTGGCCACAAAGTTGGAAGCACGCTATTGTCTCAAAATGTCATCGTGCGGCACACAGAAAAGACACGTATGCGTATGAACATCTGTGTCCATATACATACAAGCTGCACGAGTTTCTTTGGGAAATGTTCACGTTCCTTAACTCACTTTGCACCGAAGTGAGTGAGTGTAGGCTGCGTTTGGATCGTTGTGCACAGCGTCCACTTCTGTCTGTGCTAGGTTTTTCATTTGCTGAATAGTAATGTGCGTGTTAGAATTTCAGAGCTCATGACTCTTCCACCCTAATCCTTGTTAAGAGCGATGACAACGAACGGATTCTGGACAGTTTATCGGAGCTAATTGGTTGTATACTCCTTCCCAGAAGCGCTCCTCCTTGCTATCTCTCTCACTCACACTCGCACACACGGACACACTTTCGCATCATGCTTGACAACATGACAGCAAAACCACATTTCTCTCTCTCTCCCTCAGCCACCAACTGGTTTGTGTTAATATTCATGACCTGTATATGTTTCACAGAACTGAAAACACTTGACTGTCTGCTCCCATCATTTTCTCTTGCTGTGTGTTTGCTTGTGTGTGTGTGTGGTGTTTAAAGTGCCAAGGGAAGGACGGTTCTTCATTTTGTATTTATAGTCCCCCCCCCCACCTCACACACACACACACACTTTTCCTTATCTGCTTGTCTGTATTCAGGGCAGCACACTGGGCTTTGATAGGGAGAAGGAGTGAGTTAGGACAGTCTTCTGGCGCTTCTTCTGAGATAGAAGATAGCGCTATTATAAATCAGAGATTAAATTCGATTAGATTTGATTAGATTAAATCATCCCTGTGGGGAAATCAGGTCATCGCTTGCGCAGATAGCAGCCTGCAGCAGAAATAAAAACAACCCCAGAAAAACATGCAAATGAAATGAGTTAAAAATGGAAAATTGTAGCCATAAGATGACCCACAGCCAGCGTTTCCTACACTTAAACTGAACCCTGGCCCAGCCTCCCAAGTATATTAATGGCTACTGAAGTATTTTACTGTCTTCTAAAAATCTGCTTGACATTGCAATCCGTGATTAATTAACTAGTTGACAGTGTTTCCACCCTTCCCCTCTTATATTGTTCGAAGACACTAATCGCCAGTGTTGCATGCTTTCTGAAAAAAAAAAATACACAGAAGATATTTTTACACATTTCGGAAAAATACTTGTTGTATTCTGTTTTCTTGAAACTTTTAAATCCATTTTTCCCTCCACCACTCAAAATTTAAATAATTTTCTCAATTTTATATTATTTTCTCAGACGTTTCAGTTACTGCGTTGTAAAGTTTAAGATACCTAGCCCAAAATCGTGACTTGTGGATGGCAAAAAATGTTTACCGTTAACCATCTCCCAAGTAAAGTTAGTCTGTGATTGGTTCTAGTGACTGGGCATCATGTGTGGTGCACTGTCATGTGTGTAATGTCAAGGTTTTAGTCTTCGGCTCACCTGTGCTCATAGTAAGTGGTGAGAATGCGCTCACTACTAACCACTCTATGGCTGCTCTCTGCACAAGCAATGAGCCGATGTCCACACAGGGATGACTTTTTGGAAAAAACCCCAACAATTTTTAAATAAATGTGAAATCTCAGCACTGTTTTCTTTAACCTGTTATGGTGATTCAGTCAGATGACACTGTGCTTTTAAAACTAAGATTTTACCTTTGCAGAGAAGAATACCTGAAATATTCTAATGACCGAAGTAGCTGACTATCACTACTACAACTATAAATGAGAGTCGCTGAATTTCATTACAAGACTGGGTTCTGATGGTTCAACATTAGAGTCAAAGTTCTTAAAGAGCTGTGATGTCTTACTTTTTTCCTGTTGGTCAGCTCTTCTTTTTTTTTTCTTAAGGTTTTTGCTTTTATTTGCTGGTCACATTAGAAGGCCAATAACATGAGGAGAGTGCACAGCATTACACTTGGAACATTGTGGCCAAATGGCATGCATCTTAACTACTAAGCCACCAGGATGCTTCAGGCTTCTCATTTTAGCCAGTACTGACAGTCACTGTTGCCAGGAGTGATAAAAATTGCCCCCAGCAGATTGTATCAGACATTGCCGACTAATGTTAGTGCCTCAAGTAATTTGATGGCCAAAAATCTTTTTGAAGGGTGTTTGGTTAATGTGCTTGCAGATACCCAGACACTGGCTTGTGTAAGTACCTCTTTTATATACTGCACTGATGAGTTGACAGTGTGGGGCTACGTTCGCACTGCAGGTCTTAATGCTCAATTCTGATTTTTTGATCAAATCCGATTTTTTTGTCTGCTTGTTCACACTACAAATAAAATGCGACAGCGAACGCGCTCTAGTGTGAACGCTCAAAGCGGCCCGCATGCGCAAAAGAAGACGTCACACACAACACGCTCTGTTTAGACCCAGACCAAATAATATTGTTTGACTGATGGCCCTTAATATAAAGACTTCGGACTTTACGTTTCCCAAGTTTTGCTTTAAGTTATTTTGTTATTTACATAATAATGTAAATAACTTAATAATTATCCTTATTGCTGTTTTAGAGGAGCGGTGCTTCAAAGGATAGTTGCAGATTTTTGACAGAATCTGCAGATTATACAGTACAAATAAAATGTTCACGTTTCTCCAACATTGTCTTCCCAACAATTTCACTGACATCTAGACTGGATGGCCAGGAAGCGTTCGCGATGTCTTCTCCGGAGCTGATAATTGGCGTCTGTCTTGTGTCAGTGACGTAAAAGACAGATTTAATGCGACCTGACCGTTCAAACAGCAGTCGCTTTCTAAAACATCGGATATGTATCGGATTCAGTACCACATACAAAAGTGACCCAGATCGAATTTGAAAATATCGGATTTGTGCCGTTCGCACTGTCATACCATGATCGGATATGGGTCGCATAGGGTCAAAAAAATTGGATTTGATGCGCTTTCGCCTGCAGTGTGAACGTAGCCTTAGTAATAGTGTAGGTTGTGTAGGAATCACACTTTCAGTGATTGCATGTAAAGACCTGACACAGGACCTGAGAGATATATGTGGCTGTGGTTTCAGTGGAAGAATGGCTCTAAATAAGCCAGATTTGGTCAGAAGTCCAAAAGTGAGTGTTTAAACCTAAAACACGGTGGAGGCTCTGTCATTGTTTGGGGCTGCATTTCAGACAGTGGATGTTAGGATTCTTGTCAAAATTGAAGGAATCGTGAACTCAGGACAGTGCCATCAGATTTTGATTCACCATTGAATGCTATCTGGAAATTATCTGATTGGCAATGGCTTCATCTTTCAGCGTGACAATGAACCCTAATCTCACTGCCAGTGCAATAAAATCATACCTGGACAATACTGTAATAAAACCTCAAAAATCAAGTTCCAGAAGTGGAAAAATGAGGGAATGGAGAAATATTCACCTAGTCGTAATAAAGACCTAATGTGTACTTAATCATTTCTGGTTATTCATCTAACAATATTCTGTTTACAAGTCTTATTTTAATCTCCGAGGCTTTTACTTTCAGTATTTGCATATGCTGAAAGATGAACAAAGGTGAATTCAATTTGTGGAACTGATGATGGATTCAAATTAGATAAAATGCTATTTAACCCCAGCCATATTACTGAGAAGGTCGCAGGTGTGAAAGTGTAACTGATGGGCTGTGAGGCAAAGAGGTGATGAAAACACAGCTTCACCCACGTGTGTGTGTGTGTGTGTGTGTGTGTGTGTGTGTGTGTGTGTACTGAAACCTCATATAGAAATGTAATCCTTTCCATCAAGTCAGTGTAGAAAGGGCTTAGTGCATGTATATATATACACGCACGCACACACCACTGTATACACACCATAACACACTGCATTTGTTCCTGGAGAAAGGTGAGTCATCCTCATCCCACAGCCGATGAAAAGCAATTTACACGCACATGCGTACACACACACACACACACACGCACGCACACACACGCACACACGCACACACACACACACACACACACACACACACACACACACACACACACACACACACACACACAAAGCATGTCCAGTAAGTTTAATGACATCATCCAAAGCAGGATAGCAGGTGAGGGCTGAGATTACCAACTTCCCTCATTTTTCTGTCCCTTTATTGTCTTCCTTTTGCTTTTTTCTCCTCCACCTGATCTTACTTCTTCTTTTTCTTCCTTTTTTTTATCTCTCTTGCTCTGTAGCCCTCTATCTTTTTTCTCTTACTCTCTGGTCTCTTATCTTGTAAAGGAGCTTTTTTAAAACAACTCCCACACACCTACTCTGATCTGTCTTACAGAAGCACACCAGCAAAACACACGTATGCACATACACCCACGCACACATACGGGGCACATTGTTTGCAAATTGCATCATGCATGTAATGAGGGCCCGAGCCCTCAAACACAACTGGGCATTCGCAGACACGCACATACTGGTACACACAGTGACCCACACCGCAGCTGCAACTTGCACAAGTGCTCACACCATCTCATATTCATAAATGCTGAGATAATAAACACACACAGTGAAGAACAGAGGCTAGGCAGCGCTATCGGACTGAAAACCTGTCAAGATGTTTTTCCACAAGACTCTTTATTTGTTCCACCATCTATTTTTCTGCAGTGCTTTATTGGATCTGAATGAGGAGGCGCACTTTTAAAACTCCAGGCTGTAGTGTCGAGTGAACCAAAGGGCACAAAGCTGTCAAAATGTTTCAAAATGATCTTGGGACTCAGATAGCCCATGGCGGTGGGTTTTTTTTTTGTTTTTAATGTGGTGTCCTGCTGGAAATAGGAGCTGATATAAAACAGACATAGTTTCAGTTGTGGGGAATGATGGCAGACTCTATCAAGCTATATTTCAGTCTCCAACGCAAAACATTTCAGTAGGTTTGAGAGGAATATTTAGATATGGGCCAGTATGAGGTGGAGTGGTGTCACCCCTCATTGTGAGCAGAACAGGCAAATTTATGTCTTCTTAAACGACCCATAATATTTTGTCACATTAACACAAAACATGGTAAATTCAAGATATTACTTACACACACAAACCTGTTGTGCAAAAATTTGGAATGATGTGTAAAAATGTTGAAAAGGCAAAAAAACCTGACGTTCCCCTAGGCTGACTCCAATCTCAATAGACTCCCTTATTAAAATGGCTTTCTTCATAGCATTAGAAAATATTTTTATAGCCTTGTACAAAACACCATTGCTTCTATTAGTAGTTTCCCCGCTCATAGAAATTTTGTTTGGGTAAATGTTTATTTTAAATTTCTGTTATACTTCTTTGAAGTCTTAGACAAGTCCGTTGCTTTGGGCGCAGCTGGTAGATTGTAACGTTGATTCACGTGGCTACAAAAAAACACAGATACACAGAATTCTGCAAAACCTTGCGCTCACTGTCTCAGTGGACTTGCAGACACAGAAAGTATAAGCCTAGCCTAACCCAGAAGGTTGACAGAAAATTCTCAGCAATTTTTGAAACTAAACTAAATATCTAACTAAATTTGCATACAGGAGTTCTAATTTGTGTTATTTTTGCTGTATCTGGCATTTTTGTGCAATTGATTAAAAAAGAATTGTGTAATTTATTCAGGTTTTTCAGAGGAAAAACATTCCAGTGATGAGACGTCTCAAGAAACGTATAAAAACCCAGGTTTTAAATATGATACACTTTACATTACTGGGCTAATTTGCTAGTCATTAAAACAAGCGCCGGCTAGTTTCGCACATCCTTACTGTGTATGCTATCTCGCCTTTTGGAGGATCCTTAATGAAGTTTCTGGTCTACGATTTAAACGATCAAATTTGACCTTATGTTTTGTTAGTTTGTCACTTAGCACTAATTAGCTTACACATAGCTTTATAACCAGTTAGTTTCAATACAAGTTTAATATGAATAAATACATTACTGTAAATATGTAACTGTACATACTGAAATTACGTCATTTCAAACTGAATTTCTTTTGTTACTGCTCCCCACCTGCAGTACCTATCTGTTCCACTAGGGGACCTGACTCACACTTTGGGAATCACCGGTCTACGGTATTACTGGCGCCCTCACAGACATGTGACTTATCCATTTCATGAGCACTAACCGTATCGTACCCCCATAGTACATGAATGCCTTGAATCAGACTTTCACACTATGACGCTACATCCTGGTCCAGTTCATTTCTCCATCAATCCTTTTTCGCTTGTCCAAAGGCAGAGTCATGGTTTGGCTGGAGATATTCCAAGCTGTCACAGAGCGAGAGGCAGGGTACACCCTGGACAGGTAGCTGTCTGTCACACGGCTAACACAGAGAGACACATTCACACCTACAGCCAATTTTAACCCCCACACTGCCATGCTACTCCAGTTCATTCCTGTGGTTAAGAAATACAGATTTACTCTTTCATTCATGTCCAATTAACATAAAACAACTCACATCGGCATCAGTGAAAAGGTACTAAAGTGGCTTGTTGGTTGCTGTGGAGTCTTACCAAGGTTGTGTTCAAATTGGCACTGAATTAAATAAACAACACTGCCTTCAGTCACATCAGTAGGATGCAACTGAAAGTGTGCTTGCTTGAAAAATATAAAAAAATTTAAAAAACAGACCATTTACTATTTATAATAATGTTACTAAAAATGAATGATAAATTCTTAATTGTGCAGCGTTTTCGACTCAAAAAGGCTTGGACATGACAGGATCATATGCAGATCAGTGTTTATTTTTTATGCAGCTCCATATTTTTTTTTTGCCTGTTTGCAAAGTAAGTCCAGCCAACACTCTGCAGTTGCACAGATAAAACAAGCAACATTAGCCTGAACAATAATATTTTTAGATTATAATTTCAAATGAGCCCATGTATGCGTGCGTGTGTGTGTGTGTGTGTGTGTGTTCAGCCGAGAGATGAATGAGGGAGGAGTTAATGTTGACAGAGCTGCACAATGAAGGCGTTTCCCACCAGTGTGGCTGTCCCATTCATTGTGTCAGTGTGTATGAATGTGTGTATACAGACTCTTGCTAGTAGTTTGTGTTTACTTGCGTCTGTATTTTCTCTCTGCCTGTCTGTTTCGGTGCATGGTTGTCTGTGTTTGTTTTTCAGCCTTTTCATGTGTTTTTCCTCAATGTGTGTGTGTATATTTTTCTGTTTGTGTGTGCGCTTTAACCAGCTACTCCCCCCACTTTCCCAGCATGGACTCTCACACACACACACACACATGCACGCACACATGCGTGCGCGGTGCCTCTCTTGTGAACTGGCCGAGTGTTGTGTAATCATTTATATAAAGATGTATTAGTGTTTCCTCTTAAAAGGAACATAGGGAACATTGTGGCTCAGCTGGGTGACACTCCTCCCCTGCTTTGAGGATGAACTGTGGAAAACTTGTTAACATCAAAGTTGTTAACATCATTCTTCACAAAACAAAGATCAGAGCTTTGTTTTTGTAAGGCGTGGGGGCATGTAAAGTGAGAAATAATTTGTACGTAATGGTGAAGTAATGTTTTACTGATTTTTCCTGAAAGTGATTGCTACCCTCTTAAAGGGGCAGTACACCAACTGCATTTTCATACCTTCCATACAAAGTGAGTTTATGGAGTTTTTTTTGTTTTGCTGCTTTCTATGAGAGATTTAACTAGAAATCGAAAGTGATGATCTGCAAACACAGGTCATTTTATTAGCCACAACGTGCTAGCATTCACTTCAGAACTACCTTAATTCCTGTTTCTAGCTTACGGAATTGAGCTATTGTGTTGTCTTCTGCTTCTTCAAAGTATACAGATGTGCTCCTTGGTGCATACCTTGGTTGTAATATAGGCTTAATACTCAAGTTACTGTTGGCTTCGTATCAGCTTGAAGCAGTCTGAGCATTATGCCCTCAATTTTGGCTTCACTAAGGCATCTTCTCTAAACCTTAGTTATGGTTGTGCTAACAAATCCTGCAAGTAGGGCATGCATGACTCACTAAAATCACTGCTGCAATGTATTTGGTTGATTAGATATTTGCATTAACAAGAGGTTGAACAGGTACACCTAAAAACAAAAGTTGCCAGAAGCTGTCATTCTCTTTCAAAGCTATTCATTTGGCCGACAGTTGTCGCAGCGTTCAAGCAAAGACTTCCGGCTGATGTAAATAATGTAGGTTTCAAATACCCGGCTCTGCAGATGTCTCAAACATATTGTGCTTTGGTTCGAAACTCCTAACAGATGCTTATTCTGCTTTTTTTTTGTCCTCGTCTCTGGGTTTAATAAAATTCAAACTCATTCATCCAGAAGCTGTAAGAGTAATTATCAGATTGCATGATCTAATGGTCAGCACCGACCTTCACTTTGGCTGAAAAATAATAAACAACATTATCTGCAGGCTGTCAGCTGTAGTTATTTAAATTGTGCGTACAGCTTGACAGGTGAAATTAAGCTGTGTAATATGGTCAGCGCAAGCTTTTCACATGCTTTCGTGTATCCTGCCAAACATGGTTTGTTAGTGTACGCTGGAATTTCTTCCACTAACGATCAAAAGTAGACTGGTAAACTTTTAATAAAATCAGAATTTTTTTCTGTGTTACCTCCAATCAGAATTTGATATTTTAAGTGTCAGATTCACTTTTAGTGTGCATATGATACCTGCATTTGTGTTATTTCCTTAATGAATTATTGAGAGCCAATCAAATCTCTGGCATTTAGGTAGTAATGGGAGACTGTGTGCTATAATTATGTGGCGGAGTTTAGGCTAAACCTCATTTTCTTTTATTTTGCCCCACACAGAACGACTGATTGTCTTTTGCTTTGGATGTTATCCTTGTTTATTTAATAGCATCTAATCCCACATGATATTTTGGGCCCCCAGGTAGAAAAAAAGTGCCACAAAACATGAGAAACATCCTCAGCGTCTCCTATCTGCTCTCACTCGTGCTTTCTTTCCCACTTTTTTTTAGTGTCTCGCTCCTCTAACTGTCTCTCTCTTTCTCGTCTGTGTCTCTCGACTAACTGGGTGGAAAATATGAATGAAAACATTCCCCCGCCTTGTTTGCCCAGACCCTGCTCCGGGCGCAAACACACAACCCATCCCTCTCTCTCTTTGCGTTTTTCGTTCTCATATCCCCCTCGCTGCATACATTTCTTTTCTTCTTGTTATTGTACGCTTTGTCTCTTTTGTTAAACGTTATTTGCACATATCTGAGGACCGGGGCAGAAAGAAAAAAGGCAGAGGGTCTTTAATTTTGATGTTTCTTTTTTTTTTATATTACTGTTTATGTTGGATCTGTGGGAGTTTGGAGAGGGGAGAGGGAAGGCAAACAGGATGGCATACTGAGAGTGGTGTGTCTGTGTGTGTGTGTTTGCGCTTGTGTGTATTTATTAGTGTGTGATTTTTTGTATGTACTCTGAGGAAGTTTTGACTGTGTGCATGTGCTTTTGAGTCTATGTTTATGTACTCTGCATTATCTGTGTGTAAGTTATGCATTGTTTGTTTGTGTGTGTGTGTATGTGTGTGTTTCCGTGCAGACGCCTGCAGTGCTTTAGAGAAACACTGTTAAGAAGTCTGAGTAATATCCATGACAACGGGCAGACCGCACTGGCATCTGAACCACTGAACAAAGTGGCAGCTCACTTTAAATGCACTCTGACATTGGTTTCCTGTGTACACAGTGCCTGAAATTCTATCCCCTTGTTCTCGTGGGTTAAGGGATAAACCAAAAGGGCAAAATTATGCACTCATATTCTTGCATTTTAAATCCTTTTTAAAAAAAATAGTTTTTCAAGAATATCTAAAAACTGAGCTCATAGTATAAATTACAGGTTACGTCTTTACTCTTAAAACCACTGATATTTGCTATTTTTAGGATTTTGCATTTGTTTTGAAGTACATTACTTTGAGTGGAGCTTCTTGCAGCAAATAGTTTAGATTTCCCTCGAGAGTTTCTAGCAGTCATAGACTGTATATAAAGATGGGATACAGCTTGTGTTCTTGGCAATGGCCAGCAGGGCGAATGGAAGGAAGTCTGTGAGGAGTTCACTCCGTTCTCACTCGATTTATTACGCCGGTAAACATTTTTCTTAGGGTTTTATTATCTTAATTGCTTTTTTTAAAGTCAGGTTTAACACAATATCATAGTACTTTGTTACTGACAAATTTGATCTGAGTTTCAGGCCTAGTGATTGCTTAGCAACCACTGGTCGCAAAAAAAAATTGTGTTCCCCAACCAGTTGTGAGTGGTAGCTGAGGTTACTGGATACTGTTGTGAAATCGGCCTAGACATTGGTCAGTGCTCTAGGGAAAAGTGTGTACAGTGCTCCCTCGCCATATCGCGGTTCACCTTTCGTGGCCCCATTTTTTTGGGGGGTGCAATTTTGCATACTTTTTTATTTTAAACAGCACATTGTGTTCTGCATCCTGAACACAATGTGCTGATTGACAATGGCTGTAGACCATTGTCAATCAATCTCGTGCCGTGTCTCCTGTACGGTGCAGAATGCGGTCAGCTTGTCAAATTTACATAAATCTTCGATCGCTAGCAGTGTGAGTCTGAAGTGCTGTACGGCATGTTTGTAAGTTTTCTCCCCAACAAACACAACAATGTCGTCACCTGCGGGTGCCTTTGGTTTCATTCTGTAATACTGCACTTATTTTTCTACAAGGTTTGAACTTTGAGAGTGTTTAAACAAGAGAGAAAAGTGTGAAAATGTTCATGCCTGTCTGAGAAAAGTGTCTGAAGTATGTAGTGAGGGGTTTTACAGCCTTAAAACATCTATAAAAATTGTAAAAAATAAAATAAAATCAAGTTGGCTACTTCGCAGATTTCACTTATCCTGTATTCTGCGAGTGGTTTCTAGAGGTTTCTGCCAGTCACCAGCATAAAATTGGTCATAAACAGGTAGCTGCAATTTGCTTTGATTGCTAGCAGGTTGCCTCTCCTATAATTTGCATGGCAGTTACGGACTTGACACTAGCACCTATTCATGAAGCCTCAGTGAAGCTGTGAAAAGTGCGGTGGAAACCGGAAGTGGAGAGCTGTGAAAGAAAAAGTTGTGCATTTTAGAATGTGTTGGCAACTTTTATGCTGAAGGCAAATGTTCTCTGTTTCCAGTTTGTAACGCAGTTTGTAATGAAGTTTTACTAGAGCTCTGAGAGTAAAATGATTTATCGCAGACAAGTCGGTGTTTGTCATTGTCGTGCAAACTGTGGTCGACTGCAGCAATCAGTCGACTTAGCAACCAGAGCAATCATGATCACTGCCCCATTCCAGCCAGCAACATCTAGCAATCGCTTGCAACCAGTTGGGGTAATGCACATTTTTGTCTGTTTTCCATTCTCTTCTTGGTTTTTAGAATTTTCCATTAAGTGTTAGTACCTGGGACCAGGTACTTTTTTAATAGCTACTTGACCGGGGTTGTAAGTGAGCTAAGTCGAGCCGAAAATGTGACGCCACCTCGCTATAACGACCCTATAACCCCTAGCGTTTGTAGGCTTCTAATTGGCCAACACTTCTAAATGGTTAGAGTTAACAAGCTCCTGTTGCTTTGTCATCCTCTTGGCAGCACTTAATTTTTTTGGGCATTTTCACGTCAATCGAGATGGAGATATACATTTTAAAAAACCCCACCTGTGTGGATGGACTCTCAATGATGATCATAGTCGCTGCTCACAACTTAATCATCTTATATCTTCTTGTGTCTTTCCTTTAGCTTATCCAGAGTTCTTTATATTGAATAGTATAAAGATAACTTATGGCTTCCTACCTACAAAACATTTTATAGGCTTATTTCTGTATGATCCAAACATTAACTCTTCCTCGCATTGATTCTAGGAATCTCTTTTTTATACTGTCTTATATGTAATTTTTTGCAGCCCTAACAGATAAACTTTACATTAAGAGCCGGTATAATGATTTGGTTGTGACAAACAGATATATTAGACCATGTAGGAGGTGGAGAGCGAGTAGCTATGACATAAAGAGAGAGAAAGGGGTGAAAAGAGACTATAATGAAGCCACATTTTGCATTCATGAGCTCCTACTTAAAATGGTAATTTTCAGTCTCCTCATTTTTAAAAATGTTCTCTCCATCTTTGGTGCTCAGCGCTCATTATGGTGGCGTTTCTACACTGCACCTCTCAGAGATCAGCTGTCAGTCACACAGTGTGGGCAGCTCTGTAACATCATCTTCTTGGTGTTTCTATTGAAAAAAGTTGGAATAGTTCTTCATACTGTTTTTCCTCTCTTTTAATCCCTCAAGCAAACTTTTTTTGGGGGGGAAGAAAAGTTGGTTTCAGTACATTTATGTATTTTTGCTACTAATATTTATGGTCTATTCTGTCTTCTCCTGCGATTCGCTGCTACTTGATTTTTATATACCACAGGGGTGGTTAATGTTTCATTTAATGGGGTCATCTGATGTGATTTGATAACAGTTTTATGAAGCATCTGCGTTTAAAAGAGGAAAGGCGTTTGAAGCCTATGCAAGAGCACTGAGACAGTCAGGTTCTTAAAATAAGGGTATTTTTTAAAAGGGTGAAGATCGCGTTACATGATTTGTGCTTGTGTTTTAATGAGTGTGTATGTGTGTGGTACACTAGCTGATTGCTATGAAACCCTCACAGGAGTGAGTCATCTCTTAAAGGTCAATGTGCAAATGATGTTTGTGTATTTGAGGCGATGATTGATTTCATTGACATGAATATGACATGAAGGTGACTCACTGTTCCCAAGGATCACAGTTTCTGTGTATATACATATATATTTGTGTGTGTGTGTGGGAGATGAGGTTACATTATTTATTTCACATAAATATAACAAAGATGGGATCACTTGGTGTGTGTTTTTCTGTTTAATATGACTCACTTTTCCAAAACAACACTGTCAGAAGTCAGAAAGGTGTTTGTGTGTGTGTGTGTGTGTGTGTGTGTGTGTGTTTGTGTGTGTGTGTGTGTGTGTGTGTGTGTGTGTGTGTGTGTGTGTGTGTGTGTGTGTGTGTTTATATCACTGATTTATTTATTGGTATTTATTTAAGGTAGACCTTACAGTAACGCATAAAGAGAGAAATCCAACAATCAAATTACCCCCTCTGAGCAAACACTGGTGAAAGTGGGAAAGAAAAACTCCCCTTTAACAGGAAGAAACCTCAGCCGTTTAAACAACAATCCCATATTGAGTAACTGACACCAGGGCTGTTCGATATAATGATATATATGGGATGACGATATGAAAACGTCTATTGTTTCATTTTACGCTATCGTTTGTTTCATGGTGTCGCAAGATAAACTGTTTACGGCAATATTTTTTCATCGTTTTGTTGGCCACTGTAGAATTTCTGTCTTTCTCTTATATTTAATATAACCGCACAACACAAGCGACTGTTGTTAGGAACAACGACGGTAAAACCATCGCGTGGCTCGCCGTCTGCTTGTTTATTTTCCATATAAACCTTTCACAATAAAGCTGAAGACCCTGTTGAGATTTTTCAAAATAAACCGAATCATGTGAAATGGTATGGAAAGTGTTTACGTAGGAGAAGCTAAAAAGAGCCGTCAGGTGCTACAAAATAAACCTCACAAAGAAAATTGCAGCCGTTTTAACTCAACACTCGACTCTACGTACACACTTCGCGTTAGTCGAGTTGCCAGAGATTCACAGAGTTTACAGAAAATGTAACATTTTTGTGATATATATCGTTGTCGTTGTCTTATATCGGGGACAAGAGGTTTTGGTCATATCGCAGAGCCCTAACTGACACAATAAACTCAGCAGGACAGTCTTTAGAAAGGTCAGACCATCGATCATTTTAACATAGACTTCTATAGAACATAAAGGCTTTTTACAACCACAGGTAATGACCCCTGGTGGTCCTTAAAAGCAGAGCAGGTTTACCTTGACTTGACTTTTCAGACCTGTAAGTTGCGTCTTTCTTTTATACTGTGTACAGTCTGATGCCTGATTGTTATTGTTGTGTTCTTTGTCTGCTGTGGTTTAATGGTCGCTTGCAAATAGTTTGCATGATGCCACCTTCCTTAAATATTTTTATGCAACTATTTGAGTTGCATAAAAATATTTGCTTATATATATATTTTAAAATATCTTCATGACTATTAAAATAATCAAACCTAATTACCGACCTTAGTAGTATTCACATTAGTATTTTGGCTATTTCACTGCTTCGATGTCGCTGTTCCGACTACATAAGGTTGCTTTTTTCAGATAAAGAAAGTTATCAAACATTGCGGACATATTGGCCAATTTAGCATCTAAAACAGTGTGACACTGTTTGTGTATTAACGGACTGCATGACACTTATTTCTGCTGCCCCCGAGTGGTCAGAAAGTCGATTATTGCAGACGCTACCACAGATATAAATATTGCAACAGCCCTGTTGAAAATTTTGCAAAGATGCACAGGCATTTTTGTCAGTGAGTTAACCCTTTCTTGCACGCACACACACCCATCCTCCAGCACCACATGATGGGGTTTGCCCCTGGATCCTTGAGTCGGTAACCCTGTGGAAGTTGGATGCTGACCTGATTGTCCTGCTCCAGTTTGCATGCAGATATGACACTGTGTTTTAGAGTTGGGGATTTGTAGGGGTTGGCCAAGGACAAGGGGGTGTTGGCACAACACACCATCTCTCTCTGTTTCTCTTCCACTCTGTCTCTCTCTCCCTCTGTCTCTCTCTCTCTCTCTCTCTCTCTCTCTCTCACACACACACACACACACACACACACACACACACACACACACACACACACACACACACACACTAGTACCCACACAGCCACACAGAGTCTGGTGTGAAAATAAGGGAAGAAAGAGAGGGATTACAGGGAAGAAAAGGGAATAGCCAGTTTTCTCAGCCGTACTGTGACAGTGAGGTATTTCAAGAATGAGAGATTATTTCAAACGCACACAGACCCAGTGTGTACACACTGGGAAGTGATTGTTTGCATCTGACAAGAATGCTATGTCTGGATAAGTGGTTTAATCTTGTATTCAGACCCTTATCAACTTTTTGTACATATACAGAATGGCTGCAGGTGTTTGGAGATTTTTTTTTGTTCCCAAACTTTAAAACGTCGTCTTCTGTGATGCGATACTGTATCTATACTGTCTGGATATTCTCTGCTGTGATATACTTTCATGTAACATGCTAACATTCATGTAACACATTCAAACTAGAACTTTAAGTCTTGACTTTAAGTGAACTGAACTCAGTCGATTCCTTCTCATTTTCTTTTGCTTTGATCTGTCTTTTATTACTGCCTCTTTTTCCAGCTATAGTGAACATTTCTTCCCTTTTTTCTTGCCACTCCTGATTAGCACCATTATGGTTTTACCCTGCCCTGGATCACTTTCTTGAGTATTGATTAATATAATATTGTCACTCTCTTTTCATGCCCCCCACTCTCAAAGTTGATTAATGAATTGTTCCGACAATAACAGAGTGTGGCTTTCGTTTCTAAAACTCTCAGTCTAGAAGGTCTCACTCGGTTGCTAAGGTTTGATGAATGGATTTGATGGATTTGAAACTTATTGGTTTATCTGTAAACATCTTTTTTTTAAAGATGCATTGTTATTGTATTGGGTGTTTTTAAAAAACACACACAGTCTTTTCCTATATAAACAAGTATTTTGAGTGCCTAAACCTAACCAGCAAGTTTAAAGCAAAAGTGGAAAAAGCAGTGAAACCAGTTCAAAACACACAGCTCCCAAACCAGTGCCTTCTACATGACATATTTGAGCTTTTGTGGCACCACCACATGAAAATGTTGATTAATGATAATAATAATAATAACTTTATTTAAACAGTGCTTTCAAACAAAGTGTTGTACAGCTATTTCAAACTAAATAAATAAAAGCGATACATAGCAATACAAGTAAAAAACACAATACAAGTTAAAAACACAATACAAGTTAAAAACACAATACAAGTTAAAAACAGTAAGAATTTAGAAACTAGAAGGCATAGAATTAAGACATGTAAGATAGGGTGAACAAATGTGTCATCAACTTAGTTTTAAAAACCTCCACAGAGCATGCTTGCCTAATATCTTGAGGGAGGTTGTTCCACAAAAATGGGGCACGAAAAGAAAAAGCACGCTCTCCAATTGTCTTTTTTCTGGCTCTAAGAACCTTTAGAAGGCCAGAGTCTTGAGATCGGAGAGCACAGGATGGAACATAAAGGTGTAAAAGGTCAGAGTATGTAGGTGCCAATCCATTTAAAGCCATTTAAAGCAGCAGGACCTTAAAATCTGCTCGAACCTGACAAGGTAGCCAATGAAGAGATTTCAGTAAAGGGGTAATGTGTTCAAATTTCCCAGTTCTTGTTAAAACGCGAGCAGCTGCATTTCGCACCATCTGTAGACCTCTAAAACTTTTCTTTGGTAGCCCAGAAAGAAGAGCATTACAATAGTCAATACGTGAAGAAACAAATGCATGGACAAGAACAAAACTTGTCTGATTTTGGCATTGTTCCTCAAATGGTAAAAGGCGGTCTTTGTTATCTCTTTTACACGAGACTCGAAGGAGAGCACCATGTCAAACCACACGCCCAAGTTTTTTACCTGCAATTTATTTTGTTGCAAGATTTAGAACAGCCAAAAAAAACCTCAAATGACAGCATAAAGATGTCTCTTCAACATCAGTGTTTGACTCCATGGGATGAAAATAGTAAAACATGTCTAGTTAATAACAATCAGCCTGTTGAATGTCCATTTTCTCTCACACCTTCCAGTTCGTGACTGTTTGCCTCATTTCACTCTCTGCAAATTACCTGGCCCTCAAACGATCCCACGAAGTTCCAATAAGTTCCTGTAAAGCCAGCATAGGCTTTGATTTATCGACTTGCTGACACATCACAGATTAAGACCCATTTCATTTTGCCATCAGTGTAGTTAATTGTTTTTCTGCAGTATGATTTAGTGCCAGAGCTCATTTTCCTTGAAGCTCAGTAAGCATAAATAGTGTCAAACAGAGTTGAATTCCTTCTTGTCACAAAAAATGCACCCATGAGGGCTGGAATTTTAATTATGGCTCTCATTTTTAAGCAGGGTGTCTTGTTTTGAAGAGGTGAAGGTTTTGGTCACTCCTGCCAGCAGAAGTGACAGGTGTCGCTGGCAAATTTAATCATCTGGAGCTAATTAGCAGAATTCTATTTTCAGAGTTTGCTAAAATACATGAATTTCTCTCTGACAGGTAGTGTGGCGTAAAAACAAAGTGGCAGATGGAGAACGTTAAGGCGAAGCTTAGTTAAATCTTATTATATAACTGCAGACTTTCTTTCTTTCTTTATTTCAGCTCATTTTTAGCATACGGGTCCATGCCCTCCCCCCTTCCCTTTTTCCCTGTTTAGTCTTCTATGTTTCCATCCTCATTTAGAATGGCTTCCTGCTCTTCCTGAGTGATCTATCAGGAGTTTAGGTCTGTTTAAACTACACATGTCCTGTGTGGGGCAGAGAGTCAGACAGAGAATTAAGCCCAGCCACTGTCACTTTACTCACACTGGAAATATTTTCTGTAAACACCACCCACTTCATCCCTCCTTGAGAAGAGATTATTATGGGCATTTCATGTAAAGGAGGAAAGTGAGATTTACACAGCGGTGAGAAAAAGGCTAGGCTGACTTTTTCTAACCCAGTGTATCAGCAAAACTGTGCAGCTCTTTCTGCACCTGTTGCATGACAGTTTCACTCGCCGTGTTGTAACACTTACTGATTAGGAACACCTTTCTTTGCAGGTAAGCTTTTAATATAAAATACTGGCTTTGGTACAAGGGGATTCCCCTAAGCTACCTGCTATTTCCATGTGTATGATAAAGATTAAAAGGCCACCAGGAAGACGCATTATTCTCCCTTTAGACACAATTCAAGTGACCTGCCAAACATTTTAGCATGAGAAGTGAAATGAGATCTAGCATAGACATAACATGATTTTTTCCAGTAAGGCTGCCAAAACCTTGGTATATTTCACTGAGGCAAAAGCGTAAGAATCGTTCGCATCAGTAATTTGACCCAGTTCACTTTTTCTTTTCACTTTTGCACAACCAATCATGTAAAACTCCCGTCCTCGCTGTCCAAGCTCGCATAACATCCTATTCAGCGGTGTTACGCCACAAAATATACTTTTACAGTTCCCACTCCTCGGCTCCCTAGAGGCACATCCCGTGTAGCAGAGGAACGGCAGTCCCGCTCAGGGGCTTCAAGCTGAAGAGAGGGATTTAAGGGGAGGTGGAGGGTGTTTGATTTGCATTGTTTTAGGATTCAGAGTCCCCAATGTGTGGAGTTCCTTCTGAATATTTCATTGCACACACGATTAAGATCAAAGCCAAGTCATGTGTTGTGTTGTTATGACTCCGAGGAGGAAAGGTTTAAATTCTCTCCCTCCGTTGCTTTTCTCAGTAGAGCTTCTCAAACGCAAACACAAGTGTTTCCAAAGAAAAACAGAAGAAAAAGGGTTAAGAAATTAAAACAACTGCATCTTATAGAATAAAGATTTTATTGGCTTTGGTTTAAAATGTATTTACTGATTGTCTTTTTTTACCTTTCTAAAATTTTCCTAATAGTTCTCAGGTCAGATGTGTATGCTTCTTTAATTTCTTCTAATGGAGAAGAACATAAATATGTAAAGTACTTTGTCATGATCTCGATATTGTCACAAAAATATACATCCAAAGAAAAACAGCGTCAAAAGTGGAAAATAGACTCTCCGATCACTTTAGATGCACCTGCAGCTGATTTTAAGCACAAATATTAAATCATTCAGTCACACGACAGCAACTTAATGCATTTAGGCATGTAGACGTGGGCAAGGTGAAGTTCGATATGAACATAAGAATAAGGAAGAAAGGCGATTTAACTGACTTGCATGGTGTTTGGTGCCAAATTGTCTGGTTTCAGTATTTCAGAAATTGCTGATCTACTGGGATTCTCCCACACAACCATCTCTTGGGTTTACAGAGAAGGGTCATTAAAAGAGAAAATATCGAGTGAGCAGCGGTTCTCTCTGTGAAAATGTCCTGTTAAGTTCAGAGGTCAGAGGAGAAAGGACAGACTGCTTTAAGCTGATAGGACAGCAACAGTAACTCAAAGAACCACTCACTACAATGACGGTATGAAGGAGAGCATCTCTGCTGTATAAAGAACAGCACAATGAACCTTGAAGGAGATAGACTATAGCAGCAGAAGACCACACCAGGTACCACTCCTGTTAGCTAAAAACAGTCAACTAAGTCACCAATTCACCCAGGGCTCACCAAAGGGGGCAGGGATAGCTCAGTAGGTAGAGTGGTGGCCCCATGATCGGAACGTCGGGGGTTCAATTTCCCTGAACTGCTACCCTGAGGTACCCCTGAGCAAGGTATCGTCCCTACACACTGCTCCCCGGGCGCCCAATGGCTGCCCACTGCTTCACTGAGTGAATGGGTTAAATGCAGAGAGGAATTTCCCTAGGGGATCAATAAAGTACACTTTCTTCTTCTTTCTTTTCTTCAAAATCTGAACAGTAGAAAAAAAAAAGAGAAAAAAAAAGAGAAAAAGCATGGCTCCTTCCTGCCTTTTATCAGTGGTTGAGGACACAACAGCCTGGTATTGAGCATCCTGTTATGATCAGTGTACTATGGCTGATTTCAACAGGATATGTCGCAAAGCTCAGGTAGGCTCAAGCATTCTGGTTTCTTGAACCATGACATTGACTTCGCTGTAGTCAAATGATCTGCACAGTCATCAGATCCCAATACAGTTGAGTACCTTTGGAGAACGATCTGATATCCTCGTGTTGGTGTTGTTCCTACATCATCATAATAAATGTTGTTCCAGGTTCAACATTGCAAGTGACCAATCACATTGTTGTGACGTCCCCCTTTTGTGCCTTTGAAAATACCGCCTTAAAAAAATCTACTTCACTTGCAAGAAGAGAAACCGCTTCTGTCCGCCGATCCAGGAACTTGAAGTCTTTGAATTTCAGGATACTTTTCTTTAATAAACGGTAAGCATTATACATATTGTCCTTACAGAGGCGGTTTCTCTTCTCACAAGTGAAGTCGATTTTTTGAAGGCGTTTGTGTTTTTTCGAGGTCGCGGATGACGTCAGGAGAAGGTGATTGGTCACTTGCAATGTGGAACCTGGAACAACATTATTTATGATGACGAGGGAACAACACCAACACGAGGATATCAGATCATCCACCTTTGGATGTGGTAGAATGGGAGATTCACCTCATGGACGCACAGCTCAAAAATCTGCAGAGACTGTGTGATGCTGTCATGTCAACACGGACCAAAATCTCCAAAGCCTTGTTGAATCTATGCTATTAAGGCAAACGGGGATGGTGGGTGTATTTTAGTGCAGAAATCAACCTGAATAGCGACACACTTTTTACACATGAGAAATGCTCGCCTCGCTTCATGTTAACAAAGCTATACAAAAGGTAGTACTGTTGTTGAAATTTGATGAGCCAGCCTTTGTGACTTTGAAATAAATCTAATATTTAAAAAAATAATTTCTCCAGTTTGCACTTAATACCATAAAAGGGCAGAAAATCTATTTACAGCTTTCCTGGAAACTATAATTGTCTTCAGTATTGACGGATGACTCTGCATTTTATCTCCACCTCCCCTGATTTGATAAAACCTGGACAAAGGGAGAAGTTGTGCACCTACTTTTGTTTACCTACGTTGTGTAACTGAGTGAGTGTGCATGAATGACGTCCATGTGATTGTAGGATACACGATACTTATCAAAGGAGGAACACATTTACTCCTGATAAGCATCATGTGGAATGACTTGATGTTATTGTGAGGTAATCTTTTCCCTTCGTGTTGTTTTTTCCATCTCATTTAACGTACATCTAAGCCAAAGTATATCGCTAAGAGAGTAAAATGAATTGGAAAATGGTTCCTAAAATGCTAACTACTTTACAAGATGAATCAGTATGTCTCTTGTATGTTTTTTCTTTCTGGACTGATTAATGCAAGACATCAATCTATTTTCACGGATTGATGTTGGTATCGGCTGGGCGATTGACATCTAAGTTTTCAGCTATTTTACGGATATAACTGGTGTGAAAATTTTGAATTTTCATCTCTGTTTTAGTTCTTTTATCATTTTCATGTTTCGCTAGAAGCCAAACAAACACCATTCCAGTCATAAAACAAAATGTAATAAAGTCCATATTAAAATAAACAACATGAAGAGTATCATAAAATCCAATAGCACTGGGCTGATAACATCCCAGCATATTACACCGCTGATGGGTTATTACATTATGGACTGGGTATTCAGTTTTTGCTGGATTATACTGAAGATTTTTCTTAGTACTGTTCATCCTATTAACCAGAATCGCCTGTGCTATCTGCAGAGAAATACTTCCCATCAAAGGAAGGATTGTCTCCTGCTTAAAATAAAAATTACCCATGTGCTATATGTAGGAATCATTTTAAAGGATTTATGTTTTCAGTAGGATCCAGTGGGAAACGGGGAGGAGTAAGAAGTAGTCAACTTAACACAATTTCGGTTCTGGGCCTTTTCTTACAGCATTTGCTGTTAAAGCCAAGTGTCTATAGAATGACACCAGCCTTATCCTTTAATAATGAAACAACACCAGCCTCCATTGTAATAAGAAACTTGTTGCTTTTAAAGTTACATAACGGAAACAGCCAGCCCAGAGTCCCCATTATGGAACCTATTCTCCCTCTGTGTGTGTTTGTGCATCTCTTTTCTCCCCTTTGCCACTTAACTGGCCAGGCCTGTTTGTCCAGTGTCAGATATCAGCCTGAAAGCAGGCCAGAACAGGGTCTGATTTCCTGCTGTTTTGTCTTCGTATATAAATATATTCGAATTCAGCTTTGCTTTCTACCTGATACTTATATGATGGAGGGAGATCAGTGAACCATAGTTGCAAGAATGTTACTGACTTTCAGTGGAAAGTATGTAACTCCTTTCCACTGAATGTAATTCCATTACTTTTTTCAAGTAACGAGTAAAGCAAGGGATTACCATTGCAAAAAAGTAATTAGATTAACGTCACTTTCCAGTAAGCATGCAGCGGTACTGCGTTACTAAACCGTGATTTTGTTTGTGAGAGTGTCTCATGACAATGACGACAATGACGTACGAGCGTGCGACGTCCGTGTAGATCAACAATGGATAATATGGAGTGTGGGACAGCGTGCAACCATGTAGCGTTTAAAGCTTGTAATTACTGACATCACTTTGAGTTTGATTCTGTAAAAAGTGACAAAACCATTAGTGTCTGCTGTTCACTCTGCGTGGGAAGCAACATGCATAAAGTTAAAAGATTAAAACTAATAAAACAAGTTTTAAAATGAGACTTTTTTATTTGATTCAATTTTATATGATCAATTATGCAGAAAAAGTAGAATTGGGCTGAAAGGACAATAAATAATTACTTTCTTGGAGAAGTTATCAGTACTTAGTAACAAATTACTGTTTTCAAGTAACTTGGTCAACACTACTTATAATTGGCATGCACCAATTAGCATACATATAGTGTTGTGTCACATTTTTCTTGCGTTTGCTTCTCCTTTGTTTAGTTCTCGTACACTGTGTTTTATTAAAGTCAAATTCCAAATAACGATGGATCTCGTTCTGCTGTTCTGATCTAAACATGCCAAACAGAAATTAAAGACAACATGTTAACCAGCAGCTGTTTCAATGCTGCTTCTCTGTACTGCTAAAATCCTGGTTTTGAAATACTGTAGACTCAGAGTACACACAAGTTAACAATGACTGTGCTGTGTTCTGGGCTACTTTGACTTTGATGACTCAAAAACAGATTAGACCTGTGTTACAAGAAAGTTGGGGTAAATGTTGTGTAGACAGTATATAATGAGACTAGGGAAATAGTTGCCTTGAAGATGGGGACCAGGACGGCGCTCCCCATCCTGCAGTCAGTTGGAGTCTTCTAAGGGGCTTTGGTGATAAAAGATGATCAAGACTGTGATAAAACGGCAATAAAACAGTGATAACTCAGATTAAGTGTCAAAAATTGCTAATCTGTTACTGTCTACATACACAGCTATAGAAATGTAACAGAAATGCACATAAACCACTTACGTTCAGAGTCAGAACATCACAGTTTTGAACACTAATCCAGAAATTCCTCCACAAATAGTGACATAGTTGCTGCAGGATGCCGACTTAACTGGAAAATGACATAGTTGCCCAGCAACCTTGCTTCTGTATAATAATACAACCAGAAAGCAACCACTTGAGTCGAGCCTTTTATTGCAGAGAGCTCATTGGATGAAATGACTGTATACACCAGATTAAAAACTTATTCTGGTCTGTTCATAACATTTATCTTAAAAGCTTTTTTGCTTTTACATCGTTGGTTTGTGTTATTTTCACGTTTAACTGAGCTGGCAACTCCCGTGAAACGTGATTCTGGTGAAGACAGCGGATTTAAATTGTGGCAGCTGTTTTGTGATCATGACGGCACCAGCGGTGGCGGTGATAATGAGGAGGATAATGATAATGACGAAGATGAGGAAGATGATCTCAGCGCTGTTTGATGTGACAGTAGTAATGGAGGAGGCTGGTAATAAGTAAGCGGTGTGATAATGAGCCGTTGAAGGCCGGGAGCAATACCGAGAGCTAAAGGTTGTTTGTTGTTTGTTGCTGTGATCGTGACGCACTTCACCTTTTCACGCAAAGGTCTCGACTTCAGTGGCAAGCGAGTGAATAAAAGGGTGTGTGTTTGTTACTATGCTAAACACAGAGATGTTTTGGAGAAATTGTTGTGTTCGTGTGTGTGATCTACTGTAAATGCTGTCTTGTTTTTTTTTTCCCGCCTATTATTCGGGTGTGGTCGCTGCCTTCGTGATGGCGCGTATGCGATTTATTTTGTGCCTTTTCACGTGTTTGTTAGTTCTTGCAGCATCCCAATGCTTTATGTGGGCCTGCGTGTGTTTATTAGTCTTTATTGGTTCCCAGTGGGTTGAGCAGAGTTCCTGACCCCATTTCCTGCTGTTGTTGACAACAGACATTTGGTCCCCAGGCTCCAGAGACTAGACAGTGCCTGAAGGAGCGTTGTGTCACTGCTGGCCACAACTGCTTGATTTGTCATTGGGTCTTTTTGTTTTTTTTTTGGGTTTTTTTTTTAATCCGTCATACTGTGATTCAGTATTTGTGGACAAATGAGGTCAGGACCTGTCTGTAAGGACTTCCTCGTAATTCATGTTGGTATAATGAGCCACTTTCCTCACAGAGCACATGGAGTTTTAAAAAAAATTCACAGATCTGTGAATTTCACAAGACACCGGATACAGTGTAACACTAAAAGAGAGTAGAGGATAGTGCATGGATAACAAACCAAACTTGAATTTTGGCAGTTATCCGATTCTGTGTGACAACCAGTGACATCGACACAACATTTGCTTCAGTGGATATTCTTGGATACTAGAGTTATTGTTGCTTCCAGGCCGCACAAATAAAACTCTCTGCATGCATCTTCGTTTTGGTTGCAGGTCGCTGCCGGAGTCGACAGGTGGTCTGTCCAACAACGGGCAGGAGAGGGAAGGTGATACTCGGCCTCCTCCCACCCAGCTCTACAGCTGCTATGACCTGGATGACCTGGATGTTGCCTGGCTACAGATAGTCAACCAAGAGTTCAGACAGATGGGTAAGCACTGCATTATTGATAATAATAGCCTGAAAACACTGAGGAAAATCTCACTTAACCTGTGTAAATGTAGGGCCGTTCCACTCCGCTTGCGTAGCGTCAGAAGACTTTCCAAAGGCTGTAAACACGGTTGTAAAGGATGAAGCGCTGGAAATGATGTGTTTTGACTTGTTTTTCGTCTGAGTGTTGACCTCTATGAAGTGACTCACCCCGATGTGTCATAAATGATGTGTTTTCACTTCATGGGAGTTCTTAGCTGGGTAGTGTGTGAATTTCATTCCCCCTGTAGTGCTGAAGCTAAATATCAGAGATTCTGCCCAGTGTTTTATAAGCTTGACAGGAAAGCATGGGAGCGACTCTTTAGTTTGTTTTAAAGAGATATTATTACTTAGTTATTTTTGTTGATTTATTACTACATTCAGTTCATATGGAAAGCTCTCCTGAGGAATGAGACTGGCAGCTGGTGTTTTTAAGTAAAGAATTAATCAGCTAAAGAGGTGCCGTAGCATTTTCTTTTCATTTCACAGGTAGGTCTGTGTTTTTTCTTTTCCATTACCACCCATTTATAGTCTCAGAACCTTTATCTTATATGTTCCAGCAAACACCAGACTTTCCTTTCATTTCTTTTTTAAATTTAAAAATCACTCTATTAAAAAAAAATACATAAAAAGCCTTAAAATGAGGTTTTCTGAAACTTGCAGATGCTGTGAATATGTTGTAGTGTTGCTGTGTGGCCTCTTTTCTTTCTTTCTTTTCTCCATTCTCATTATTCCTTCCCTTTCGCTTCCTTTTTTCCCTGCCACTTTCTCACCTCTCTGCTTTTCTACATCCCCCATTTTGCCATGGTGACAACTGCTGACCCCAAGCATCTCTCTCATCTCCGCCACTTTACTCAATATCTGATCGGCTCCTTTCAGATAAAGCATAGTAATTGTGTCTATAAATCCCCGCTGGGGTTTCAGGCTTTATTTCTGCTGCACATTCACTTTAAATCAAACTCGGACGTGCGTGCGCATACACACGCGTGCTGGCAGAAGCTTCTCATAACCTTCAACGCTAAACAAAACAAACAGACGGCTGATTGGTTCTGCTGGGTGAGGCTGCCGAATCATGATGGGATTATTCAGCGTTTTCTGTCTCAGTGCTGCACATCCTATTTAGATTTATCTGTGTATTTTTGTTTGTGTTCACAATATGCTCTTGGAGACCAAATGTTGATCCTGGACATGCTGCAATCGCTGATTATTTCAGGAGTTTTGTTTGATGGTGTTGCATTATTCAGCTTTAGGGTTGTCAAAATTGGCAAAAAGTCTCAAATATACATTTAAAGACCTGGACGGGTATGGCCAATTCAGACACCGCACACTGTTACTGAATTATTCAAGGCCCAAATTGAACTCCTGCAGGCTCAGGTTGCACAATGTACAACTGCATAACTTCCCACTAAGCACACAAACTACTAAAAACTACTAAAGAAGAGTAACAAAGCAAAGAAACTTGGTAAATGTTAAGCCCTAACACTGTTTGCTTTCAGCTGGTAGCTGATTCTATAATATTAGCATATTAGCTTCTCTTCTTTGGCTCCATGTTAAATCAAGAATTGAATATAAAATCCTTTCCTCTACATACAAAGACTTGTATAATCAGACTCCGTCACATGGTACCTCTTGGTACCAGATTATCCCAGCAGAGCACTTTCTTTCTTAATCATTCAATCATTCATGTAGCACACCCTTCAGTTTCCAGCACCAGTTTGGGTTCAGAACACAAACACGATCTCTGATTTCAAATTAGGCTTAAAACTTTACTTTTTTTCTTAAACTTATAATCACTGCTGGATGAGGTGACCCTGAATCATCTCTTAGTTATGTTGCTATACTCAGGCATGATGCGCTGACCACTTCTCCACGCCCCATGCCCCCACAATACCGCTTTTCATAAAACTTTCTTGTAGTTTTGTCCCGTCTCCCTTTATGCTACTTTCTCTATTCTCTTCCTCGGCATCCTCCAGTCCGCCGGGATGATCGGACATTCCTGTGTTGGTTTTGTTCCTCAGCCATCATATTTGATGTAAATGGTAAATGGCCTGTATGTATGTATAGCGCTTTTCCTCCCTTTACACACCCAGTCATCCACCCATTCACACACATTCACACACTGGTGGAGGCAAGCTACAGCTGTAGCCACAGCTGCCCTGGGGCAGACTGACAGAAGCGAGGCTGCCATATTGCGCCATCGGCCCTTCTGGCCAACACCAGTAGGCGGTAGGTGAAGTGTCTTGCCCAAGGACACAACGACCGAGACTGTCCAAGCCGGGGCTCAAACCGGAAACCTTCCGATTACAAGGCGAACTCCCAACTCTTGAGCCACGATCGCCCCTTGATGTAAATCCAGGATCAACACTCCAAGTGACCAGTCACATTGTTGTGATGCCACAGTTTTGCTACCTGGAAACACAATTACTCTTTAACCCCGGACACTTTTTAATTATTATTTCCAGAATAAACAAGGGTGGGTTTTAACCACATCGCAAAAAATATGGCATCACAGCAATGCGATTGATCAGATGCACCAACCTGTCATGGAATGTGGCCGCCCCTCCCTGGGCCCTTTTCTGCCGAAAGGTTCTTCCTGTTAAAAGGGAGTTCTTCTTCCCCACCATTGCCAAGTACTTGCTCATAGGGGCTAATCTGATGGGTGTATGTTCGTTACCTTACAATCTAAAGATCCTTGAGGCAACTGTGAATTGGCACCATATAAATAAAATTGAATTTAATTGCTAGTTTTCAGTTATGTTTCCTAATCACACTAGGCTAAATCATTCATTTCTTTCTCCTTCTCTGTCTTTTGTTCCCTATCCTTTGCTCGGTTTACACAAACAGCAGCGTATCTTAAGTATGAAGCTGCACGAGATGCACCAGCCTGTGCTGACTTTGCCACACAGTACATGTGGTATTACAAGCGGATAACCTGGAGCCTAACAACTTTTCTTGTGAAAATCCAGCTTTGTGCCGCTGGGACACAGCCAGCTTGTGCTTTTTGGTTTTTTCCCCACAAAATCAAATATCATCTTTTTTTAACATTCAATGATATCATACGTGTTTACAATATTTGTTGGCAGCTGTGTTTTGCTGTAGAAAAATGTGTCTTCTTGGAGAAAACTGGGTCATTACAGCAGCTAAATAAACATGAATTCTGATTATAAGGATTAGTAACTCTGGGTTACTGTAAGATCAGAGTGTTTAGCATTACGCTGCATTGAATAGATTAATAGAAATACAATTAGAGAAGTGCATTAAGGCACAGTGTACATGGAAGTTTGAAAACCAAAGCAGTCAGGCAGACTAGAAGAATCAAAGCATGAAGAAAAGGAAGTTGTTTTTTTGTGTGTTTGTGTTAATTTCCGTTTTACTTTTAAGCACACACACAAATACCGCACATGCACAAAAATGAATGAATCCCTGCATGTGCTCACAGCTGCCACATGCAAACACGGAGACAACAGATAATGCGGTCTTTGGTATGTGTGCTTAGTTCATGATGTAAATGTCACGGCAGGTTAATATCTAACTCTGCTTCCCCTTTTCAGCGGCTTTAGAAGCAGCTTCTGAATCCACGACAACAATCACGTGTGTTCTTCTTCTTGTTCTTTCTTTGTTCATGTCGATGTTCCAGCTCGAGGCCCAATCCATGTGTTTTCTGCCTCAGCAGCAGACGTTGGCTATCATAATAAAGTCGATGTTATTTTCAGTACATTGCAGGGGTATGGGAGGTTAAACAGCAGCTCACCCTGTTGGCAAAAAGATCCTGAGCAGTAAATCATGCTGCTGCTTAGTTAATATTATTATTTGATTGGAAGAGAATGAATGACATAAATAAGATATCCACAAATTGACCCACTCCAGTTATAAAAACCTCCCAACTGAGTGCAAAATCCTACAAATGAGTCAAAGAATAATGCAGAGCTACAGACTTGATAAAGTTTTATTTTGATTGCTGCATGCAGGACTCTAATGACACTGGCCTCTGATTAGCTGTATTAATCAGGAATCATCTGAAGGGCGTACCGCGTACTTTAGATGGACAAATTTGTGGCATTTGTTTTTTTGGAACAAGCTCGAATTTTACATCTCTCCTCCAGGAGCTCAAACTGCCCCACTGACATCCTGAAATACGTACGAAAGCTGTCGTGATACAGCTTCAACCTAAGGCTCAAACCATGAAATTCTCCCTGCTGCAGCTTTCTCGTTAGAATTGGATGAAAAGTATGGTTCCCCATACTCCCTAGCAGATCATTACATGGAGAAACCTTTGGAATACAAGCATGCTGATCCACACAGGTGTGCACACAGGTGTACACACGGGTGTTCACAGACGCAGACTACACCTTTCTTGGCTGCTGCCTCAAAGCACATTGTGCGCTGTCTATCTTGTGTGCTGCACAATATCGTTTAATATTTAGTATCTACTGTTATCTACTGCTAGCTAGTTTATTGTGACGGTGCTGTTTTTATTATGTTGCTCTTTTTTTGTTTGCTTTCTCTTCTGGGTTTTTTTTTTCTCCATACAGGTGATCCAGGTGTTTTGTTTGTTTTTCTTTCTTTCTTCCCCCCTTTCTCACCGTCTCTTCTCCCCTCTGGTTTTCTTTCTCTCCCTCTCTTTCATTCTTTCTCCCTGTCCTATCCCCCAGTCATGTCTGTCCCGTTTGTAGCAACCGAAAATAAAATAAATACATAACTATAATAAAGGTCAATCAAATGGACCAATATGGCAAGGCCATGATGATCCACTTGGTAAAATAAATCCGCTTGGCATCTTTCTTGCCCTTAAGACAACAATTCTGATGGCTAAAGATCCAAACGGGACACACACACACAAAAAAAGAATTGGATGAAACTAGAATCCCCGATTCTTCCTTTTCTTGCTTAGAAACATGAGCATCAGATCATCATCGCTCAATGTTGATTTCCACGACAAGTTTGCATCTGAACAACTCAAAAAAATTTTCACAACTCTCTCTGTGCGTATCAGTCTTTACTCTAAAGCAGCGATGCCAGACTCATTTTACATCGTGGGCCACACACAACCCACTTTGATCTTAAATGAGAATCTCAATATTTAAGAAAAAGATGGTAGAGAAATTCTGCTGTAATTATTGAAAGACATCAGTCAGCACAACTCATTAAATGGAAAGAAATAAAACTGTAAAATTAGGGGAAAAGTTTCAGAGATGTATTTCATTATTTCCAATCCATTTTTTAAATTCATTTATTTATGTATTTTACTGTGGATACATTATAAAAAACATTAAAAAACATTTCTATAACAAATAGTGAAAAAATAGGAACTTTTCCTTCATTTAATTTTTTAACTATTACTTTACTCTGCTCTCATTTGAATGGCTGTGGTGGAGGACTAACTATAAAGTTTATTTAACACTGTTGAAAGTCCAAAATTCATGCATCCCTTCCTATTTTCCAAAGATGTCAAATGGGGCGCATTGGGGTGTCTGTTGGGCCAATCCTGGCCCCTGGACCTTAGGTTTGCAAAGGTTTCACATAACTTTAAAATGATGACCAAATGATATGCAGTCTGTGATTTAATCTGTGTGAACATCATTTACAGCCAGCATTCACACTGGTATGTTGTTTAGAATATTTTTGTACGGTTTTTAAACTGTTATCGAAATAATCATTTGCATTTCAGGAAAAAAAAAAGCCCAAAACCAAAAAATATTTTCACAATAGATTTAATGCTTTCCTGTTACCCATTTGGTATAATCACTGTAATCTTATCGCAGGTAATGAGGTAATAATATTCTACATCTGTTCGCCACGATCCTGGAAACCAGACTGTTTGCTTTCCTGGTATCTTAAACGTTTTATTTTTCGTGAGGAAGAAGGCATGCGTTTGCCAGTTAGATCAGTCTTCATCAACTATTAACCAGCCTTAGAGCAAGGCATTACTTTGAGATGCAAATGGAGCAGGGATACTGATGCTAATGTCGACACATTTTGGCACAGTTAGCTAAGCTGAGGGCAACAAAGGCTTAATGGCACTTTTTTATTTATTTTTTGGTTGCTTTTCTTCAAATTTTGGCTTTGGTAGCTAATGGGCCTGCAGAGCACATGTGATATTTCTCTTCTTACTCTGGATAGCAGTCGACTCCAGCTGACACTCTTGGCTAATTTTCAGCACGCTTCGCCCTGAGCCGCCCTGAAGAAACAGAAAGTGACCTTGTGAGATAAACACGCAAATGAAGGCTGTGTGTGTTTCAAATTAGTGTTATGCAAAGCGTTTAGGCCCAAAATAACTTGAAATCTGTAAATTGGCGTGCTTGTTTTGAACTTCATTTAAGCAGCTTCTCGTTTCTGTTATCCTTGTCGATAAAAGGAACTCAAAGAAACCAGTGAGTGGTGACCTTGGAACTCTACTCTTAGCTTTAATTGTTTTGTACAGGCTTAGTATTTTCTTAAATACTCATCCATTCTCCCAGAGGCCGTGCTTGAGTCTTTGGATTTTCACTCAACCTAGCTTTCAGAGAAAACAATATGTGTAAAACAAAAAACAACTTAGCACCAGACAAAATATAATCCTCTAATCACCAAGAATTTCCTGCCTCACAAGAGATGGATGATTAGTTTCTATCTGGTTCAGTTTTCGTCTGTACGACATATGCAAACTAATCTTTTTTGTTTTTTACTTTGTCAGGCTTACCGGAGCTCGATGAGCTCACCATGGAGTGCGTTCTGGTGGAGCTGGAGAGTGTGTGCGAGGAGAAGATGCAGCAGGCCATCGAGACAGAGGAAGGCCTGGGCATCGAGTACGATGAGGACGTGGTCTGCGACGTCTGCCGCTCCCCGGAGGGAGAGGACGGCAACGAGATGGTTTTCTGTGACAAGTGCAATGTCTGTGTTCATCAGGTCAGCAATTATGGGCTTAAGTTCTTCACATTTTTTGTTTGTGCACAGTTGTGGAGTTGTATGCACTGTATGCTCCTTGCGTTTGGAGTTTTGTGTAGGTTTCTGCAGAATAAGAAGGCGACTGAGTACATGAACTGCACAAAGGTGCACATAGAGCAGTTCTTTCACAAATACTTCTCGTGACAGCCTGAAGCTGGAGGGGCTCTGCTGTGTTTGTCACACAGTGACAGAATATTAATTATTGTATCGGCTCAGTTGGCACTAAACACACTATCACTCCCTTCAGACTGCCCCTGCTTACCTGCTGTTATGACACAGAATGGAAGAAGTTTCCCACAACTGCAGAACTGATCTCATTTTAATCTGTCACCTCCAGTTCCTCTAATAAACGAGTCCTGGGCGACTAATTCAGTGTTATTTTCAGTTATGGTTTGTGGCCTCCAATGGTAATGAAAACATGATAATCATGTTAAAACAGTTACTGTGTTGCACTAACTGCCTTTTCTTTTTTTCTTGCGTTACAAATTCAACTCTCACCTTTTATTTGACAGCTGTGTGTCGTGACCCCCAACTTAAAGCTCTGCAAAGTTCAGTCTGAGCCAAGATCATTCAAAGATTTGAAATTCCTAACAAAGTTTCCGTAGGTAAACCTCAGAAACCCACCTTAGCCTCTCGTTTGCAACAGCAGACCGCCTGTGGTGGAGGCTGCGGCCGCCCGGGACTTGCAGTTGACCTTGCGAGCTGTGCCTCAATGTCGAAAACACCCTCAAGTCTGGGCTTTACTCCCAACCAGACAACCTTGTGTCCACCTCCGCCTCCACCTCAGCTGAATTTTATTTAAATCGAAAGAAAATCCAAGTTTAAAAAAATGTTTCCTTTAAGTTGCATGAGGATTTTATAATGAGTATTCAAGTTTAGGAAAAACATCCTGAGCTCAGTGCTTTTGATATTTCAAACAAAACCTGCTCGGTTTCCCACTATCAGACAAAAATTAGCAATCAGAATCTGGAGGTTAAGTCTCCTCTCATTTTTCAGAACTATAAAGAATTTTTTTCTGCATATGAAATCAAAAGCCAGACTGTGAAACAGGAGGAAATATGAATCATCTTAAATATAACGTATTTTTACTCCATTTCATAACAGCTTTGCGTGGCTGCTCTTACTGTTCATAAAGAAGCACAGCAATATATAAAATATCTCTGTTTTTCTCACCTAAGCATGTTTGAAAGCACGCTATTTCCATTCAAGTCCAATTCTTTTCTTTTTTTTCAATTCCATTTTATTTATATTCCACCAAATAACAGCAGTCGGCTGAAGGTGCTCAGACTGAAAGGTAAGGACGCTATAATAGCACAAAGAAAAGCCCAACAATCAGAAGGCAACAGTAGGAAGGAAAAACTTAACAGGAAGACACCTCCAGCACAACCAGGCTCAGGGAGTTGCTGCCATCTTCTGCAACCGGTTGAGGGTGAAGGAAGGGGGGCAGGTTTTTGGCATAAGCGTATATTTCATCACCTCTTCCTTGCATGTGTGGCCTCATGCACATATTTCAAGAACGTGGGGCATAAATAACTTTTGGATCAAGTCATCAAAACATTACTCTTAGGAGCCTCTGGTGTTTTCCTAGTAGTATTTGTTGAGTAAAAATAGGTACGTGCCAAAAGGTGAGGTGTCATGGAAACAAATTGTAGCAGGCGATGAAAGAAAAGGTTGCTCCCAGCAGTATTAAGTAATATTGCTTTTAGTTTGTAACCACATCCAGCACCGTCTGTTCCTTCCCTGGTAAAGTGGTCTCCCTAACGCTCGGTAGGTGAAACACAGGCCATGCTTGCTGAGGTGCTTTGTTTGATCAATAAAATCATTTCATCAATAAGAGTCCCTTAATTGCTTTTAACAAAGACGGAGACTTTCGTGTTTCATTTCTTTGAAGGTTGTTTGTTTTTTTCTCTTTGTCTCTGTTGTTTTATAATCCTCTAAGTCTAATATGAATGTGTGTTCTGCCTTTTTAGTTATATGAAATATGATGTGTCCTTCCCTCGTGATGGTCTGGGATTTGGGGCGTCTAAATTTCATTTGAGGCTCAACTAAAGGAGTAATGCTTTGATATGATAGATCTGAGGATATAGGGATAATGGTAGAAAAAGAGCCATTACGTATGCTTCACTTGCCACAGTAGACCCTTTCTAACAATGAATGAGTAAATAATGTCTGACAATAAAATAACACTTTGTTTCTAACCCTGGGGACCGGATCTTATCAGAAACATATAAGCATGCTGTTACGCTGGCATGAAAGACTTCCATGGCACCCCTCTGTGATAGCGGAAGGGGAATTGGGTGGAGCTCTGATCATACAAAACCCAGCTGTGCTTTAAAAAAACAAAATAAAGTCTATGTGGCATTTCAGATGTGTTTTAAGCTCATGCTGTTCTTATTAAAATAAAGAAATATTAAATTGAGATTTGTAATTGGAGCAGCAGTGGATAAAACCTTGTTGCAAGTTGTTGCATTGAAACCAAATGTATGTTGGGGATTTTGACTTAAAAAGGAAGATGACTCGCAGGCTTTAGGGTGTAGCTGGTGAAAGTTATGCCAAGATTCCTGTTGGGAGTCACCCAATGTCTTCTACGGTTACTGTTGCAAGCAAGTACGTCATTAACACAGGAAAGCCATTCCCCATTTAAAGCAAGTTATTTAGGTTTTTAGTCTTTCCTAATGATTTTATTGTTGCTACTTCGCATACTGATGACCTTATTGGTCCTTACCCAAACTGTGCTCAAACTAAAAGCCCTCCGATTTGTCCGTTGGTGTGTGATGTTAGATTAAAAGGGCTTAGGCATAGGAACAGGCACTTGTGTGAATGAGTGAATGAAGCTTGTAGTAAAAAGGAATAGAAAAGTGCTCTATAAGTACCAGTCCATTAACCATTATGCTGACATCAGTAATATGGTCAGTTTTGTGACATCCTGATGCGTTCACATATTTTCATGCTTTTTATGGCCGAGTGACTGTATTGCAGCAGTCATGTCGAGATGAATGTGTCCACGATATAACTGCTTGAGAGCGTTCTTAACTTTTCAGCGGCTTGTAATTCTCATTAGTTTGTGCAACCGACAACAAGAAAACTTAATGGATTGAGAACCGGATCAGCTGCTGCATCACTTATGTGCTCAATCACAACAAAAACAAAACAAAATTCACTGTTTTTAGGTTGGCTTGAAAAGCTGACTGTCATCTTTTTGCCAACACAGAGTATATGGAATACCACTTTTAATATACACCTAATGGTTTACATGGGGTGTATGTTAATGTGCTTCAGTGTACAAATATGTCTTTAATGAACTTTTTATTTATGGTGATTTGACGTAGTTTTCCATTCTCTTATTAGCAAGGCTAGTAATCTGTCCACTGTATAAGAAGTTACAGCTATTGGCTGGTTAACTTGGCACAAAGACTTTGTAGGTAGAATTGGTTAGCCAGAATAAATTGGCTTGCATGTTACGTCATGGTTGGTAACCTATGTAAATTCAGAACCATCTTTATGCAGCTTTCGCATTAAGACCTGTCATAACTTTCCTTTTTTATTTTTTTCCCTGTTGCAGGCGTGTTACGGCATCCTGAAGGTACCCCAGGGGAACTGGCTGTGTCGGACCTGCGCTCTCGGGGTCCAGCCAAAATGTCTGCTCTGCCCCAAGAGAGGGGGGGCACTCAAGCCCACCCGCAGTGGAACTAAGTGGGTCCACGTCAGCTGTGCCTTATGGATCCCTGAGGTGAGACACTGAAAGAAAGACACAGAGGTGGTCACAAGGTCCACATACAGTCAGATACTGATTGGTTTCTTTGTGCAATCTTAAAATTGCAGCCAGCATGTTAATGAATTTTTAATACATCCCTGGAAGTGTAACCTTTTCTACATTCGCTTTTAGGCATTGTTGGCTTCACAGAATTGTTCCCACAATGTGGGGAGGATGAAATTGTTCAAAATGTCTTGGTATGGTAAAGTGTTAAGAAGGCAAGCCGAACTCCTGAAAAACAGCCCCACACTGTGATACTTCCTCCACCAAACTTTGTACTTTGCACATTGCAGTCAGACAACTGCCAAACCCAGACTCTTCCATTGGATTACCAGATGAAGAAGCGTGATGTCATCCAGAGAACGTCTCCACTGCTCTATAGTGCAGTGGCAGTGTGGTTTACACCACTGCATCTGATGCTTTCCATTGCGCTTGGTTCTGTAAGGCTTGGATTCAGCTACTTAGGCATGGAAAACCATTCCATGAAGCTCTCTCTGCGCTGGTCTTCAGCAAATCTGAAGGTCACATGAGCTTTGTAGATCAGTAGCAACTGACTGTGCAGAAAGGTGGCGACCTTTGCACACTCTTTGCCTCAGCATATACTGACACCAAGCTGTAACTTTACATAGCCTACCACTAGGGCTGGGCGATATGGCCTAAAATCCATATTGCGGTATAATTTGAAGCACGTGCAGTAACGATATCGCGATATATTATTTTCTTCTGTATAATGTATTTTCCGCACTATAAGGCACACTTAAAATCCTTTAATTTTCGCAAAAATCGAGAATGTGCCTTATGTATGAATTCTGGTTGTGCTTACTGACCTCGAACCGATTTGGGCGTGCAGAAATCAGTTAAAAAATGTTTTAGTACAACTTCGGTAAGCCGCACTGCTTGATGGATTGTCAGAGCATTACGGCTGCCGTAATGAGGAGCTTCGCGGAGTAATCTGGGTCCAAAACTCTGTCTGCTTCAGGTCCCAAAGACAAACAAACACTAAGAGTTAAAAACAGTCTAAATTCTTTCATCTTTAATAAAATTATCAGCGTTGCTGCTTTACCAGGTGTAACAATTAAGTTTAACATCCAGGCATCCATGGAAACAAAATTTATTACATTTAACGGAGTTACAAGTTAACAGGAAGTTAGCTCGCTAGTTTCCACCTAAACATGACATACCATGTTCTGACTGAGAGATTTTTGAAACTAATTAAAAGTACAGCTCTGCTACCACTTCCAACACAAATGAAGACAGAAAACTAAACAGCAGTGGCGTTTATAGGGTTACTGAAGTTGGACTACCTGGTATATAATGTTGTGCTACGTGATTGCTAGCGACACAGCTATGTTAGCATAACATTAGCACAGTGAAGCTGGAGGATGAACGCCAACTTTTTTTCCCCACTTGATAAAAGCTAACGTGAGGGATTCTGGTGGTTAGGGACAAATGCAATTGCATAGCAGGATGCTATACACTGGCCAAACTTCCGTCAGGAGAACAACTGAGATTATTCATCCACAATATGAGGTTAGTTATTAATATACTGCAACAACATGGGAATAGAGCAGCTGCGAGAGAATTCAACATTAATGAATCAATGTTACGGAAGTGGAGGAAGCGCAGTTTTTGGATTTCCCCATATTTCAAAAGTGCTTCATCTCTTTGCTATGACTGTCGCCCGCCATGATTTGCAGATGATAATGTTTGTAGCCGCTGCGAGGCTTTCAACCAAAACGGGCGCAGCTTTGTGACGTCATCAAGCAGGCGCCATTACGATAGAGCGATATAGTCAAAATCTCTGTCGTTGGCCAAATTATCGTTTCTATCGTATATCGTCCACCCCTACCTACCACTTCATGGCTTCAAGTCACTTCCACTAACAGTTGACTGTGGAATATTTAGTAGCAAGGAAACTGCATGACTGGACTTGTTGGACAGGCAAGTCCTGAGAGCAACCCATTCGTTCACTAATATTTGTAAAAGTAGTCTGCACGTCCAGGTGCTGCACGTTATACACCTGTGGCCGTGGAAATGATCGGAAAACTTGAATTCAATGATTCGGATGCCTGAGTGAATACTTTTGGCAATGTAGCGCATCGCTGTGGTTTTACGGTGAGGCCTTTGCTTTGCAATTAGACTCAAAAAAGTCTTTGGTGGAAGATTTTGAGAAGCATTTGCACCTGTTACTTGTTTCCACCACTTGTTTAGAGTAAATGTTTAAAATACCAGTCAACACCTTCCTCTTTACAATCTGAAGAATGCAAAATGATTCCCGAGGAACCTGGCCGTCAAGCGTGCTTCTCCCAGCAGCCGCTCATTTCGTCTTGACGTTTCTTGATGACATCTTTTGTCGACGTCGCTCATCTGAAAGCCCCAAACGGAGCCTCATTTCAGAAGGTTCGTGGATGCGCTTCGAGCCTTGCACACCTTTAAGACAGCCAGTCATATTTCTTCCGACTATTCAGCGGCACACTTCACCAGCACATTTCTCTCAATAATAGAGTGGCTTTTGGCACCTCAAACCTTTTCCTCCTAATTGCCTTCTGTCACCCTTGATTGGGCTAATTGTTTTCGGTGCTCCATTCGCTTTTGTTTTCTCTTCCTACCATGGCGGAGGGGGTTAATTTGCATGTCTGTGCTGTGTGTGTGTGTGTGTTTTGTGCTCTTGTCCTTGTGTGGGCTCAGATGTATGTGCTTCATGCTACTAGTTGGTAGATTTTTTTCTGAATATGTGGTGGAAAAAACTGTGTGTAAGTGTGTTTTACATTTATAGTGTATGTGTGTTTGTTTTTGTATGGGTGTGTGTGCCTTCAAATGATACAGCCTCTCCAGAGCTGTGCATAGCTGCCGTATGCCTGCCTTCAGCTCCTAGAGAGAGGTCTCTTTTTAAACAGCTCTTCACCCCTCATAGTTACACATAGACACACAAACACACACACTCAATCTCAAAGAGGAAGAGCCCCTCTTTTAAGAAGGCTTTTTATTTAGCACAGTGATTTCCTCTAAAGCGATTTTAGATTTTGTCCCTTTTTTCATCTGTCTGCTTTGAAATGGGAAGTGCAACTTCTGCGTATGTGTGTGTGTGTGCGCGTGGGAATCACGGTTGTGAACAATCCAATCAATTAACTATACCATTCAAAAAGTGGAAATCCTTTTCTTATCGACCGGCTCTTATATCAGCTGCATAAAAGAAGTGCACGTTGACAGTGACGGCTGTGGCATCATTGTCAGAATTGCACTTTCTATTGACATCCTCAATGGAGTGAAAATTGACCCCCGCATCAACTGTGTGAGTGTGTTGTACAAAAGACATCGATAATAACAGAAAGAGCAGAGGCCATTGGTTTGTTCTGTGGTTGAGCAGATGAGAGGAGGAAAAAGAAAATCAGATAGGACGAGTGGATGATGGGGGGGGGGAGGCGTGACCTGCGGAAATCAGTTGTCAGCTTGTTAATACAAGCGTGAAGGACAAGGAGAGAAGGCCGTGCCTCAAATATGACAAGAAGTGGATGTGAAAGAAGTGCAATGTTTTTTTTTTCTTTTTTGTAAAGAAATAGGCAGCAGAGGAAGGAAGGAAGGAAGAAACAGCACTTTGGTGATGAGTGCTCTTCACTTCTTTTCTGCATGGCTGGTTGGCACAAGTCAATGACTTCTTGGTTGTATTTGGTGCAGGGAGGTCTGGGGCCAAAGCTGTCCTGAATGAACTGCTCAAAGAGGAAGTCACACAGAGCTTTACAGTAACCTTTTTCCAAAAAGCACATGTGTCTCTGCTCTGGGTCCGAGGACAGTTTTGGAAATTGGAAAACAGGTGAAGTTATTCAAGCTAAATTTGGGTGTAAACTGTCATTCCTAGGATGCGTATAGGGAGGTTACTTTAATCAGAAACTGAAGAAGTTGCGTAGCTGAGGTGTTAAATATATTTAAGAATATGATAATTATGATCTAACATCAAATGTTTTATTTTATTAATACTTTATATGGCGCCAAATCACAGTTGCTTCAAGAAGATTTATGTTTTTAAGGTAAAGATCCTGCAATAGTACATAAAAAATCTGAACAATCAGACCACCCCCTATGAGCAAGCACTTGGCGACAGAGGGAAAGAAAAACTCCCTCCTAAGAGGAAGAAACCACCAGCAAAGCAAGGCTCAGAGAGGGGCAGCCATCTGCCGCGACTAGTTGGGGTTGAGGGGAGAAAAGAGAAGTGAAAGACAGCCAGAGATTAATAATCTCTAGATGCACCAAGAGTCTTTCAGCCTTAGTTGCCTGTATGACCATCGCAGATGAATATTACCTTATCCCAAAAAAAGCTGCATATTCCAACATTTGAGAAGCGGCAACCAAAATATGTTTGGCACTTTGCCTAATTATTAAGTGAGATTTTTAAAAAAAAATAATAATTTAGAGTAAGATGAGTCTCATCAGTGTTGTTTTGCTTTCTATGTTTGTTTCTTACTAACTGTTTTGTGTTCCTCCTTAGGTGAGTATAGGCTGTCCAGAGAAGATGGAGCCCATTACCAAGGTGTCCCATATCCCCGCCAGCCGCTGGGCTCTGTCCTGCAGCCTGTGTCGAGAGCACACAGGGACCTGCATTCAGGTATATTATCAATGCTTTGCCCGTCTATCTCATTGTCTTCAAATATTAAAAGAGAAACCCAAAAAACAAAAGAAACACAAGCAGCATTCAAAACGTCCACAGGTTCTACAGTGCTCCAGATTATGGGTTTCAGCTTTTGCTTCTTTTCCTTCTCTGGTTGCTAAATCTCAACTACCAGTTTGCAAACAAGTTAAACCAAGATAAATGAGGGTGTGATTTCAACAGCAACAAGTTTCCTCTTTTTAAATTATCATGCAGCCTGCATGCATGCTGTACATCAGCCAGAGGTGGTTTGTGGATATGTGAAGGTTTCCACTATGTGTAATATTTATTACAAAGGGTGAAACACTGATCCATGAATTTATTAATGAAGCCTTGCAGGTAAAAAGACACAAAATGAGCACAGCATGCTCCAAACACAGCATTTCTCTCATCAAATTATTGTAGTTTTTAGTTTCCTGATAGGCAATGTGGATGTGTTTGAAGCGACTGCTTAGTATGCAAACACAGCCCCTGCTGACACACTTACACTAACCCACTTCACAGACATTAGCCTGTGCATGATTTAGCTTCAAAAGTGCCCTGAAGGTGAACCGCAATCCTAAAGCATTGCGATGCTTTTGCATTTGCTTGCAGCATATGCACATCCCAGATGTATGTACTGGATACGGACGCGTGTGTGCGTTTGCGCATCGGTGAGGGTGTTTCCTGACAGTGTATCCCTGCTGTAGTATCAGCGAACCCCCTGAGTTGGAGTCGTCCGTAGGGAGAGTCTCACTCTCCTGTTTCCATAGCTGAAAGCAGACTGCTGTACAAACATACTTGCTAATCAGTTGAGATGCTTTTCTGCACAGCAGCGCGAGCAGCAGGAGTTCTTTGTAAACCACGTTGTAGAGAAAAGTCGGAAATAAGAAATATTTTTCCGCCTCGAAAAGTTTCAGTCCAGGAGAGAAAATTTCTTTTAATCTATTTTGCCAATTTAAGTGTTTGTTGTGATTTGTGATACAATCATTGTAGATCAATTGCAGGACAATGCATTCACACTATAGCAGACATTAAAGCACAAAGCATGTGTTACCACTGGTATCTGTGTGTTTTTAATGTTGAGTAGGTCAGACAGCTTCAGCCTTGAGTGTTCTTCACTTCGGCACCACTTCCAATAGTGAAATCCACTTTTTGAAGCCTTCGTCTAATGACACCTTGTCCTGTCTCTTTTCATGCAGAGCTGCTAACAAGCATCTGAAGCGCTCATAACAAAGTATACATATCTAACAACCATTAGCCAGGACGTTCTGAGTTAAGAGTCTCTTAATTAGTATTCTACTGAAGATCCGTGCACTAGAAGGTCAACCAGTGCCACCTGTACTGTATATGTAAAAGAGATTCTGTGTACAGCTTTTAATAATGAGATTGTTGTAGCTCTAAGTGTGCTAGATGGATTAATTGAATAGAAAAAGGTCTTGAAAATATGTCGTAAGAATGTAATTTGCTTTATTATGACTCTGGTTATTCCCATATCAAGCGGTGGACATCCAGTAGCTCAGATGTTGGAATATCATAGGATTGGAGCTGAATTCTGTTTAAACATACAGAACTTTGTTTTAAAGTTTAGTCCTGTGCAGTGCTGCACATTTTGTTATTGAAGGGATACCAAGTAAATACAGGGCTGGTATTGCGAAGAACAATACTTATACTTTCAACTTATAAAAGCAACTTATGTAGTAGAGATTTAAGAGATGTGACCCTTAAATCACAGTTTTTTTTTTACTTTCCACAGTTACAAAGCACACCAATCAGCCTTTTATGTATTTTGAAACTGGGCTTTTTGGGGGAAATTTGCCTGCTCTAAAGCACTTTGGATCAACTTCTGTTGTTTAAATTTGCTTTAGGTCAAAAATAAAATAGATGTATTGGGAAACACAAAAGGGTTGTGACAGTTTTCATAGTGCATGTTTGAGGTATATTTCCAAAAAAGAAAACAATTTAACACAATTCAGTGGGCTACATTCTGAACTTGGAGGATGGAAACAAACTATTGATCCTATCGCGCTACAATACTAGTATTGTTATCGATACGATTGACTATATTGACAATTGATTGACATATAGGGAAGATGCTTGAGACCTCTCAAGTGATCACACTGATTAGTTACTGTAGGTCCAAGCTTCTCTCTAATCTCTGCCCCTTTCTGGTTTTTGGGTGGAAAAATGGTGCAGTGGTTAGCACTGCCGCCTCACAGCCTTTCTCTGTGGAGTTTTCCTGTTTATGCTCCTGCTTCCTTCCACGGTGCAAAGGATTGCATGTTAGGTTAATTGGTGACTCTAAATTTGCTAAGGGTCCAATGTAAGTCTATAAGCTCCAGTGCCTGCATGACCCCGAATTCAATTTGTGGTAATATAACGAATGGATAGATTTGTTTAAAATTAATTATGGAGAGTGATGGAAAATCTGCCTAAAGCTGAAAAAGATGGGAAGTTGCTTCATTGATTTTTCTGGTTGGTTGGTACCAAATACATGTGCAACAAAAAACAGAGGAAACAAATCTAGGATTTTTCAGGTCAAGGAAATGTTGATAAATCGCAAGTGGATACACAAGTTAAAAAATGTTCCAGAGTAAAGTATGAACAAACCTCAGTCTGAATAATGTCAGGGGTTTTTCTCAGTTAAGTCTTGCAAAGATTATTTTAGAAAAACATGTTTTCTTCACAAACAGAAGTAGTCAGCAGCAGTGTGGGCACTGATAAAAACATTATTAATGAATCCCTGCCAGAACAGAGCAGGTGCAGTCGAAAAGGCCAGATGAGTTTTTGTTTTTTTTTTTCTTTTTCTTTTTCTTTTTTTGCGATGACTTGGCTCATACCAAACAACACATTTAGCCAACTCCACGCTGTGTTCAACCTTTTGCCTTTTGCCACCGAAAAAGTGAGAGCAGCTGCAGTGGGCTCAATCTGACATTTGGTTGGTAATAAAAAAATGGGTTTACAGTGCAGACCTTTGACCGTAACTCCACGTTTTTATCAGGATGATGTATTTATTGGGGTGTCTTACACAGGCTAAGCATGTGATTATTGGATCACACCTTCTGTTTCTTCATCACTGGCTTTATTTTCTTGGTGATTTATCTGTGCATCAGGTAAAACTGTCAAGCTTTAGCAAACAGTGAGTGTAGGACTCAAGTGCGGGACCCGGGCAAGACGGAGAGAAGTAGAGTGCATTTTGAGATTCTTTATTCGCTTAGAGAAATTGCACATGAACTAACTTAAATGAGCTCTTACTCACTTTAAAGAAATGTAAACATAGAAACAAACTTTATTTAAATACAAGGCTGAGCTCAGCTGAACATATCAATGCAATTAACTGGAGAAAGAGGCGGGCATGAGGAGCGGAGGCAGGTAGCAAGGGACCAGGTAAGATCTGTGAGACAAGAGGACAAGTTAGACAGTGCAGAGAAGGAGGAGGAGGAGGTGAGTTAGGCAATGTTGTCCAGAGGATTATCGTGAGAAAACCTTACTTGAAATCCGAGGTAGTCGGGCCAGGGGAGGGTGCCAAAAGGGAGAGGTTTTGAGCCCTCAAGGAAGCTGGTGAAGGGTGGAGCGTGGGAAGGCTCCGAAGAGCAGCAGCGGTGATCCAGCAGGTGAGTAATGATCTCAAGTGGCAGCAGAAGAAGTGGCATTCGTGAGAGGTGAGTGGTTGCACATGGATGTGAGATCCGGGGCTGGCTGGCTTAGTGGAGACGAGGAGAAAAGGCACAGAATTACATGAGAAACAGATCATAAGAAAAAGCAAATAAAAACAAGATTAGCCTCTTCACCACGTCGGGTGAGCTCATAATCTGGCGGAGTGTGGATGGCCGTGTTGGTCTTATTGTACAGCAGTTGATTGCTCTGATGATCAGCAGGTGACCTGAAGGGGAGGAGAAAACGTGGTTCCAGCTCCACTCCGATGGGGTGGAGGAAAACAGCTGCCTTCTAAACCCACATCTGGCAGCTAACTCAGTGGTCAAAGCTTCTTATGACAGAGAAAAGCCATTTAGTTTTACCTTAAAAAAACAAGGACAAATTAAACTCTTTAAACATGAGAATGTACCAACCAAACTGTCATAATGATTTGAGGGCTGTGCAAAATCCATTAGAGCCAAGGTTTCTTTGCATTAGCTAGCTTGAAAAAAACCTAAAAACCCAGTTAAAAATAATGGATAGTTATCCACCGTCTTTGTTAACCCAGGCTATGTTTGTTGATCGCATACAATGATGTGCCACTTGACTCTTCTTTGACACAAAATGGATGGATTGAGTTAAGCCTGATGAGTCAAGATAAGCAGGTCATGGAAAGAAAATATGGATATTAAAAAAATATATATGGTAAAATCTAGCAGGTGTTGCCAAGAAGACAAAATGGTAATACTGCAGAATGTTCACATGCTTATGCTTGTGCATATGCAGTCATTTCAGACTGCTGCACATCAAAAACAGATTTCATAAACGTGATCACTATATCAGATCTGATACAGTCCCATAGTGAAAAAAAATATGGAAATCATTTGTTTTTCGTCAATAAAGGTAAAATTCATATAAAATATATGCACAATATGAAGTGGGACTTAAACAAGTGCTGTTAAATAAACTCGTCCACTTTATGGGTAGAATGTTGTTATCTATTGGACGCAATATCTTGGATACATTGTCAAAGTTTTAGGAGAAAATTTGCCACTCAGCAATCATCTTGGTAACAAAGTGGCAGCTGTGGTAAACACTTACCCCATTTGTAGCTAAGATGGGCAATTATCAGTTATCATAAAGCCCCGAGTCAAATAAATGGGGAGAGATATAACGTGAATTCCAGTGGTTACCAGAATATAAAACTGTCTAATCTGATAAACAATGAAATAGTTTGGTGATTTTACCCTAAAATAAGCTTTCTTTTTTTGTCATCTACAAAAGGCGTGTATGCTATGCACAAAGTTACGCAATACATGCTATATCAACTGTTTAGGAGTTTATGGACTTTCTTCACCATAGCACAAGTGTTCTGCTGTGCCACATCATACATAAGCCGAGAAACAACACTAGGCACGCTTGCATCTTTACCACGATAATGAGTAGATATACAGTGGGGGAAATAATTGGTATACTAAGTGTTTTGACTTGGGGAGGGACAATCTCGTCCAACATTTAGTAGGACACGACCGCATCCATTGGCCCTTTAATGTGGCAAAGTCATCCTGTACCCTTAGCAGAAAAACACCTCCATGCTTGAATGTGAAGATGGTGTTCTTTTTGAATTTCTCTTCTTCCAAACATGGCAGGTTGAGTTGATGCCAGAAAGCTCGATTTTACTTTCATCTGACCACAACACTTTCTCCTGCACTTTCTCTGAATCATTTAGATTTTCAGTGGCAAACTTAGGCAGGCATGTACATTACCAACGCTGTTAACAGTGGTGTACTAGGTGACTATCGCCCCAGCTGCCTTCAGATCATTAACAGGCTCATTCAGAATAGTTTTAAGATTATCTCATGATCGTCCTAACACCATGATGCAAGCTCTCGTGTGGCGCTCCAGACCGGGGGCATTTCATGGCCATTTTCTGTTTCATCCTCTTGCAAATAATCACACCAAAAGTTGTCACCTTATCACCAAGCTTCTTGTTGGTAGTCTTGTAGCCCATTCTAGCCTTGAGCAAGTCTACAGTTTTGTCCCTGACAGCTCTTTGGTCTTGGCCGTGGTGGTGAAACGGTTGGAATGGAAGATGTGCTTTATATTGAGATCAGGGGAATTTGTGATTATTTGGTCAGTCGGTTGGTTAATTGGTTGAGTGATTAGTTATAATCTGTGGGAGAGAAATCTAGCTGAGTTGTAAGGGATCAAATACCTATTTCACTTTGTGATCTGCAAATCGATGTATAACTTTTATGTAATGTGCTTTTCTGACATTTTTTTGGGTGGATATTCTGTCTCTTATCATTAATGAAACTACCATGAAGATTATAAACGGCCCGTTTCTTTGCAAGTGACTTTCTTGGCAAAGTTAAAAATTTTAGCAGGGGATCAGATACTTACAGTGGTTTGAAAAAGTGTTTGTCCCCTGATTTATTTATTTATTTATTTTGTATACAGGCACACTTAAATGTTTCAGATCATCAGACAAATATAATATTAGAGAAAACACAAGTAAACACAATAAATGCATTTTCTAAATTAAGGTGTTTATCATTGTAATAATAAACACCTTCATTTATAAACTGTAATTTACTTGTGTTTTAAGAAATCGGGAAGGGGGCAAACACTTTTTCACTTCACTGTATTTCCCCCAGTGTACAGGCTGCCACACCTTTTGAACTTCTAGGGTTCATCTGCATTAGCATAATAACACAGTAGGTTTATGTTCTCTCATTTTGCTGTTATAGCACTTCCCTACAGATTTCTAACGGGGTTTGTTTAAGTGGCAAATCTCCCTCATAATCTCTCTGATAATGTTAGGGAAAGAACTGGTGAAAATGTGGTATTTGCAGGCAGTTTTCAATAAAAACCAAGCTTGTCGTGCTCAAAAGACTAAAATATATAACAGTGACTGTACAACTTGACATATTGAGCCAATTAAAGCAAGGAGTCTATCATCATTATCCACATTGGGGAATAACACACATAGGAGGTCTCCATTAGTCAGTTTGCGGTTTCACATGGATTCACATGCTGTTTCACAAATCATGTAAGTTTAATGCAGGATATCTCTGTTAATCCTCCCACACACAAATAGGCTCTAATATTAAGTCCATAAAAGATGAAATGAGAGTGGGTTCATCTGGATCTCTCAGCATACCTGAGATTACAGTCGCACACTTTTCCATGTGCTGCTGAAGGTTGTAGTGATAGATTGGTGTTCGGGCTGATGATGACCTACTTTGGTGTGTGACAGTAGCACAGTCCAAAGCCAACCCGAAGTTCAAGTGAAAAAGAATATACTAGCCAGTTATGTCTCCTTTTTTGCCTCATCGTACAAACCACATTTGGAAATGCTGAGAAGCCCAATGCCAGTTAGGACTGGACTGTTTCTTTGGTAGGAAGTAGTTCCAATTAAAACTTTTTAAAGCTTTTTAGAAAGTTTTTATGAAGCATAAAAGCCAAATAAGGATAAGAAGAAAGAAGTAAAGGGAGAGAGACTTTTGTAGAAAAGTTGTTTTCCAGATGGTTGAGCCGGTCGGATCAGTGATTTTTTTTTTTCTTAACATGCACTGCAGTGCAGAGAGTCACCAACGAGCCTCCTGCCGAATCCTGAACTACTTTGATAAGTGCAGATCTACACACACACTCACACATACTAACAAATGTGTATGCAGCAGTGACACCAGTACAGTCACAAGGGTTCTCGCTTTCTCATACACAGACACACACACACACACACACACACACACACACAAAATCGTACCATGCCTGGAGGGACTCAGTGGGAGGTCAGCTCTTAGTATGACCTGTAATGGATAGCACTGAGAAACATGCACTCACACACATATTGAAACATATCCCAAGTTACCAGAATGTCAGCAGAAATGGGAAAGCTGTGTTTGTTGTGACTTGGTCTGTCTTTCTGCTTTGCTGCACTTGTTCTGGAACCTTGATAACGCAATAAATCAACCAAAAATGACAGCTTAAAACAAACAGTTTTGACAAAATGTCTGAGAACATGAAGACTTTTTTTTTTTTTTTTTTCTGTGTCCCTTAACTCAATTTCCTCTCTGTCCCTCCTCCCAGTGCTCCATGCCCTCCTGTATTGTGGCCTTCCATGTGACCTGCGCCTTCGATCACGGCCTGGAGATGAAGACCATCTTGGCCGAGAACGACGAGGTGCGCTTCAAGTCCTTCTGCCTGGAGCACAGCAACACCAGTACAAACACCAACAGCACCTTCAGCTCAAGCGGACTGAGCAACGGCAATCACGTCACCGCTTCCACCGCCAACGGAGCACACGGTGGAGCCAGACCCGAGTGGGCCGCCCCCGGTCTCGCCTCCGAGCTTCGGCAGGACCAGCAAAACAAAACAAATGGCAGCAGCGATCCGGAGCAGAGGTCGGTATCGCACCTGGTTTCAGTGTCGGCGTCGGAGCGGGCTGAGCGCGACCAACTGGAGAGAGAAAAAGTGAGCCAGAGGAAGCAGAAGCTTCAGGAGCTGGAGGATGAGTTTTACCGACTCGTGGAACCCAGGGAGGTTGCCGAAAACCTGGGGCTGCCCGTCTCCCAGGTGTGTTAAGCTAGGATAGCTATAGGATAGGTATGCCTGAATGTGCATCAAAAAATACCCGCTCCTCTAAATAGTGACTCAGGTATAGGCATGAAGTGCACAGACATGGTCAACAAGATGAGTGGCTGAAAAAACTCACTGATGAGAGAGCTCATAATAGCAGCACTTGTTCCTGCTAAGAGGGAGCAAGTATGCAGATACTGTGGCTGCTCAGTACAGCAGCGACGTGCAGCAGAGCATTTCAGAACGCCCGATTCACCGAAGCATGAAGCTGTTAGGAAGTGCAGTTTCTGTCCAAAGAACAAAAAGCTGAAGGCTCCTATTGATTGATGAAATCCGGGAGAACATTGCCTAGTCGGAAAAATGTGTTTATGTTAAGAGTATAAAATTATAGAAATATGAGAAGACTAATCATGTACTTGCCTCGATTTAGCACACTGGCTCAAGTGTTCCCCATTCATAGGTATTCGTAGACCGCATGATGAGTTACAGGTATTTGTTTAGACCATGCTCTGATCTGCTTTCCAAACATGGACGCTGCTGCTGGAAAGTGTTTTATTTTTATTTAATTTTTTTTTTACTAGGAAAGCTAAACCATGGATTTGAAAGAGTTCTTTTTTTAAAAAAGAATTTTTGATACTGAGTCAACACTGCAGGGCCATTTTGGGTTTTAAAAACATAATAGAGCTGAGAGAGGAAAAAACTCAGATATTGTCTGTAGTTAAGGTCACAAATCTATGAGAAAATATTGTTGTGTTGTCAAAGAACCGCTTCACTTTCCTTGGCAAGGTTGGGGCAACCACATTACACCACAGTGCCTCAGTGTGCTTTGTGTCTTGCCTGCAATGTATGATCTAATAGAGGTATTCATTGTAGTTGGATACACTAATGAAATACTTGGGATTGTAGCCATGTTGTCAAATACCCAGACTTTGAAGAGTCATTGCTTACTCAGATCATGAGTGAAACGTTTTTCTTAGTGCTGCACTTCTTTAATGTGTGCAGTCCCGGTTTATTTTCCTTGGTGTAAAAGGTTGATCCTTCAAATGTGAATATGAATGGGGATTTTTAACAAAAGAAAAATGTCACGTCTACAATCATGGGAAAAATTAAGCTTTTACAGGACTCTATACAGCCCTGTGAAAAACTCGGTGAGGTCGAACAACTTTTAGCGTCAGTAACTTCAAGTAATTATTTTCTGTATGACTTTATCAGCCTCTCAAACTGTTGTGGAGGAATTTTGGCCCACGTTTCTTTAAAAACAGTTCACACTCCATGTGTGCACACCTCTCTTAAGGTCCCACCACAGCACTTCAATCAGGTTAGGTTCATTGCAACGCAGTGATTCAGTTCAGTGCTTAAGTTCATTTACTTGTTACATGACAGAATTTCAGCAATGCTGTAGCTGTCAGACAGATGGACTCACACTTTACTCTAGAGCAGCGGTCCCCAACCCCCGGGCCTCGGACCGGTACTGGTCCGTGATTCGTTTGGTACCGGGCTGCGAGAGTAGAGGCTCAGGTGTGAAATGTATGGTTTTCAGGGTTTTTATCGTTTTTCAGCGTTATTTTGTTATCGTTTTTATCGTTAACTCGGTTTTCCTGGGTCTTTTCACGTGTGTTATGATTAAATCTTCTTTTTTTCGGTACCAGTACTAGTTTTATTTTGTTGTATTTATCCGCGACGCCTTAAAGGCCGGTCCGTGAAAATATTGTCGGGCATAAACCGGTCCGTGGCGCAAAAAAGGTTGGGGACCGCTGCTCTAGAGTACTTTGGTGTACAGAGGAGTTTCTGGTCAACTGAATGGCTGCAGAACAAGCCCGAACCATCACCCATCCACCACCATCCCTGACAGTTGGTGTTTGTGTTTGCATTATACATCATGGACAAACATCTCTACTTTGGTCTCATCTGTCCTAAGGACATTTCCAGATGCAATTTTGCAAACTTAAGCTATGCTTTGGGCTGATTTTGTGAGGATCCCCATTCCTGACCAGCAAACTACCAAAACTTCCATTTTTATAGCATTGCTCACACTTGCTGATGATCAGTTTATCAGGTGTATTTGATTAGCAGCACCTGGTGGCTATTTAATTACACAAATTCCTACAGTATTGAGTAATGGTGCACCTAGTTTTTCACAGGACAGCAGAGAGTCCTTTCTTCTCTATGTGACTATGTGTGTATTTTGTAATTTTGTGAGACCTTTGTAAACTTTTTTCTTTGACTTTAAAATCACAAAGAATATCCAAGGATTTGATCCTTAATTTGAGAAAATTATTGAAGTTTAATATGACTATAAAGTTTCCAAAGCTGGATGACTTTTTGAAATAAATCTCCTGCACAAATGTGCTCTAGAATTTCACATTATAATACTTCAGTGCCTCTAATTGACAATTAAAAACAACAAAAAAGGAAATAGTCCGAAAGCACAGTACATCTACAGTGCCTTCATTGATTTATAGAAAAGCCATGACCAGTTAAAGATGCTCGCACTGATTTTTAACTTCATGAAATTTCTCGCTGCCATCTTTGACTTGAATTGAAATCAAACATGGCAGCGATGCGAACATTATGATAGCGTAACAGGTAAATGTGTGTCTACGTTTTAAGGTGGACTACTTATATCAGTTCTGGAAGCTGAAGAGGAAGGCCAACTTTAATCGACCTCTGGTGACCTTAAAGAGAGACGAGGTGGACAACCTGGCCCAACAGGAGCAGGACGTCCTCTACAGACGCCTCAAACTCTTCACACACCTCCGACAAGACCTGGAAAGAGTGAGTTGAACAATCAGATGCAGACGTTGTTTCGATGTTTGTTTGGTATGAAGCAAAAGAAAACTTGTTTCTTTGCCGAGTGCTTAATTCTGGGCTCATTTCTTTCTGTTTGTGTGTGTTCGGTGTGTGTGCGTTTCGAACATGTGCGAATATTCGTGCTCAGTGCTTGATCCATCCCTGTATCGCTGATATAATTTCCGAGTTAATTTACATTTTTCCGAATGTTAATTAAAAAGATCATTGACAGTATCATATGAAGTTGATTTTTGCTCTCATGAATATTGATGTTAAATGAATGAATGGCTCAAAGGATGACGGGGTAATGAAATGACTCATGGATATAATGAGTGACTGACTGATAGCCAAGTGTTGGAAATGCAAGTGAAAATCCACCAACTGTGCAGAATTCATTTGTTTTTTCTATGATCTGTGATCATTGTGACAGATTAGTTACTTCATGTAAAAAGTCAGCCTGGCACTCTAGGAATTTCCTCAGATTTGTTTGTTTGTTTATTTGTTTGCCGTGTTTTTCTCTCCCACTCTTCTGACTTGGAGAAAAAAACTTCACAGAAAATTCTGTCTCTGGTGACCCGGAGCACAGGAATAGCATACAGTACATACTGTAAAGTCCCTCAGGAAGTGGAAAGTCAGCTCTATAGTGGAAATTGGTTCAGACGTTTTTCGTTTTCGTTTTTCTGAGAGCCTGTGGGTTCGTTTTGTGATGCTCCTGAACCCCCTGCTTGGAAACAGTTTGTTATTCCCCAGAGAAAGAGATGGTAATGCTTGTGCAGCTGCCGTGCCATGGAGAGAAAAGCTTTGATCTGGAGTTTGTTGGTGGATACCAGAATAGGTCCTCCGCAGCGACTCCCTACTTTTACTGAGGCACCTCAGATGGTTTCTAGCTTGGCCCAAATGACCCCAGTAATCAAATATGGTAAATTTCATGATACTGTCAACTTTTAGAACTGAACGCATGGTGTGATTTTTGGGAGTGTGCTACATCTACACCTTGATTGTTGATGAGTTCAGGTAGACCAAGTGTCCTGATTTGGAGGCTAACGTAAGAGCGAGCTAATGGGCATTAATTGTACTGGAGGCTTTAAACCCGGCGAAGAATACTTTTCCGGCTTCTGTGGTTGTGGAAGCAGAAGTTCAGGGAGGCTTTTGAAGCTTTAACTGCTAACTCTAATTAAAGGTGTCTGTGGATGAGGAAGTTGAAAGATTTAATGGAAGCCTGGCCCATCTCTCAGGTGAAGAAATTTCAAAGGGTAGTTAAGATTAGTCCCAAAGTGCTGCATGTTGTGTTGCATTCGTAGTAGCCGTTGTAACTGGATTGATCACATTTTGGAGGGTTAGCAGTATCTTGGTGCAATGAGAAACTTGTTGATCTATTTATGGAGAAAGGAGGTTATGGAAGTTTTTTTTTTTTTTTTTTTTGCCCTGCTCAACACAATGTTCCTTAACATTTAAATAAAACACACTTTTATGAAAATCACTGAGCTGCAATCGAAGAAAACTTATCATTATCTACATGAAATGTTTGCAGCTTGTAGTTTGTAACTGTAGCTGCTAAGAGTTGAGGTTATTTCTGAATGCTGAAATATTCCCCTGCTGATTTCAGTATCAGAGCTTGCATTTGGCTGCAGAACGCGCACTAATATTTTCAGTTTTTTGCCTGGTTTCTTGAATTAGTTGTGCCCATCTTCAAAACCTCACTCCAGAGCTCTGTTAGTACATTGGTATTCTCTGCTGCGGCTGCAGTGCTCTCAAAACCTTTTTCTGACCCTGCAAACTATACAGGATCTAAATTACAGCGAGCAGCCAAACATCTACTGCGGCCAAAATTTAGGGGGATACACGTAAATGCGGTTCGCTAAGGACATGCGGCAGGAGTCCTCTGTTTTTTTTACACTTAAACAACTGTTTATATCATTCCCACAATGAAAAAAAATCTTATTATATCTGCTTACCATCACATAATAAATGACCAAAAATATTCACTGCAGAGAGATTCTTAACCCCTTCAAGGATATTTCTGTCAGCAGAGTCCAAGGTGCATCAGTAATCTAGTTCCTGTTAAATACTTTGGTGTGTAATTTCAGACTGTGTTTGGCTTGCCTTGGTTTTGTTCAGCTTGGTTGATTTAATTTCGTTCATAGTAAAAAAACCTTTTGGTAATTAGGTGGCTCCATATTAACCAAATGACCTTTCTGTACAAAACTAAAAGAGTTCAAATACAAACACAAGAGATAATTGGAGATTTTTTTTTGTTAATTGCTCCTTAGTTTTTCTCATTTAGCCTCAGCTGGTAAGACCAGTGGACTTAAGTTCAGTGCTGATTAGACCACCGGATCAGCGTGCTTTGTCCAGCATCCCACGGTGTTAATTTGGCTTTTAGATGATAATTCCTCCACCTCTTAACTTGAAATAATGGAGTCACAAATCACTTCCCACAGAGCCAGCTTGTCATTTCTAACCAGTGGGCTGAACTTTTTTATGTAGGTCACTTTTTATTTGGGTGAGCCAAATAACTGAAAGCCCTTGCTATACTTAGATATTCTGTAGCTGTGCAAATCACTGTCGATGTACACTATTTTCTGTGATTGGAAGACCACTCTACAGATGTGTAGAGAATTGTGTAACTGTAGCCACACCGCAGTGGTCTCTGGTGGTCAGGGTTTTTTGATTGTTGCAGTTTTCTAACCTCTCAACCAGTCAGTGTGTCCATGGACTCCATAACTCTTCTCCCTCCTGACCACCCATTATTGATGTGTGTGTGTGTGTGTGTGTGTGTGTGTGTGTGTGTGTGTGTGTGTGTGTTGTAGAAGTGAACCATACCACTTCAGCTTTCAAAGGTTAACTCTCTTCATTCTATCACAAAACAGCGAAGCAGTCAGTAGGAAATAACAGTTGAAACAGCTTATTTACTCAGAGTATGTAAAGACGGTGCCTACGTGTACCTCAGTGTTCGAGGCAACTGCGTCCTATTTGTGAAAAATGCAAACACGTGGTGATTTAAAGCAATCCATGAATACATGTTGGATTTAGCTTGAATATTACATCCAAATATTGCAGATTTATGGGGAACATCATTTGGCTTTCACTTAATACAGAAATGTAAATAAAAAGGTCATTTTTCTGGGATTTTTAATGTTCCATATGCCTTCTTTTATCAAACAAAAAACATTAGGAATAATAGGGAGACTGATTTTATTTATAAAGCGCCAAGTCACCACAGCAGATGCCTCAGCGCTCTTTATATTACGAAGGAAAGACCCTGTGATAATACAGAGAAAAACCCTGATGAACCCTATGAGCAAGAACTTGGTGACAGTGGGAAGGACAAACTCCAGGTAGAAACCTCCAGGAGTCCAAAGTCAGCTCTTAGTAAAAATAAAAATGTAGGCCGTGAGAAGTTTTGGTATCACTCTGCTCAATGTTTCTTCCCGGCACTCTTCAGCGTTCTGTTGAGACGCTGCTGCTACGGCAACACTGGGAAAGTGACAGTTACATTTGATCCCTATTTTTTTCAGTTCGTGCGCCCGAAAGACTGATGGCTCATGTGCTGGCAAGGCTGTCCGTACTCCTCTTACAGTACTGGTCGGAATTTAATTAAGCTGACACACAGTGATCGTCTGATGGGTCTTCAACCACATTGTTCTCAAGGTTAAAGTCCCATTTGTCACTGTCAATTAATTTGAATTCTCATTCGTTTGTGCAGTACAGCGAATAAATGACAAGGAAACTTTGTAGTAACCTATGAGTGGTGACAGATGAGCTTCTAGATCCCTGACATTTTGGTTTTGGGGATTTTGTGATTATTATGTAAAATAACTTTGCTGTTTTTAAGCTCTTCTTAAGCTCTTAGAGACAAATATCTGACACTGTTTGCTTCATCTTATTCACTATTATGATTCAATTAGGCTCACACTGAGTGATGCTTATATGCAGCTACAGTTGCACCATCAGCTCACCTCCATTTAGCACCATTAATAATCAGGTGTATAGGAGCTGTAACTTGTAGTAGTTGAACTCTTAAATTCATGTAGTCTTGGTTGAATTGTTGGAACTCCTGGTAGTTATTGACCATACTTCACCGTAAGTACTCTGTTTTATATATTAGGACAGACACCCTGAGTATAGCGACTTTAACTCAATGTTATTGTGTTTTTAAGAAGCTTCCGTGGAGTTGTTGGGGCACAAAGTCTGAATTTTCAAATTGTTTTTGTGCAAATGAGGCAGAATAATGTGTCTGATCATTTTGTTGAGGCATGTTCAAAACAGCATTTAATAGCCTGAAAGCTGTGCTGCGATTGCAGATCAAGACGTGCGGTTGATCTGAAGGTGTTTAATCTGGCTGGCTCCAAATCTAGCAGTGTTCTTCTTGACCACTGCCCAAGTGTGTAACGGAGAAAGTCGGATTGATTAGAATTGCTGCTGGCAAGTCACCCATGAGGAGGATTGATCTCCAATTGGTCACGTTTTGGCCAAGTGAGTGTTGACAGCTCACTGCTGTGATGCCACTGGCTGTCGATACACAAGCTCTCTTTCACTTCATCCGTCTTCTTCACTTTTCTTCCTCCTTTTACTTTTCCACCTCTCACGCCGACACCACCTGTAAGTATCTGCTCTGTCATCCATTGCTGACCTGTTTTTCAAGTGGTCCACCTGCTCTGCTTTGTTTTTTTGTTGCATATGGTATTTTTCTGTGGAGGTGTTGTGTGCATGACATTGTGTTTCTAAGTGCATGTATGTGTCTGTGTGGAAGATAGCGTTGCAATCATCTCTGATTTGCGGGCAAATTGAAAAATCCTCCCCATCCTTCCATCCCGTCATCCCCAGACCCCAACCCAATCAGACCCCACGACCAAAGCCTCCAGCCTGCTGCTTTTGTGAACAAGTGTGTATGTGTGTCTGTGTGTGAGTGTGCGGGTGTGCATGTTGGTGGTGGAAGATTCCAGGGGCTAATGTTGGGGTGGATTATCCCCCTCCTCTTCCTCTTTGAAGTGCTGCCAATGGAACGAATTGCACCGTGCTGTCCCTAATGCACTGTGAGCTTTCTCCATTTCTGTACTCCTCTCCTGAGTGCTGCCCCAACACCCTCCCTTCACCCACAACTCACATCCAATCAGCGTGCAACATGTTGAAGCAATGTGTGACACAGTGATTGGATAGTGTAAGTTAGGTAAACGTTCGACCTTTAAAAAAAAAAAGAGAAGAAGAAATCTGGGCATAGGTGCAGTAGAGGATGACGTAGAAGCAGATTTTGTGCAATTCTTCTTTTTTTAAAATTATATTTTATTTTTGGCCTTTTTGAATAGAGAAGTGAAGAATGACAGGAAAGCGGAGGAAGAGAGAAAAGGGAAGACATGCAGCAAAGGGCCGCAGGTCGGACTTGAGACTGGGCCTGCCCACTCTCTGCCACACAGCATGTGGTTGCCTGCTCATCCCAGTGAGCTAAACTGGTGCCTAGATTTTTGGCAATTCTAATGATCTTGACTCCATATTTGGGATGACAACCTTTATTTTTCAGCACAGCCTGAATTCAACTCTCTTTGCCAGGCTTTCTTCTCATTTCTTTAAGTAGTCTTAAGGAATAAGTCTCCAGGCTTGTAGAAAGATATTCAAAGCTGGTCTTTGGCTGCCTTTTGTTCTGTTTTCTGTCATGATGATCCCACACTCCTTAAATAATGTTGAGGTTTGGGCTCTGGGGAGGCCAATACATGACTAATACTGTTCCCGTGCCTCTTTCTCTATCAGGTATGTTTTTACTGCATTGCGTTTGGGATCATTATACTGAAAAATGAAGCTGTTACCAATCACTCCATTAGATCTGTTTTCAGAGCAGTTCTTGTGTAATTTGGCATCTATCAGCCTTTTTTCCCTGTTTCCCTACCTTAAGAAAGGCTTCTGGACTGCCATTCTTCCACCGAGACAATTTCTGATGACCTTTAATTGAAAAGTAGATGGATCAACTGAAGGGTCAGATATTTAGGTGTCTTTTTTGTTTTAATTCAATTTAATTCAATTCAATTTTATTTATATAGCGCCAAATCACAACAAAAGTCGCCTCAAGGCGCTTCATAGATACAGAGAAAAACCCAACAATCAAATGACCCCCTATGAGCAAGCACTTTGGCGACAGTGGGAAGGAAAAACTCCCTTTTAACAGGAAGAAACCTCCGGCAGAACCAGGCTCAGGGAGGGGCGGCCATCTGCTGCGACCGGTTGGGGTGAGAGAAGGAAGACAGGATAAAAGACATGCTGTGGAAGAGAGACAGAGATTAATAACAGATACGATTCAATACAGAGAGGTCTGTTAATACATAGTGAGCGAGAAAGGTGACTGGAAAGGAAAAACTCAATGCATCATGGGAATCCCCCGGCAGCCTACATCTATTGCAGCATAACTAAGGGAGGATTCAGGGTCACCTGGTCCAGCCCTAACTATATGCTTTAGCAAAAAGGAAAGTTTTAAGCCTAATCTTAAAAGTAGAGATAGTGTCTGTCTCCCGAATCCAAACTGGAAGCTGGTTCCACAGAAGAGGGGCCTGAAAACTGAAGGCTCTCCCTCCCATTCTACTTTTAAATACTCTAGGAACAACAAGTAGGCCTGCAGAGCGGGAGCGAAGTGCTCTAATAGGGTGATATGGTACTACAAGGTCATTAAGATAAGATGGGGCCTGATTATTTAAGACCTTGTATGTGAGGAGCAGGATTTTGAATTCAATTCTGGATTTAACAGGAAGGCAATGAAGGGAAGGGAATTCATCATAGATCTGTGTTAAGTGATTCAGCAAACACACAAACAAAAGAAAAGAAATTCTAGACTGAACTGAAAATGTCCAAAGAAAAAACATTTTAAAAAATTATAAGAACATCTGGGCTGCTTGGAAGCACAATATAAAATATAAAAAGATCGAGCATCTACCAACACTGGTTTGGTAGGTGCTTTGAGCAACATATTTAAATAGGTGATGTTTCCATCTAATGAAAATCACAGAAAAAAGATATAAATTGTTAATTAGAGAGTATCAGAGGTGTTGACATGTATTTTTCTTTTGGATAGAACCGGGCTTTCCCCTGTGACCTAGCCCAATACTACAAGCTGAACAGCCCCTGGGTCCAGATTCATACTTTAACCAACAGACACGAGAATAATATCGATCTTCTTTATCCAGTTCTGAGCAACTGAGAGTGAACCATAATTCCCAAACCATTATACCAGGGGTCCCCAATCCCAGTCCATGAAGGCCAGTGTCCCTGCAGGTTTTAGATCTCACCCTGGGTCAACACACCTGAATCACATGATTAGTTCATTACCAGGCCTCTGGAGAACTTCAAGAATGCTGAGAAGGTAATTTATCCAATTTAATCAGCTGTGATGGATCAAGGACACATCTAAAACCTGCAAGGACTCCGGCCCTCGTGGACCGGGATTGGGGACCCCTGCATTATACCATTCCTCTCAGATAACAATGGTGTTTGGTTATATCAGTAGTATGAAATAGAAGGCAATGATAGCTGCAGTATCAAAAATTGTGCTAGCAACTGTTATGAAAAGTTTAGACTGAAGAGTTCTGGAAAAGTTCGGTTTGTGGCGTTCATACCTGGTTTGATCACAGCTCTGGAATAATTTCCCAATGAAACTGAGACCGATGATTGTATTTTGTTTTGTAAAACTGCAAAATATACACAGTTATGCATTTGTGACGATACTGGAACTGAGAAATTATAGATTTTACTCAGCATGGCTTCTCAGAAGAGCTCACTGAGATTAAATAAAACTAGAAAAAGAAGGGAGAGCTTCATGAATATTGAAGGGGAGGTGAAGGTTCAGGCTCTGGAAGCAAAAAAAAAAAAAAGAGTAGGACTGGAAATTTAAAGTTAAAACTTTAGTGAGGTGACCTGTAAGGATTCCCAGAGAGGGGAAATGACTGGGACGTGATTCACTGCGGAAATGGGGATGATGGAGAGAAAGCAGGTGTGAAAGAATATATTTTCCTTTCTTGGTTCTTCCTGCATGTTTTCACTTCTAAAACCACTCGAGTCAAACAATGGCAGTTAGTCTTTTCCCACCGGTCAGTCAGTGCATCGGTACTACAGCCAAGGCTGGCAGGGTGTCTGATGGCATGCCGCCGTTCTGTGTCCTGCCCTCTGCTCTCCCTCGCTCTCTCACGGTAACGACTTGGCAGTACATTTGGCTCAGCAGGTCAGCAGTCCCACACCCAGGAGGCCCTCAGAGCAGAACACAGCAGTACACTTATGAAACAGTCCATTTAAGGAAGGGGAAAGTTTTCATTATGAGTAGCTAACATATGTTTTATATCATATTTTTCTCTCTTTTTTTTAAACTACAGAGTGCTGACAAGGAGGGAGTGTAGAGAGAGGTTATATGAAGAGAAATTGATGAGAAGAAGGGATATTGTATGTATTTAGTACAGATTTAGGCAGAGGTGTTTGGACAGTGCAGCCGTGGCAGCACCATCAGCCTTTAGCTGCAGGTATCTGCCAGGTAAACTGTATCGGTACACTGTGTGCCGAGGCACTAGGGAGGAAAGCCCATCAGCTAGTTTTCCTTGGCTACAGGTTACAGTTTCACAGTTTGTTTTCTTTCCGCAAACCCCCCTCGGCGCTTCATTCTGTTTGAGGAGAGAGAGGAAGTTCGGAAGCAAAATAAAGAATGAGAGGAAAATGTATGTGTACACAAGCCCGCAACCACTAATCTGCTGACTTGGATTTGCACTGCTGTGAGTGAAACTATTGGCAGGAAGAGGTTAAAGGGAGGAACTTCACACATCAAACCAAGCCTAAAGATTAAAAAAAGTGTCTTGGCAGAAAAGGCTTGCTGCTTGTGTCTTTGTATTTTTTTCTCAGGCAATCGACATGTATGGATTTACTGGATTTTCTTCAGCTTGGGTTGACCCACGTTTACAATCCACACACGGCAAAATCCACACGAGCCACCAGAGAAATCTTCCTATTGCTCGATTTTCTTTTAATCTTTTTTCTTCCCCACAGTTGAAAGGAACCACAGAAACACAGAAGCATCTTTCTTCTTTATAGTCTCAATATTCTTAATATTCTCAAGTTGCCTCAAGTTATCCAAGAATTCCTTATTTATGGAGTAAATTTTCTTTATTTATTTTTACAGTTGTGACCCCTCGGATTACCCGTGGCTTCCTTTTTAATTAAGTGATTTTTTTTTACTCATTGATGCTTGTGAAGCATAATCTCTGCTTGTTCTTCAGACTTTTTACGCCCATAAGGTGGGTGTTAAAAATGTATCAAACTGAACAAAAAGGAGTCTTTTTAGTGTTATGTATTGCTCAAGCTCCAAAACTCCTGGATCCTATTTTTCCCCATAAAGAAACAGGTTAATTTCCTTTATGATTTTGAAGTGATGGTGGGGCATTTGATAACGATAGTTTGACGTTTGATGTGCTTTTTAGGTCATTTAGATTGCTTGGTAGATAACTGTCATGACTGTGACACGTGTAAGACAAAGCTAACTTGGCTATCTGTGCATGTTCAAAGTTTAAGCGTAGTGGATGATGAATAGCAACTTCGTCCAGTAAAAACGAAGCCATTTTACTTCCTTTCTTGCAAAGGCCAACTTTCTTCTGATTGGCTGCCCCTCATAAACTGAGCATCTGAACAGCAGGTGAGTGTGGCTGTCCATGATAGATGTGCATAATAGGGATTTCCCCTCTAAATAAGCAGTGAAGAAGGATTTTATACACAACCTGAGCTCAGTGGGTTTTTCGTTTTGTATTTTTATTATGGTAGGGGGTCCATTTTACCCTACTGTAAGTCCTTAATGTTTGTGCTACAGCAGGGGTGTTAAACATGAGGCCCCAGGGGCCTGAATCAGCCCACTGACGACTCAAATCTGGCCCACTGGACTGCTTGAGAAAAGGTGAAGGACACAAGTTTTACAGCTTTTCCTATTGAGAAAGACTGCCTATGCCAATTGCCATTCATACTACACCAAAGCAATTAACTATCAAACAATTAAATGACAGGTTCCTGTTTTTCCATTATCAGTGAGTCCATAGAAAATTTACAGAACATTTATGTTTTATAATTACAAGACAATCTGTGCAATGAACTATCAGAATGTTTTATGTGATTTTTCACATTTATCATGTAGCTTCAATGGTCCAGCCAACCAAAAATTAAAGTGGGCTGCATGAAGCTTATGATTTAGAAGGAGTTTGTTATCCTTCTACAAAATTTTAAAGAGGAGAAGATGAGCTCTAAGGGGATATTTGGTGTATGACGGTAGCACAAAGCTTTCACAAAGTAATACTGTCTGAACACAGAGAGAAAAATCATCTCAGTGTCACATTACTGTAACACCTCAACCATTGTGGGCTATTTTGTAATGCATTATTTTGTAATTTTACAGCCAAAGTTACAAAATAAGTCCAGACAGCCTGTATGATACTGATACTATAAAGGTCTAATGTGCATCCAGTATCTTTTAAACAGTATTTAAAAGGCAGAAAATAAGGATGAGCACATAAAGCCTCATTTACTCAGTTACCCTGGTTTGTACAACAGTTGCTCTTCTGTAGGCTCAGACCACACTGGCCGGCCTTCACAAGCACACCTATAAGCCTTTAACCATTGTTGAAACACACCTAAGACGTGCCGTTCTGACCAAGTCCTAATCTGCTTTCAACACAACAGTTTCAAGATCTGACTGTTTACTTGCTGCTTTATTTAGCACACTTCTTGACAGCCTCTCTTGTAATGAAATATCAACCGTTATTAACGTTGTCTGCCGGTAGTTTTGTTGTTTTGGCTGATCCATTTAAGTGCTTTATGACTTTATGACCTTCTACCTGTAGCTTCCCTTCAAAATGTATTTTCTTCTTTTTAGCCAATCCTGAAAATGGCATTTGACTTTAGTTTGTTGCATTCATGTGGTTGATGTAACCAACTTGTAACCTCTCACACCCTCCCATAATCATCCCCCAGCCACTTCAACATCATACATCCAGCCACTCATTTGGCATGAAAAAGTCCCTGGTGTTATGCAATGTTAGGTAGGGTCAGGGCGAGGACAGAGAAATGGAAAGAGCGACACAGACTACTTGGCTATGTGAGCCCTCTTCCTCTTCTCTTGCAATCACACAGTTCACACCAGTGCATATGCACTCAACTTCTTATGCTGACTGACATGCCTCACAGTAGCGCGTGCACAAATCGATGCATGCTTGGCACCCGTACAGTGCAACGTCACTCATTGGCCTGCGCGCTTGCCTGCAGAGATGTGCACACATGCATCGACACCCTACACACATTTTTTTTTTACAGCTCTGCATGTCTGTAGGTGGGGGTTGGGTCGGGGAGATTTCTCGCTCCAGGCCAGACGGGCCGAGTCAGACAGACCCACCCTGTTGGATCAGCATCAGCCTGGCTCCCCACACACAGCTCTGCTCCAAACCTAATACTGGCTCTCTGCACAAAATCCCTTCTTCTTAGGCTGCTGTCTGTTTCCAAGATGCTTCAAGTTACCAGGAGAGGAGAAGACAAGGGTCTTTTCTATCCAGCAGCAACGGTTACTGTTAAGTTCAACATTCAGCAGACACTGTAAGTGTTTTACCAGCCAACCAGGTCTCCTTTGTACATTTAGTACAGACCTGGAAGTCAATGTTGGCTTACTCCCAATGTGCGAGGCAAAGTAACGTAGACTCCTGAGGGAAGCAGTCTGGTCCTTTCAGTGGTTTACAGCCTTTCTGCTGCAGGATTTTTGGCCCATGTTCTTGCTTGCTGATGGATTCTCCAGAGAGAAAAATAATCTTGATTGATGTGAGTAGGATGTATAGTTTTGAGGGATGTTTAAACACGGCGCGCCACTTGCTGAGTCTGGGCTGATTCGAATTAGATGAGCTGTGACCTAACTGTACACCTCACGCGGATTCATCAGCACATTTAAAACTTCAAGGTTCATTTGTCATTTTAAATCAAACATTATGTTTTGCTTGTTATGCTTTGTGTATTTGAAAGCTATGATTTAAGGTAGGACATGTTTTCACAATTGTGGCATTGCCTGCTTATTAAGTAGTGCATGAGGTGCAATCTTCCTAAAGGGTGAAGATGCACTGTACAAACCTGTCGCTCTGTTTAGATTTGAATAGATGCCTCGTTGGCTGCAGTGAAGATGAACATGTTTTTTTTTTCCTTTGATCTATTCTGAATGTGTTTTGTTCAATGGTGTGTGAGTTTCACTGAACACAATTCGACACTAACAACTGTTTTCAAATTCTTTTCAAAGTGGAAAACAGTCAAATCTCATCTTAAGGTACAGCTATTGAAGAGTTTCGTTTTTTTAATACTTGTATAATCACCAGCCACTTCTTTAAGTACACCACCTTTTGCCTTATTTGTGGCACAGATTCAAAAAGGTGCTGAAAACGTCCCTCAGCTATTTTGGTCCATATTGCAATGACAGCATCACAGTTGGTGCAGATTTGCCGGCTCCACCTCATTCCAGGGATGCTCTTTTGTTTTGAAATCTGGTGATTTGATTGAGGCCATTAGATTAGAGTGACCTCTTTGTCATGTTCAGTAAAACCAGTCTGAGATGATGTGAGGCTTGTGACATGGTGCGTTATCCTGCAAGAAACAGCCATCAGAAGATGGTACACTGCAGTCATAGAGGGTCATAAAGGGTTATGACCAGCAGCAATGGCTAGGTAGGCTGTGGTGTTTAAATGAATCTCAGTTGGTACGCTGACAAAATATTGCCCACACCATCTGTGGATTCATGCTTTCTCGTGCTGTTATGGCAAATTCTAACCCAATCATCTAAATTAAACTGAGACCAATCCGAAGAGGCTTTTCAGTCTTCTGTCCAATTTTTGTAAAAGAAATTGTGTTGTTAGCTGACAGGAGTGTTCCCCTCTGCTTCAAGGTTTAACATGTTGTGTGCTCAGACATGCTCTTCTCCAATCATTGATTATTTGAAGTACTGTTGCTATCAGCTCAAAGCATGCTGGCCTCTGTCTTCATTTTCCTGCAACACCTAAACGTGTGGAACAAACACCATGCCACGTTTAAGGTCACTTATATCACCTTTCTTCCCTATTCTGATGCTCAGTCTACATGCCTAAATGCGTATGTAGCTGACATGTGATTGGCTGGTTAAACATTTGCATTAACAAGCAGTTGAATAGCTGTACCCAAAGTGACGGGTGAGTGTATGTTCATACAGTAGAATCTGACTTTTTCCAATAATGGTGGACTTGTAGCTGTTATTCAAAAGAAATTCTACCAAGGTAAACTCTGTCCAACTGATTTATGTATTCTTAGTAGTGGAAGAGAAACTCTGCTCTAAACTCTGTGTTACTGATTGGAAAATGAGTCTCTGAGTCACATATAATTGCTAATAAGGTGTTTCGTTTTTGGAAATCATTTCACATGTACATTGAAGGTGCTTTAATTGCTGGTGGGAGTGAGTAATCCTTTCATCTTGAAACATTCCCACTAAATTTGCAAGTAATTACAAGTGTATTCAAGAAAAAAAAATTAAATCCAGTCCTTTCTTTGTTTTTAGGCAGGCTTTTCATGAATGTCTTTGCTATAATCATAAAAAACTTAAGTTTAGGAGAAACTATGATAATGACTATATATTACTGACTGTAATTAAGAGTAGGCTCATGAAATCCTTTAGAAAAAAAAGAGAGTATAGAGAATTATGATAAAATGCTTCCCTTGACAGCAAACACACACCCAAACCTTGTACCTGTTGGCAGGGGTCAGTCTGCGATATTAAAATGTTCAAAATAAACTCCAGATCATTTCTAAAACTCAGTGTAACCTTGAAAATATTCCTTTTCTTCTTCAATCTCCTTAAGAGTCTGAGCTGCATCGTTCTGCCTTCAGCTCAACATTCTGCATGAGCTGACAGCAAGAACAGGCTTTCCACCTTCAGGTAGCCTCAAGCTCCATTCACTTTGCTAGGAACCGCCTGTTGAGATCCACCGCTGTTTAAAATGCTGCATGCTAAGCTTGACTGTGTAACACAGCCCCAAGGCTTCAAAGCTTACAGAGAACTGCTCCTTTGGCTCTAGCCTTTGATAATTCTGTGCCAAAAGGTCACTGAGTTGCCTTCCAGGGCACAAGGAGAGATCAGAAGCACCTAATTATGCCACCTACATGTACTTCGGACATACAAAACCTAGATCTAAAACTTCTTGCGCTGAAGGGACAGTCACCAAAAGATAAAGATTCAGGCAGGTTCGTCGTGATACAAATATGAAGTGAGGGAAACCCAATGCAAAGATGCAAGCAGATTTATTATTATCAAATGTGTAATATTTGTATATCGTCATTAGATTTTGAAAAATGTCGTTTTCTCACTGTTATCTGGCAACATGTTGTACTGCAGTGTTTCTTACATAATAATAATAATAATAATAATAATGTAGCTTGCCACCACCAGTGTGTGAATGTGTGTGTGAATGTGTGGATGACCGGATGTGTAAAGCGCTTTGGGGTCCTTAGGGACTAATAAAGCGCTATACAAATACAGGCCATTTTTTTTAAGAGTTGAGCAGATGACCCCATATGACCCCCCCATATGAAAGGGGGAGGGGCTTACAGCACTGGTGTGTACATATGCAGGGAGGTGCACTGACTTTTTCTTAAAAGAATGAATTAATACCATATAAAAGTAGTCCTCAGTCAGCTTTAATTGCTAACTCCATTGTCTTGGAGCACAGTTTGTGACAGCAGCCCTTCTTCCACCTTATCTCAGTGAGCTCGGTGTATCAACACATGGACCATTTCTCTTCTTGATCCAGGTCCCGGTTAAAGTGTCTCTCAGTCTCACTGCAGATCCTGAAAACAGAAAAAGCACTTTAGCTGCCAGTGCGCAGCCATAGTGTGGCTTTGAAGTTTGTCCAACAGCAAAATGAGAGGTGGCTGAATGATGTTGGGGACTGTTCAACCTGGGGTTGGCAACAAAATAAGAGTGAGGGAGGGCATTGCCCATTAATAAACCAACAGTAGATTGTGTTTTGTCATGGATGAAGAAAAAGAAAAAACGCTCTTGCCAGATATTCTTGGGTTTCCATTAATATACCTGGGCTAGCTGCCCAAGTAATCTCCAATCTGTTTCAAGGCTTTGGGATTACAACTGCATACATGAAAGGTGAAGTCTTAAGATATTGCCTGAAGCGACAGTTCAGAGTGAGGAGTGCATGTCTGAAAATGGGAAGAAAAAAATCCCAGTAGCCCTCACCTCATCTCTTCTTAAGACTAGAAGCTTGAGTGTACATAAGCTGGTACTAAGATAATCTGAATCCGATCCAAACTGCCAGCCATCAAGATGGTTTAAACTAAAATGCACATAACGAATACAAAACTCATCTTTTCTTTTGCACGTTAATAGCTGCAGAGATCCACTGTTTGGTTTCATTTAAAATATACCGTCTCTGATGCACTGATGGAAGGCACGTAAGTACGTGTTGCTGGAATATGCACCGTGTAATCACGTGGGACTCTTAGAGAGCAACATGAAACTTTTTCTGCAGCTCTTGGGGAAACAAAGCATCTGCTTGCTGCCTGACTCCAAGTGCTTTCTGACTTTTAAGAGTCACTATGATATTTTCCCTGACATTTCCTCTCTGGCAGCTACAACCTAGCGGCCAGTATTTTTTTCCAGGCACTGCAGAAGGCTGGCCAGCACAGGCTTTCTATCCAAGCTAAGTGGCATGGCCAGCTTCAGTTTTGCAACTGAGTCAGTGCGACAATAGCAATTCTAACTGACTTTCACTTAACACTTGGCTAGTTTCAGTCAGTGTAACTGTTTCCTTTTTATTGTTCTCTTCATTAATTCACTCTTCCAACTTTTTCCATATATTCATCCATACAGAACTTATGTCCCCCCTTTCCGTTTCACCAAACTTCTTATTTGTAAGGAATTTCACTATTCAACATCCTGTCTAACTTTCTGTCTCTTCCTCCTTCATCACTCCACTTCTCACCTCCTCCTCTCCCCTCTTCTCCTCTTCTCTCTCTTCTCTCTGTCTCTGGATATCCTCACCATCCCGCTGCCCCTCTGATATGAGCTCTGCTGGATGAAATAAATATGAGGCGGGAGAGGTATAAATATTTATAGCTGCTCCGGCTGTATAATTCTGCACGGCAGTGTGATGTTGCACTTTGTGTGTGCATGCATACATGAAGGTCTGTGTGTGTGTGTGTGTGTGTGTGTTTGGGGGGTGTATACGTTTTCAAACCCTTGGCCAGTGCAGGTGCCAAGCTGCTGCAGGGATAAATAATTCACTGCAAGTTAAACCTTCAATTCACATCACTTTGATAAGACAATAGGAGTAACAGAACATAACACACACACAATGTAGCACTACCAGTCAGTTTGTGCCCTCACACATGTGCGAATAAATGCATCCTTGCATATGTGTTTGATACCGATTTTGTGTCTTTCAGTGACCATGCATGAAAACACACTTGTGCAAACTTGAACATGCGTTAAATTCGATGCACACTGTGGTAATGCAGAAAAAACACACGGTAATACTTCCATGAGCTTAACTTGCAGCATCGTTGCGGACGTTTTAACCGACTGTAAAATGTATATTACACATTCTTCCTCGTCTCTTCGAGATTTTGTTCACTCTTTTTGTGGTGAATGTATGCGCACGTCAACCATGTTCGTTTTTCGCAACACATTCCTACAGGCTCACTGGCTGTGTTACACTCAGGGCACGTCAATAAGTAATGAGGGAGATGTAAGGGGGGCCCCCAGTTGACCCGGACCTTAAATATTTTACAGTATGGTCTCTCAGACGGTACCAGCCAATGCACTGCTGCAGCTCAACTATAAAATCTCTCTTTGCAGGACTTGATGGGAAACACCGCCCTCCAAGGTCCAATTTAGTAGCATCCTCTGAGAGCCTCTCCGTGTAGTCAACACTGACTTTCAGTAGGCATTTCTCTCAGCTGTATCTGGTATAAATGTTTTGATTTCTAAGCTGCTTCTTGGTTTTTGGGTTAATCAGAATCTTACTAAGCGCCAGCAAAAAACATGACAAATATACGCTCACCTACTTCATTAGCAATGTCACGTAAATCACCTTTCATGTCTAAGTTTTTGGCTTTTGTCTGTATCCCTAGATCCCTGAGTCACTGCCATGGGATAGGCAAATTAGGCATAATGGCCAGTGAATGTATATTTCATAATAAGTCTGTTTCTTTCCAACTTCAGACCTGTATTTTGTAGGGAAAAAACAGGAATAGTTATTCATTAATTGCTTACATTGTAACATATAAAGTCAGGTTACTCTTCTGATAAACCCTTCTCATTTTGAAGCACACAAACCTTAACCTTTAAAACATATTTTGTTTTAAATCACGTTAGAAAGACAGAAGAGAAACTTTGAAGTGTGAATGCTTCCTTTTAGTATAGATTAGCTCAGGAGGCGGCCAATCAGGTTCAGTTTTGGAGAGTATTGACCTGCAATAAAACAATGCAAGGTGTCTGCAGCATTTAGGAGGAATCCAATAGTTTTTTGTCTGATAAAGGCAGAAATATCGATTCATGTAAATGTTAGGGTGTATTTTAGCTCACACAAAGCAACCACTGCTTCTAAAGTCTTAAGCGTGATTTCCAGAAAACAGATGCACTGGGATGACAAATCAGTTTTAATGTGGCTATTTTTTATTTGGCTTTTAAGGGAAATGCCTAATTGCGGTCTAATACTTCATTTGATTCATCGTCAGCTCATAATCAAAGGCAGACTGCTTTACACATTAAACACAAGATGCTATTCAACTTTCTTTTTCTAATAACAGGCACATTTATTGTTTCCCATCATAGCTAACTGCTTTCTCTATCCAGATGAAATATTCAAGAACTAAATTGTATGGCCAACATAATTCAGGGACATTATCGTGGAAGCTTCAGGAATATTTTGCCAGTTTTCTGAACAGTTATATTAATGCAAACCCTCTTTGGCCAGACGTTTCTTGGAAATGGATGTTTATGGCTGGAATATGAGGTGCTTTAAGGTTACTAAAGCAGGCGTTTATGGTTTAATGTATTTGCAATAAGAACATTTTCTTTTCATTGTGTCGTGTCTCTTCACAAGAATTTTTCAATCAGTGCTGAACCAATAATATATGTGGTTTCAGTGGCCTAGTTTTTGTATGTTTGCATATTTTCCAGAGCTTTTGTGTAGTCGTACGTGTTTTTTGCTGTAGATAAAACAGTGAGACGACTGACCTTTCCATGTTCGAGGCAGTTTTACTGAAGCCTTTATTAACTCAGCAAAAACAGAAATGAAACCAAGTACTGAAACAAACAACTGAATCGAGCTGAGGTCTGTGTTTTACATTTTCAGGTCCGTGGTATGTATGTGTGACAAATTCACCTCTTTGGTTTACACCTAAACGGTTGCTGCATTAGTACTACTCAGCATGCACCCAGCTTGCTGCAAGCTAACACAATTCTTTGACATTTAAGTCAGTGTCACAATATTTTCACAGACTACTTCGCATTAAATCATTGAGGACTCGAAGTCCTCATTGATTAATGTGTTTATGTGTGGCACATTTAAAGTGGGTGCAGACCCAACAAATACTCAAATTGTAATGGGTCTATTACAGTTTTCTTTTCTGTCATAAGGAATTATTAGACATGCACCAGGGACCACATTTGAAAAATTTTCAGTGTGATCATTGACTGGTCAGTCAACAGTCCAGACCAGCCCGGTCACGTGTCCGAATACAAGTTTCTCTGTTTTATGCATGCACAACACACACTCACACAGTGGTGCAGGCAAATAAGCATGTGGCTGTGGTTGTTGGCAAATTTTTTGCCATATTTTAAGAAGACACAAAGTTCATCAAAGTAAGCTGTAGGGCAACCACAATAAAAATGTTGGTACAAACAAACCTAATCAGACACTTAAATAACTCTCACACAAGTAAACATGGTCATGTCAAACAAGCTAACTAAAGCAAAATAGCTAAACCTAAAGTATCTAAAGCTCAGAGCCAACCACAAGCCAAGAGCCTCGGTATGAGCAAAGGATCAAAGCGGCTAATTAGAATGTACAGCAACTCATTCTCAGTTATCTGACCTCTTTTTCAGTAACTGAGCACTTTATTTTCACAGTTGTTTATACCAATAATATTTTACATTGAAGAAAAGTGGATTTTTTTTGTATATGCTGACAGTTACAGATCTTAGAAAAGAAATTGCCATTATGTGGCCTGCTGATTCCAATGTTTTCATCGATTAAGTAAGACAGTATCCTTAATGTGGTCATCTGTGATTAGCTCAGCAGAACAACACAGCTAATGTTTAAACTTTGTGTTTACGAGGGGCAGCCAATCAGAAGAAAGTTCACTTAAAGTGTTTTAAACTCTGTTTCAGACAGAGGATGAACTAAGGGTCTGCGCAAACCCCCAATATACAAAAAAGAACAATTACTGTGAATCATGAATCACGCGCAGCCAGTCTTGTAGAGTCCACGATTAAAAATAGAAAGCTGGAAGTGAGAAAAAAATACATTAACCGCTGTTTATAATTCACCCGCATCCTGGTTTAACTTTTTTTCTCTCAGTTATAAACAAATTCAGGGGTTATCTGATCATCAACCATGTAGGTACAATAACAAGCACCACCCAGCCCCCACTATCAGAGCTCCATACCCAGGCAGTTAGATATAACTCACGCTGATCTTTAGCACCTTCAAGATTTCAGCTCCACCCATCTGGTTGCCGTCATAACAACCCTTTTGGCAAGACAAATGAACTCAAAACTCCGTAAATTCCAGCTGTCAGAAACATGATAAAAGAGCAGCAAAGGGTTTAGTCCTGTGACGCATGAACAGATTTGCAGATTAAAGTCTGGTATGTTTTTTAGTCGTGAATGTATATTTGATTCTGCATGCATTGAATAATAGACAAGGATGTTTTACTTGTCTGTGCATGATAATTAAATCACCCCCAACAAAAGTTACAGCAACAAAAAGGGGCAGATGTATATTTGTGTATCTCATATTTACTAAGAGAATCCTAACGATGTCTTTGAAACTAAGAGCAGAGATAAGATGCAAGAAAAGTAGGTGGGGGGGGGAACTGCCTGTTTAAGAGCAGTTTTAATATCATCACCTGATTATTATGCTTTTATGGTCAGCACAGCTACTGGCTCTCTTTCAGCAGGGGAGCCTGTCCTCAGTCTGTAAATCCAGAGTACAATAAAGTGGAGCTAATTGGGAGGTTACAAAGATTACCGTCAGCTCAGCCCACCCCGTTGGCACCAAAAATCCATCACTTCCCAAACAGCGTTTCACCCTAAAGCTCTGAAAACAATTTCGATGATGTTCCCTCATGCTATAATTGTATCACAGCCGGCCTCTCAGGCCATTATAGAATAAGGCTTCCCTGTTGAGCACCCTGTAGCATCTGCAAACACATTCCTCAGACCTCTACTTACCCCTGGCTGGCTGGGTAATAAAACATAGCCAATTAGGCTTTACTCCTTGCTGTGTGAAGCCCTTCTCCTGCTGCTAAGTGTGATTTGAGTCTGAATAACTTCCTCTATGACTTCCCCTCCTGAGATGAGGTGGGTGTAGAGTAACCTCTCTACTCAACCTGACAAATAGTGTGAAACTTCTCGGGAGGTAATTCCATATCAGAGTGGGCTTGAGCGGTGTCTATTTTTTCATGTCTTCATACTTTCCTGGCATACTGTGGCTTCACTGGTCTGTACTTAGACATCCACCATACCTGCTGAATCAAACGTACATTGAGAGCAAAGAAATAGCCGGCCCCGGGTCCTTGTATGTGTTCAGATACCGGGTTAATAAAGTTGATTCTGACTCTGATTGGTCCATAAGAAGACTGGGTTGGGTTTGAACCTTTTGTAGGGCCTATCTGCAGGAAGTTTGCATGCTCTCCCTTGCCTATTGCATAACCACATTTTACAAAGACTTTGTTAGCTACTCTTTCTCATCTTCTTTTACACCTCAATGAGCTCAGCTTACTGTTTACTAGTACATACATACTGCCTTCTGGTCTCTCTCTTCTTCTTCTTCTTCTTCTTTTTTTCTTTTTTTTTGCAGTGCATGGCCAACACACAGCCTATCCATTTTGGTTTAAAAAAAAAAACCATGACCATAACAGTATTGAAAATCATACTGCCACTTTCTAAATAAACAGGAGCTGTAATAATGTAATATCTCCAAACTGATATCAGAGCCTTTGGATGTCTGTCCTGCAACAAACAGGGATCCAAAAACCAGAAAACATAGTACATCACAAACGTCCAAGTGGGCGAGGACCAAATAATAACACATTTCGCTTGTTTATTGGATCACATCACGGCAAAAATGCATTTACGTTTCGGCACAGAGCCTACAAATTCCACTTAAATCCCTGGGTTTGTACACAGCTGAGAGTCAAGTTGTTTGGAAATCAACTTTTCTCATCCCGTGATACTATTCATAAGGACTAATCACATGTGTATAATTGTATCTAATCTAGGTCCCATCACACAAAACACAAAACTTAATGCACAACCAAGCTCACGCACTCGATGAACACAAAGGGATGTTTGATCTTTACTGCAGTACAGTCACACAAAACAGCAGAAGACAAATCCAGCATGTTTTTGGGCTTTAAAAGCTAGCTAAAAAAAATGAAATACAATTTTTATAACAAGAGACCAGGCATGTTGAGAGGGAAATGCAACACAGGTTCCTCAGTAAGATTGACACTGTGGTAAACAACTGGCTGTGACTCAGGAGGTAGAGCAGTTTGTCACCTAATCAGGGTCGGCAGTGATGACTCAGCCTTCATTCAGTTCCTATGATATAACACATTGTAAAATGTTGTATGAAACACAGGAGAAAAAGAAAAACTCTACAATAACTGAAAAAAGTAAAAAAAATAAAATAAAATAAAATCACCAAACAAAATGGAAGTGTATTTGGGAGGACAGTAAAGTGAAGAGCTGTGGAAGGGACGAGCTAACAGTAAACGGCTAATAGCAAACATATAGCTTCAGGATTATATGAATCATGTGATTAGAACACACATTAATTTGGGTCTTTTTCTTTCTTACAGCACCGATGAACCTCCAGCCTCTTTTAAGCGCGTCTCAGTGAAGTCCTTTGCATGTTTCAATTCTTTAGAATTTGTGCTTTTTTTCCTATTTCTGTTGCGTTCAACTTGCATTGTGTTTTTTGTAGCGTTTTTCTATTTGCTGCCCCTCATACATCTTTCAGGAAAAGGAAAAGGGCATTTTTGATTGAATTAACAAAGAAAAGGAAGAAAAAACAGTGTAAATGTAGTTGATTTATATGAAGGACTTGCTGATGCTTTACTGCGTAAAACGATCTTTTCGTATTCCATCCATTTTTGTCCACTTATCCAGTTCAGGGTTGCGGTAGGGCCGTGGCATATCACAGCAGTCAATGGATGAGACTATTAACGGGTCACCAGTTTATCAAAGGGCTAGTATTTTTGTCCAAGTCCACCTCTTTTTTTTTTTTCTTTTAAATTTGGTTTATATTTAAATATTTAACGTTTGATAAATGCCAGTGTATTTGCGTACTGTAGTATTTGTGATTATGGCTTTAATCACACAGCTCTAGTATTAGATTCAAAAATAGTTAACACAGAACCATGTGACCTGAACTGTTTATGGCAAGTTCAGACAAACATCGACTGTAGCACTTAGTAATTGTGAACAAAGTGCTGCTGGCTGGAAATGAAAGACTGTATTTATGATGCGCACAACAGGGGATTCCTTAAGGAACTGTGGCAAGGACTAAAATTTCCGAAAGCTCACACCAGCCTCTTCTTTAATCCTGTCAGGGCTTATGCATGCTGCATGCAAGACAGCCAATCCATGGTGTCTGGATACATTGTCAAGTGAGATTTTGGAGACAATTTAATCCCTCCCCAAATCCTGTTTTGTTTGCTGACATGAAACAGTTTGTCCAATAAAACCTCAATCCAATGGAGACGAGGGGCTTTAGAGTAATAAGGTTTTCATAACCGGGATTTGATCTTTAAATATTTGCTATTAGACATGGTGTGGTGTGTACACACTTTCCTCTCATTTTAATTAAACTCTGTGTGTGAAGGCCTGTTTGTTGCTCTCTCTCGCTCTCTCTACCTCTCTCTTTTCTTCCCTCGTTTTCTCTTTTTTTCCTCTCTTTATCTCTGCACGGACAGTGCATGAGGACTCTGCAGAAACGGGGGTGGGTGGGGGGGGGGGTGTTAGATAAAAGACACGAGGAAGGTAAAAGAGTTCTTGGGGAGAGAGAGAGAAACTGACAGAAGGGGCTGGGGAAAAGGAGGAAAAGGAGAAAAGGAGTGCAAGCAAAGAGGAGACGGGAGAGCAATGGATGCAGATTTGAGAAAGACGCAAGAAGAGGAGGCAGAAAAGGGAGAGGATTAGCGCACATGGAAAAAGAAAAGGGGAGTGTGTGATTGTAGAGGAATGAAAGGAGAGAGAGAGGAGCAGAGCGTTTGTGTCACAAGGTTTATTTAGAGTTTATTGTTTTGGCAGAGCTCCAGACTCCCTCCCTATATTCCTCCAGCAGGCATGTCTGTGTGGGTAAATACAATATGTGTGCACTTTTTGATGCATACCTGTAAGTGTTTGAGGGCGAGTGTGAAACTGTGAAAAGTGACAGAAAGTTTTCACACCTGCAGAAAGCAAATAGTTTAAGGCTCATGCATGCGTTTAGATGCATGTTGGGAACACACACGCACACATAGAGCCAAAAAGCCGAATCTGAACTCTGATTGGAGAATGATGTTGCTATGGATCCCAGATGGGTGTGGCTTCAGTGTCAGTGAGTGATCTGCAGGAGCTAATAAATCATGTAGTTTGTGTGTAAGTGTTTGGGGGCGATAGACTTGGGGTGTGTGCTTGATTATAGTGTGTGTGTATCTGACGGCTGTGTGCACTGCACATCAGGGAGGGCTTCACAAAGCTTCAGTCTGCTGAATCCAGCCTCCACTGTCTGTCTGCTTGTCTGACCCACTTTCTCCTCTTTCCTTCCTTCTTTTCATCCTTTGTTCCCTTTATTGTGCTCCTTCCTTCCCTCCTCTGTCCATGCTTTATGCGATCCCTTCTGTTCCTGCTACCCTCATCCCTTTTTTTAAATGCCCTCAATTCTTTTTTCCATCATCCCTCTATTTGTCTTTGAATAGAGGTTTCTCTTTAATGACTGGATGAACAAGTTCCTGCACATCATTCATTTTCCTTTATTTTCTTATTAATTTTTTTTTTCTACCTGTGTTCTTTATCACCCTTCTTGCACACCCTCTCTGTTCTTGGTTTGTTCTTCTTTTGTTGCCCGTCAGCCTTTATGAATGTCTACCTGTCCTTTGCCTTCAAGACTCTCATGTGCTATTCAGCAGCTATCCATCTTCTGCTTTTAAAATTTTACCAACCTAAGAACCAGATTTATTCTCTCGTTTAGCTTCAGGTCTCAGGAAAAAGATATGGTGCCACTGGAGCTGAGGATCTTGGTTAGGAGGTCCACAAAATATTTTGGTGTCCATCCTGTCTTTCTTTTTATTTCTTAAGGACGGGACTTTAAGATACTGTACACAGTTTGTTAGCCCCTTCACAAATTCTTTAAGGTCGCACCATGCCAACATATACTTTGACTTTTTTGTAGATTTAACTAAAGAAATGGGAACAAATTATGTGCTTGTCTAACAGGCTGCTGGTAACAAAGTGCTTAAAGATGAAATTTAAAATTGGTTCTTTGTGAAGTTGTCTCTTATGTGTACACATGACAATGGTGTTTTTTTTATGCTTCAGTGATTCATAGGTCAGCCTTAAGTAGCACAAACAAAAGCATTCCTTTGAAAATGGTCAGGTACAAGGACTGCAAACTGAGAGAAAAAGCAGTCAATGTCCAAAGAGAAACTTTTAAAGACCTTCAGAAAGCTTGGAGAACTGTTACCAAAGACATTACAAAGGAGTCTGCCTTCTTAGAACCAAAATATAAAGAAATGAGTGGTGGCTCAAGCCTTCTCCACAACCCTGTACTATTGCACTTGTAGTAAAGTGCAGCTGTTGGTTCAAAAGAGAATCTGTCCAAGTCCACTCCCAAACTGACATGCTGTTTCTGCACAGATGCCAAACAAAACATCAGAGGAAGCACCCATTTCTGAATCAGGACGGGATATACAAAAAGAGAAGAAGCTACAGATGTTTTTTCTTACTCAGGTTAAATGTACTGGTGCATAAGAAGTTATTAGTTTTATATTTCCAGCAGCACGAATCACGTAAACAGAGGCATAAGTTTGCAATAACGGCATTTCCTTTGGGACGATGTAGAGCAAAAACACAAACACTGTCGACGTTCAGCAGCATGAAAAAAGTAGCAGAAGAACTGGAGATCGAAATTTAATATCGCGCTCGCATTCAGGCTTATATTGCTACTCTTATCTTGTGGGCGCCCACTCGCCTCACATGTTCATGATCTATTTTAGGTCGTGACCAGTAGTTAAGGAGTCAAGATAATGCTCACTGGCTAGAGTGCCCCTGCTGTGAAGATTGTGATTACTCCGTGTTCTGATAGTTTCAGTGGGTGGCATTTAGCCCCTAACTGTTTTAGGACCCTCTAAATGGCACCACAGAGGGAAGGTACCAATCACACTGAGCTACTTTATTCTCCAGGTAGCTGATATTATCTGAAGGTCTTTAATGATTTGCAAGGATATTTGTGTTCCTGCTGCCAAGATCTGCCTTTATGGCAGCGATTCAGTCCACAGTGTTTAATGCAGTCTGTAGTCAGGCAAAGCAAGTCAAGGCAAGTCCAGGTTTATTATTTTTGTAGCACAGTTTAAACATGTTTCATGTGGCATGAGATATTATTGAAAGCATAAGCTGGGGGAAAAATACAATAAATACATTTTAGAGACCAAATACTAGAAAAGTCTTTAGCCCTGTTTGATCCAGATGCATTTTAAAGCTAAACTCTGCACTCCTGAGTTCTGGTTTAACTTTCAGAGTAGCCCTAGAGGATCTGAGTCTATCTATTTAGCCCGAAATCGCTGTTTGCTTTATAAACAGTAATAATATTTTAATATTATGTGAAAAGCCAAGGCTGAAGAGGTGGAATATTGCACTGTACTGCTGGGCTGTGCTGTCAGTGAGCTGTAGCTGTTTGAAGGTGGTCTGATTTAATCCAGTCTCGTTAGATATAATCCTCCACTGTTTGTTCTATTATAAAGGAAATCTTCAACAATTTGCATGGAAGCAGTAAGCAACCGTTAGGTTTGACATTCTGCTTCCTGCTGAAGCAAATCAATATTCCTGATTAATAATTAGTTCTTCACCACAGGTCTATATATGAAGTGTGGATTCAGTGCATGACTACAATCTTCTGTGGATCTGTTGTGCTTGTTCAGATGCTCACAATTCGAATAATTTACCCAGCGTGCTTCGACGTGTGATTGATGGTCGAGATATTACCACGAGCTAAACTTTGTCTTCGTATCTGAGGCAGCAGAGGTAGAGTTAGTATAGTTTGCATCTCTCAGGCAGGTTTTTATTTTCACTCATAAATTTGTAATGTTTCGAGAGATGAGAATGTAAGATGTGGGAGTTACCCAGCCTTCCCTCTAGGATCATGAAAAGGATTCATGGCATAGTGCTCAGGTGTTTTGCTCTGACTGTGCAGCTCACCGGTGTGTAATATTTCTGAGTGAGGACTGCACGAGGAAGAACATTTAATGGTGCCCTTTTTTAAAGACCCGAGTTAGTGAAGTCACTTTGTTATTGCTATTTCCTTCAGACTTTTTCTTGCAGAACTTTTTTGTAGATAAAACAGTCAGATTTAATTTTGCTTAGGGATTTTTTGGCGTGATGTGCAGCACAGTGCTGTTTTCTTTGGCTACAAGTGGAAATAAAAGCACCAAAATGTTTGGTATCAGTTATTGGATTATTGTAAGAATGTATGTTATTCGCCAGATCTGTCTGTTTCAAAAGCTTTAAAATTACTGTTTCCTTGTAGGAAGCAGATTCAACAATCTATTAATCAGTCCACCTTCTGGCCAGTTGGCCAGTGAAAGTGACATGTTCTCTCTCTCATTTTTGTTCTGCTTCTGTATCTACTCAGGAAGCATTAGGCTTACTGTAATACACACGTTACAACAACTGTGGTTAGTCTGTTAGTCACAGTATAGCACAAGGATAAGTGTAAAAAAAAAAAAAAAGAGTTTTAGCAGCAGTATAAACCATGATTCAGCGTCTTGCATCTTTAGCAGCAATCACTTTTTGTGGGACTTTTTTGTTTACAACACTGCTTTGGTTCAGTGAAGTTTGTGGGTTTTTTGTGCACAGCTCTCTTAAGGTCCCGCCACTGGATTTCAGTCGTGTTGAGGTCTGGACTTGAGCTGGGCCATTGCAACACCTTTTTCAGTTGTAGCTTTTTGGTTGTAGATTTGCTGCTGTGCTTGAAGTCAATTGTCCTGTTGTGTAACCCAGTTTCGGCCAGACTTCAGCTGTCAGACAGATGTCTTTGCGTTTGACTCTAGAAGTCTGCAAAATTCAGTTTTTATGACAATGACAGTTTTTATGAGTTGTTTGTGCTGATATGCTGTGCTTGGTTTATTATGGCTACTTTATGTTGTTTTCTCCATAGGACTTTATGTCAGAAGTCTTGTAGTATGTTCAGACGCAACTTTGCAAACCTAAGCCATGTTCTTGTTAGAGAGCAGAGGCTTTCTGGTGGGGACCTGTCCAAAGAACATCTACTTCTCCACTCATTTTCTAATTGTGCTGTCTTGAGTGTTAACATTTAACATGCTAACTGAGGCCTGTAGCGATGAAGATGTAACTCTATGAACATTGCTCCACTCCTGAGAAGACTATGGTATTGTTTTATCACACAGCTTAACAAACTGCCCAAACTTTTGCTTTAATAGAGGTGCTCACACGATTATAGCATCCTGTACAGCATTAGTATACACCATCTTTTCTCTTGCCTTGAGCAACAGTAGCTGTCATTCAATATTTATCAGCTCCAAGTCCAACATGATCAGCTCAGTTTGACTCACGATGGCACGGCAATGCTGACACAACAGCACACACACGTACAAGTGCAAACGACAGCATCGTCCAGTGCTCCGCAGGCTCTACAGGGATTCAGAGGAGGACTTAATCTAGCTTTAGGGCTCTCTTTGAGAGCCTCTCTGGTTTCAGAAACAAGTCTCTGAGAGACATGAGTCAAACACAGTGGTGAAGTCGAAGGCTTGAGCTGAAACTGGGTAAGCTTGGTAAATCCAAGGGGAACTGCAGTTTCAGGTGATAATTATGTTCCAAGATTCATCACTAAAGTGACCCCTGCCTGGATTTTCACATTAACAAAGACCTGCCAGTCACCAAGTCAGCGTTTTTGCTGGTTGTTGCACAAGTGCATGCAGCTTGCTTTGAGCCAGTGATTTGATCTGTTTTTAAATAATCGTCTTCATCATTAAGTGTTCAAATAGATATGAACAGGAACTCACCTCACACACACACAATCCCAGCACTCTATCCTACACACTTGAGCAACATGTGACAAATTGATTACTTGATTACACTTGCGATCACAGCAGAGCTCTGTCTGAAACAAGCTGTCTACATTTAAATACACGCTCCACTTTAATCATTCCAGTTGGGATTGTCTTGTTAGTAATTAACCCAGGCTCTACATATTGGGGTTGGGGTGATATTGGGCCAATTAAAGATCAATAATCCTGATCTTTAGCTGGCTGCTTCCTCACAGTGGTGTCTGTGTATTTCAGGGTGAGTGAGCAGTCGATGACGCTCATTAGTAAGCAGCACAGGTCAATATAGTGAGAGCTGAGAGGGTCAAATCAATATGGATCTGAGCTGGAAGTTAGTTGGAGAAGTAAAGAAAGAAAGTGTTATCTTCTTTGTTTCTTGGCTCATTTCTGCTTTTCTTCTCTGACTTTTTTGTTTCACCCAAATTTTGTTTTATCAGTCTTTGGCTGAGCTGTGAAACTCGAAAAAAACAAAACAAGCTTTGTTGTTATCCTTGGATCAGTTCTTTACTTTTTTTTGTCTTTTTGATTGTACTGGATTCCCGCCTCCCTGTCTGTCTTTGTAAGTATCTAGTCACAGTAATTTGCCACATGTGCGTCACATATTACTTAAGTCGTTAGCATGAAATCCATTTTTACAGACCCTTAGAGACGCGCACACACACACACGCATCCCCACATACAGGCGGATGTTCCTGTTTTCACACACACACACATTCATTCAATCTCTGCCCCCCCCCCCCGGGTTTTTATCTCTATCTCAGAGATCACTTTGGGAATTAGTTCAGACTTAAATAGGTCCTGCCTTTTTCCCGGGGGCAGCACACACATGGATACACACTGTCTTCCTCAGACCTAAACACAAACACAGCAGCTGAATGAGGGAAACAGAGGCACTCATTTCCTGTTTGTTTTTTTTCTTCCACCCACCTTGATATTCTGTATCAGACAACCTGATTTGAAATGTCAAAACTAAAAAGCCCTAAATATCGTAGTTTTAATTGGTGGTTGAGGTGTACAGGTTGGAGGAGGAGATCATTACTGATGCCGCTGGAACTGTTTCCTAATAAATAAAACATTTTCAGGTTTTGTTTTCGTTAGTGTAAACTTAGCATTGCATATAGTTAAGAGAAGGCAAACACATAAATAAACTTTACTTTTTAAAACCTGTTTTATACATATTTCATTATAGATCAATGGACAAAACTTTGACATTTTTATAAAATAATGTTTTAAAATACAGAAAACTGTTCAAAATATATTTTGTTTGTATTTGAGCCCCAGCAAAAAAAAAAGAGTAATCTGTTACTTAAGTATTGAACAGTTATTAAAAACTGTGTGCCAACGTCTCCTGCAGGTAGGCTGCAACTTAACATTTCACACCAAATAGATAAATACATAATAGTAATTAAGTTTTGATAATTAAGTGCTGCCCTTCATTTATTTTATCTGGAACATCTTGTATCTCGTCCCTGTCGTGGAACGTACTGGTCTACGTCCACAGCATCGGCGTCCACGTGCAAATCCAAATCCAAAAAACAAAAATGTCAAGAGCATGCCAGAGCAACGGGGTAGAGATAACTGTCTAAATATCTATATCTCTCTCTCTCTCTCTCTCTCTCTCTCTCTCTCTCTCTCTCTCTCTCTCTCTCTCTCTCTCTCTCTCTATATATATATATATATATATATATATATATATATATATATATATATATATATATATATATATATATATATATATATATATATATATATATAACTATAACTATATACTGTAACTGTAAACTGCATAACAATGTTGGCCAACCACAAACCTAAAAACAATAAGACGGTTGCACAAAAAGGGAGATAAAGGTTTGCACTTTTGATGTTACAAGACAAAATTTCCATTTTTTTCAAAATTTTCACTTTGGAGGAAGTTTTAAAAGAGCTCCCTTTTCTGTAAACAAAATTCCAAAGACTTATTTACCAAAATACAGAGAAGTATCACGGCCTTGGGAAACTGCAGCTTTCCCCGGCTACTCGTAAAGGACATGAACTAAAGCTTCTTTTGGCTGCTTTTTTATTCACAAGAGGTTGCCACAGCAGATGGATCTGTATGGTTGATGTCGCACAGATTTTTATACCGGATGCCCTCCTTGACACAACCCTCACAGGGATTTGTCTCCTCCTGTTCTCGAACTACTGATCTTTCGCATTAGGCGAATGTGTCAACCACTGTACTTCCGAATCACTACTCGCAGGACCATGACTACAAATTGAAAAATAGATAATGAAGTTGGGTTTTTTTGTATTTGTACTGTATGCTTTTGTGTTTCACTAAGTATTTAATAGTAGAAATGGTGAACTTTAGGTTGCTTAAACTTACACCATTGACCAGAAATGTCTGTGAAGGTTCTCAGTCCATTGACCAAAGTGTCACAGTCCGGCTGAGGCAGACTGTAAGGAGTGAAGAAGGTGGACCCAAAACGAGCCGTTTATTAAAGTCTGGACTTGGGAATATAAAGAGAAGGGCAGAACTAAATAATAATCTAAACTGGGTGAGCTAAACATAACAAAACCCTGGAACATGGACATAGATGCAGAAACATGGTTAATAATCTTGGAAGCATGACATGGAAACAACGTAAGGTAACAGACGCTGGGACAAGGAATGAATGAACACACACAGACTAAAAGCACACAGGAGGTGATCAGGGGAAGTGGAAACACATGGGGAAACAGCTGACACAAATTGAACATAACGTCACAGTGGAAGAGTGAAACTAAACACAATGAACATAGAAACACAACTCTTCAAATTAAAACAGGAAACATGAGAAACAGACGTGACAATACAAACTTGACAACCTGAAATACATGAGACTAACCAGAAGACGTAAGTGAAACATAACTAGATTAAACTTGAGGCAACTAAATAATGACCCTAGAACTTAACATTATTTTCAAAATACAGCAAAAGAGATCAAAAACCAAATGAAAGCGCTGGCTCACAGAGTGCGGCCACTAAACTTGCAAACAGGCAGGCAGCCTCACCAAAACCTTGCAGATCGCCAAAATCAACAGGCTGCTAGTAAGAGAGAGGGCTAATGTTTATTAATATAGGATGTATGGATATACATTAGTGTGAATCCCAAAGCACAAGCACACTTAGCCTTAAGTAAGACCGATTTCACATGCTCTGGCACCGTACAGTCAGCCTAAATGCACATTAGCCCGTTCCTAACTCTTAGCTGATGCTCTCGCTTTGCCTCTAAATCTAATCGGGGGTCAAATTATCATATCGTGTAGATTCCTTGTACATCTGGCTTTCATAAGAGCCCGTGCATAGCTGCTGTTGTGTAATGTTTGTTATGCTTGTTATTGGAGCGTTGTTGACGCCCACACTTCCATTCTAAATAAGAGCGTTGGCGTGCATTATTCTAAAGAGTCCTTGTAGGTGTGGTATTGTCTTTGTTTGTTGACTTTGATAAGCAGTATACAGCGTCGATGGACACCGTCGTGTCAGCGTAATCCGGCTTTACTGTAAAAAAGTCATTTTACGTGTGTGTACCTGTGCCTTCTATATTTTGTAGATGGCAAATTATATTTTTAACCCATTCATTTTTAAGTGCAAGCATGCATTTTACATTTACATTACATTTTACAGCATATTTATTTCTTTTTTGTTAAGAGATTCAATCTCAAGTATTGTTTGCCGATCGCAGTTGTGCTTTGAGTTTTGAGAAGGCTACAGAAGATTTCCATATTTCAACCTGTTCTGCAGCGTTTTCTCAACCCGTGGAAGTGTGTTTAAAAATGGGCAGTATTTGGATGAGCGAGCATGGCGCTCTCCTGCCAGATGACTCATGATGAATTTAATAGTTGATAACAGACCGTCTGTGTGTTTGAGGAGGGAACATAAACAGGCAGCGAGTGATATATGTGCATATAGTTTGTGTACAATCATTTGTGTGGGTGTGCATTTGTTGTCAGGACAGTAGCGGTGTGGCGAGTGCAGGAAAAGGTGATGATACACACAGAGAGGGGGGATGACAGAGCCTTGCATTGTGAAGGTTAAAGAGCAAGGGAGAGATATGGATAGGCGGTGGCTTTGCTCAGCAGAGTTAATACACTTGTAATGCTGATTATCTCCAGCCTGTCGTGTCATGGATGGATGACAAAGGAGGGAGGTAGCTTTAGCTGTCGAGGGATTAAGGGACGGAGGATGGATGAACCAGCACGAGGAGTTGTAGATGGATGCTTTCAGCCGAAAGGTCCATTTTGTCTGTCATTTATCGAACGTTATTGTAAATCAAGTGTTGGGTGTTGCATTGATAAGCAAATGTTACCACTTTTATTTTATTATTCATATCTCGGCCCGTGTACCTGCCAGAAAGCTAATTGTCTGTCAAGTTTAATTTTCAGTGGACAAATTAACGAACGACCGGTCTCCAAAAATGTGTCATATTGACTCTGTCATGACAAATGGTGATGAATCAGAACGTCTCTCCTGACTAGGGAAGAAAAAAGGCTTTTAAAATCGCCCAAAAGAGGACGTGAGTGGGTTGTTTTTTTTTTATTCTTTTCCCGGATATCATTGTGGAAATTGTCTTTGTAGTCATTTCCCGACGTGTCGGGTAGATAAACACGTTCACAAGCCATCTGCATTTTCAAATGAAACCCTCACGGCATTTAAAAGGTCATGTTGTTTTATTGCTTCACGCTGGCGAGATTATCCAAAGACAAACAGTCGTCCCTGATAACTGATGTTTTTATAAACTGCAACAGCCGCACATCTCTCTTTATCAGGAGAGGAAAAACAGTGAAATCATCAGCTTCTCGATCCTGACGAGAGAGCTGTTCTGCTTTCCTTTCATTGTCTCCGTCTCATGCGACTGAGGTTTTCAAGTGTCCTTGTCCAGCGGTTAGCTAGTCCAAAGACCAATTTCGTAACCTTTTGTGCTGACAAACAAAATTAACTCTACACGTCTTGTCAGATTTGTGTCTGTGGATCAACACGTCTGAATGAGACGGACACATTTGTACTTAAGGAGGAGGAAAAACTGACTTGAGGTTGAGGGCAGTATTTAAAAAAGGGGCAGGGAGAGCTGGTAAAGGGCAGGAGGTTCCAGCAGGCAGTGGAGTAAGGGAAGCAAGAACATTTCCTAAGATACTAAAAAAAACATGGTAAAATAAAATGAATATAAAAAGTAATTACAAAATACAAAACTATAATAACTCAGCCTAGCGTGCTGGACAGACCTTAGTGAAATAAATGAATTTAGTCCTGGATGTGACTGTTTGCCAGCCTCCTTCACTTCTCAGTAGAATTCATTTCTCATCAGTCTGTGCAACAGAGCCGACCAATAACAAGGAAACTTATAGCTCTCTTTCTGCGCTTCACACATAACAATAACCTGGAGTTGTGATGGATTGTGTGATCTTCTGGTTATTATTGAAAACCCTTCCGTTTGGTTCAGTATGACTTTGCTTAAACAAGAAAGTTGAAAAACTACTAGCCTTAATATAAAGGTATGAAGAAGAGGGCTAGAGGAAATTGCTAACACGTGGAGGTAAAGCAAAGCACAAAACAAGCAAGCAAACAAACACCAAGATGCGGCTTATTTGTTATTTTACTCCAAAATCCCCTCATCTGTCAATGCTCTCCCCTTTCCTTACCCACCCCGCTTCCCCACCCCTCATCCTGCTCTCCACTCCCCTGTCATGTTTGCAGGCAGAGGTGGTTGTTTTTGAAAACAGACACACAGTGTCCTAATCAAAGCCAGGCTCTGCACATTGTGTCCCAGTTGAGCAGCTATTTTTATCCGCACTGCTCTAACACAGGGATGGAATGGGTCAGATAGGCCAGGCTGACGAATCCGTCAAGACCAACGGAGACTGTAAACAGTCAGCCGGCAGGACTGCCAGCGCACACGAACACACACCTACACACAGCTGCCCCCGTTTAAGTAAACAAGTAAACTGATAATGCCAATCAAAGATCATTCTCTGTCCTGCATCTTTGTCTTGTGCTGACCCACGTGAGTGCAGGTAGCTCCAGTCCAGGATGTGGATTCGTGTTCCTACCAGTACAAAACGTCGCTGCGTGTGGTTACATGTTGGCTGTATTGGTAGTGCTGCCTCTTAAATACCTGCCTTTGTGACTTTCTTTCTCTCATGCACAAACACACACGCGCACGCACACATAGGATGCTGACACACACACATAAATGTACTTAGAGACCCATGATTACTGATGCACCGTTGTGAGAGAAAGCCAATTGGCAGAGATCCAGTTTCTGGCTTGTTAGTTTGAGACTCAAGTAGTCTGGCTTGGACCCAATTAGTTTTTCTCCTTTTCTATGCACAGATGACAATTGTGCTGTATACCGCAACAAAACTGGAAATCAACATAACACTGGTACATTTTATATGACATAAGGGATGTCGGTGCCTATAATAGTTCTTACTGCAGATTCCTGCTGTCAGAGCAACAGGGAATAGCATCTATAAGCGCATTAAACTGCTCTAAACAGTATGCACGGCACATGGTGTTTGGTTTACAGAGCAGCAGCCGTGTTAGTCTCGTGGTAAATGCATGCAACCACAATGTATATGGTTCAAATACATTCATTATGGCCCAACTTATTGTTTCCTGTTACTCTCTGTTCTGAAATCGTGGTTTAAATTACCATCATTGCTGTGGTTTACAAACTATGGGGCGCTTATAACGAGGGAAAAACTATAACGTGAATTTAAATTGAATAGATGTGATCTTTCTTTGATATTCAGTCAGCTGATCTTTGATTACTTCAAATTCAACGTGGATCCTCAGAAAAAGGGGCTCTTGTGGAAAGTCATGATTTAAACTATGAGCTGCTGATAATAACCGGCTGTTGTGGTTTGTTTGTTTTATAGTGTAAAACAGAATTAGCTGAAAACAAGTTGGTGCAGCAAAACCAATTGGGACGTTATTAATATTAGATTATCTGAGGGATAAAGTGTAAGTATAACCAGGGCTGCACACAAGTGGCCCGCAGGTGCGCATGCGCTGTCAAAATAAAAGACGCACCAGATAAGAAGTTGCAACGCGTGTTTGCGTGCATAAGATTTTCTGGAGGAGGACAGACATTTGTTTAGAACTTTTAAAGATGTTGAAGATGTCGAAGATGCAAGCTCCTTTAAGCAATTACTTTGGTGTTCCTCCACCTCCAAAGAAATGTCAGAACCGCAAAAAAAGCGTGTATTCTCGGAAAAGTGGTTGCAGGAGGTGAGCTGGCTTCAAACAAATGATGAACGCACAGAGATGTGGTGCAGAATATACCGTGAAAATCCCACTCTATAGGACAAAAACAGTGCCTTTTATATGTACGCAAACGCGCGTTGCAACTTCTTATCTGGTGCGTGTCTTTTATTTTGACAGCAAATGCGCACCTGCTCAGGGGTGCACATATCTTTCTAATGTCAAACCCAGGAGTGGGTCTCATGTGCAGAGTTAAGAAGTACTGCAACGAGTCATGAGAAAAACTATGGACTTCCCATGACTCAGTAGCTTGTAAAACCACCTCTTTAAGTAATTGTTTTATGACCTTATTAGTCTCTTATATCATTGTGGAAGCATTTTAGCCCACTCTTCTTTACACCGATCTCAGTTCATTGAGGTTTCGGCCATTTGCTTATTCACACTTCTCTTAAAGTCCTGCCTCAGCTTTTCAGTCACGCTGAGATCTGGACTTTGACTGGACGATGTTAACACCTTGATGAGGACTGAAGAGTTCATGGTCGACTATGAAGTGTCCGGCTCCTGTGGCTGAAAAATAAGCCCAAATCATCACCCCTCCACCATTGTGCTTGACAGCTGGTATGAGGTATTTGTGCTGATATGCTGTGTTTAGTTTTCTCCAAACGTGGTGCTGTGCATTATGGCCAGACATCTGTGCTTTGGTCTTGTCTATCCCAAGGACTTTGTTCCACAATTTTGCTGTACATGCACAATGTCAATAAAACGCTATTCTATTGTATTCTATTCAGAGTCTTACAGTTTTCCAGATGCAACTCTGCGAACGTAACCCATGATGCCATGTTCTTCTTAGACAGAAGAGGCTTTCTCATGGAAAATTGGAAGCTGTCTTGAATTCTTTCCGCTTGCAAATAAGCATTCTCATTGCAGGATAAACCTCCTCCAAGGAGGCAGCTCACTCTCTGGGCAGTGTTTACTTTTCAGAGTGCAGGATTGTATTTTGTATATATTCATTTTGTTTCCTCAAGTTGTTGTTGTGTTGTATTTAAACAGCTTTAACCTGGTACTCTAATGTACATGTAAAGTCAATCAAAATCATCATATGTAGTTCCCTATATAGTTATATGTTAGTACCAACAATGGCAGTAACTCTAGCATAATAGCATTATTATCACTTTGGCCTTGAAGGAGAGGTCATAGGTCAGATGTGATATTTTAAATCTTTATATAGTTTTTTCTGTATGTTGACATTAAGGTTTTTAAAAAAAAAAAAATCAGTTTTCATCCAATAAATCATTAAGTTGACCTTAAAGACCTCTGTGGAAATGAGTCGAATTTGAATGGATTGTGAACATGACCCCACTCTACACCCCCGCAAAGTTTGATCAGAATTCCAAACTTTTCGAGTTATCGTGTTTACAGACATAATAATGACGCAGACACGCTCACAAATGCTAACGAAACCATAACCTCCATAGCAGAGGTAATGATGGACCGTGAATTGTTTGAAAATGACCTTGTAACCCTTCCCTGGAGAGCAACAATGGCTGCTCTAATCGCTGCTGACGTTTTTCCTCCTTGGCATTGTGTTAACCCACACAGGCTTTACTTTTCAGTCGTGCTAGTTTTGGTACTAATGTGCATCGAGATAAGAAAGAAGATCAATAGAAAACGAATTTTAAGAAAAGATAAGCCAACTTAAAATTGAAACACTTGTTTCTGTTTTATGTTTAGTGGATTTTTAAATCAAAAGCCTCAGAAGGAAAAGTAAGAACACGGGTCCAGTGATCTATAATGAGATGTAAAGTACTTTGTAGCTGGATAACTCGGTTCATAACTAGAAATTTGCCTTTGCTCTCTCACTGAAATGAGTATGGAGCAAATGTTTGTTCAGATGCACTGGACATTTTCTCTTCTCATCATCTTACTCCTTCTCCCCTTTGAAACATACTGCTGGAGCATACACAGGCTCTGCCATCATTTTATCTGCAGATAGATTTATTGGTTAGCATTTAATAACTAAAGCTTTTTATGTATTTCTATATCTTTGAATCATATTTATGTACCTGTCTTTCTCAATGTATCCATCTCTTTCTGCCTGTTAGTCTAATTCTCAGCTATTTCATTTGCTTTCTTCTTCATCTTTTTTTTTAATGTCTTGCCAATACGAAACAGTAACACATGCATTTACAACCACAGATTTTCTTTGAACATCCATATGCGCATGACATAAACATGCATGCTCGCACATCCATCTTCCAGCTCAGCGCAGACACTAATGCGGTCATATACCGCTTGCAGGGCCATATGATAGTAATTTGGCAGAATGAAGGAGCACGAGGGCTCAGCTGGAGTTTGGGTTCGAGTGGAAGAAGATCGAGTTTGTTGGCAGGAAACAGGATGCCGCCTTTTGACTCTGTGACCGTGTCAGAAGCGGAGTGATGCACTATAAACCTCTGATATTATGACATGTATCATTTAAACCTCATGATTCTTTTGAAATGTGAATCTCTTTAGTTTCACGAAACACTAACAGACAGTTATTGATACTCGCAGAGCAACTTTAATGTTTGCTGGAGGCCATTTTCTCTCCATCTGATGGCTGTAATTCTAATGTGTACATTTGACTTTCCTCTAGGTCACCAACTTAAAAAAAAGAAAGAAAAAAGTCTGCATTGTGTTGCGTTTGCTGGCTTTAATTTTTGCTTCTCGAAGTGTTGCTGGACCAAACAGCATCTGACGCGTATTTGCTTTGCTTTGTCTCATATTCACAACTACTGTAACTAACATAGCAGTTCTTTTGGCGTGGTCTCGACCCAATTCTGTCAAAATCAGTTCAGAGTTTACTTTGGGTAATGTAGAGAAGCAAACACTGGTGAGTTTGGAAATGGAGATCTTATAACTTAGCTGTATATCATCGCTTTTGCAGACTCTCAGTGGTCTGTGATCACTCTGATTAGTTAACATTTGTTGCTTATAAGAATAACGCAATATTGGAAAAAGAGAAGGGTCTGTATAAATGATGAAAGTAGCTTATGCTTGTTTTATATATATAAGTGGCAATGTTCTAATAGCAAGCATAAACATTAGGGGTGGGGGAAAAAATTGATACTGTGTAGTATCGTGATATTTTGTTTGCTAATAATGTATCGATACAGGGACAGCAGAAATCGATATTTTGTTACAAAAAAGGTTTTGTAACAAAAAACTCTGACTTCAGAGCATGTTGATCCTTTTTCTGAGCAAGAATCCTGACATTCCTTCACTGTCCAAATGTGTTTCACTTTTGTTTTGGCAGCAATAAACATGACAGTTTACTTATTTTAATTTAAGACATGTTTTATTTTAATTAAGTTTAAAATGTTTTTATTTAATATAAAATTATATTTTGTTTTAATTTACTTTCAAATTCTTCAGTTGCTGAAGGGGCTGCATAGTTTTCATAAATTGCATAGTTCAGAATAGCTATAATTGTACCAGATGGTTGCATTCAGTTAAGTTGGACTAGACTGTAATACAAACCGTTCAGTTTGTCAACAATAAAACTGAAATGAGAGAAAGACTGAGTGTGAGACTTTGATATTAGATAAAATCAATATTGATAAAGTTTACCTTTATGTACAGAATCTGAATATCACAAAATATTTTATAAAATTGCAATAATATTGTATCGTGCGTTAAGTATTGTGATAATATCGTATCGTGGGATGTATGGTGATTCCCACCTCTAATCAACATAAAGTATACAAAGGTTATATAATACCAGCTACCCGTATGAACCAACTGTTGCACAAAAGCCAGATGAGAGCACTGCTAACATGGTTACATTGACACATAAAACAAGAGCCTGATATCATTAACTAATACTTAATACATGCTTTTTATAACCTCTAGTCTCTCACTTACTCCGGTGTGTTTCTTATTAGGATTAGCCCGGCTTCCATAGCTCGCCTACAGCTGGTGCAAAAAGCCGCCAATCGATTTTTAACTGGCACAAGCAAGCGAGGGCACATTACTTCAATTCTGACTTCCCTTTACTGGCTTGCAGTTTGTTTGCAAATCCATTTAACTTTTTTTTTTTGCTTGTTTGTTTGTTTTGTTTTTATGGTTTTATGTATTGCAAATAGGAACAATTTGCAGCTGCAGCTCCAAAACAGTGGAAAGTTTTGCCATTGCACATGAGACGTGCTCCTTCACCTGCTGTCTTTAAATCTTTTTTAAAAACGCTCTTTTATTTCCTGACTTTCGATTTAGTGTCATTTGTTGACTATGAATTTTATGTTACTCTTTTATGTGCATTCATTATTACCTTCTACAGCTTGTATGCGTCCCTAGAACTTTTACTCTCTGGGCTGTTTTTGTCTTATAGGTTTGGTTTTGTTGTTTGGTCAGACCTATTTTTCTTTAAATGCTTTATAAAGAAAGTGATATAATAATGGAAATGGGGGGCTAGCGCCTGTACCAGCTGTCGTGGGGTATTTCAAGCAATAATTTGAAACATCCCACAGGTTTTCTGGTCCGATGCGTCCTAGTTAGTGGCTCATTCTTCCTTCATTTTGTGGTTTAATGGTGGCCCCCAAACCGTTAAAAAGAAGAAGAAATTTGTATTTTTGACAAAAATAAAATATTCACCTTAGCTATTTGACTTTTTTAATAACCTAATGACTGTTCAGATATTCAAAATCACACCTATGTCTAGGATGTCGACATGCTTGGGCTGTCATGTGTTCTGCAGGTGCTGTTGTCATATGAATACACTTAATGCTTAATAGCATGCCATTATTATAAAGTGTTGCCTATTTTACATTTCATTGGCATTTCCTTGTACTGTTCACAAGTCAGTTCACTATTAAACATGTACTTAACACAAATATTATATAAAATAATGTGCAAATAATAATTAATTTGTAGCACCAATCATGCAGGTCTGCTACCATTAGCCAGGTTGTGCTCGAGCACTCGTGCTTCCTTGTCATCCAAGTCATCTTATTTTTTTTGTTTTTGAGGCGACTTTTGTTGTGATTTGGCGCTATATAAATAAAATTGAATTGAATTGAATTGTTTTTTTTGGCTGATCTTTTCACTGCATCATGATGAATTATGTTGCCCGTGCACAAGCCCCTAGTTATAGCTACTGCTCCTCTTCCTGTGTTTCAGGTGCGCAATCTGTGCTACATGGTGACACGGAGGGAGAAAATGAAACACACCCTCTGTGACCTCCAGGAGAAGATCTTCCACCTTCAGATACAACTGCTGGAAGAGGACATGGCTGGAGGTAAGGGTGAGACAAAATGTGAGCATGCGTCTCCACTCATCTAATTGCAGCCATCTAAACTTACCAATATAAAAAGCCTGTTACCTTTCACCCACTCGAGCTCTGTAGCCAATGCCGCCAACACGTACTCTATCCTTCCACCACCCCCCTTTACCCCCCGAAAAAAGTACAATTTGGAAAGCTCAAGTGTATAACAGTTACATCCAAGCCCTTGCTGCCTGAGTGTGGTGGGTGGATAGTTTTGGAAATGGCCTGTCATCATTTTTGCACAGTAGGCCACACTTGACACCTGCACAGCAAAGAACACTGGAATAATAGTTCAGCCAGATATTGTGACACCAACCATCCACATAAATGGAGCTCGATTTTCTATCCACTCTACACAGATGACTGACCTTGGTGCATTTTGTGCAGATGCTCTGTGATGGAGAGCAGGAAGGATGAAGAAGGCTGCTTGAGTTGTTCCTGCTGTGGTGTTCAGATAACTGCTCACAGTGAGATTTACAGTCCTAGTGAAACATCCAGGTTAAATGGAGTCTATTTCTTTATATATTTGTATTCTCCTCACAGTTCCCCACTTGCTGTCTTCATCTAGAATTGTGGGTTTTTGTCTCTGTGGATTGTGGAAATATTAGAATTTCACCTGGAAATGAGTCCTTGGTAGAAGCATCACAGATTATTATACGCTGATTGATCCTTAGTGTAACTATTCCAGACCCAGACTGAGGACTTCACAGCTTGTGACGCCATTCGTAGAAATTGTGCAGTATGAATATTCGTATTTATAAAGTACCATTTCTCTTGGGTAGACCTGTACAGTTTTTGATGGTATAAAACAGGGAGGTTGAATTGTTGATGCATTTTGGTCTGTTTCAGATGTTTGCGTCTTATAATCCAGTGGTTCTAAAACTGCAGGGGGATAGAGCCACTGAAGGTGGCGCTTGGACAACCAGGAAAAAATTTGGATTAAAACAAAGTCCGCGTAGATTCAAGTCCCACAACCAGCCAGCCATCTTGGAATGAATTTGGACAGTTATTTTGAAGCCCGTGTCTAAATAAATGGAGAGAGAGTCATAACTTCAATTTCATGAGTCACAGAGAAATAAAATCTGCTTCTGAAATTTTATAACTTTGTGGCAAATGTATGTTTAAAAGGCACACAACCACAGTGGCATTTAAATCAAACAAGACTTAAGTGTAGACTTTCAGCTTTATTTCAAGGAGTCAATAGAAATATTACAATAACTGTTGAGGAATTACAGCAACTTGTAAACATTTCCAGCAGGTCAAAGGTGATTGAACGCTTGACAATTAAGTCGTTTCATGGGGATGGCTGCTCTGTACTCAGCCAAAGGCTGCAAAACCAATCAGACAGCACTTCACAGTACAAATGGATACTGGCTCAAAGCATACTGCAAAAGCAACCCGAGAGTTTCTCAAGGCAAAGAAACTGGATTTTCTTCAATGGCCAAGTCAGCTACCTGATCTCAGCCCAACAGAGCAGCTTTTCACTTACTAAAGGCAAAACTGAAGGCAGAGAACAAGCAAAGCAACTGAAGGCAGTTGCAGTAAAAGTCTGGCAGAGCATCTCAGGCAGGGAGGAAACCGCATTTGGTGATGTCCACGTGCTCTAGACTTCAGGCAGTCATTGACAATTTCATCCAAGTATTTAAAATTAGATTTCAAATTATTGAGCATCTGTAAAATGGGAGGCCGTGTATAAAAAGGACTCAAATTCCTAAACCGTTAATGCAATACTTTTGCTAAACTGCTGACCTAAAATTCAATTTGGATCCTTTTTCATTATTAATGATAAAAATGGAGCGATGTAGGGCTGGAACACTTTTCTGAAGTGGGGCATGACTTCAAACATTTGATGACCTCTGATGTAATCCTTCAAGACATGTTGAGATCAGTGCTGTCTGGATGTGCTACCATTTGTTGCAGGATACTCTGTTCTTGTTATTACTGCACATCACTCTAGTTTTGAGGTTGTTCTCGTGCTAAAAGCCTCCTTGATAGCACTTGATATGATGTATAAGACAGAACCTTAGTGACAGTTATCACTACAAACAGAGATTAGGGTTAAATAGTTATAGAACAAAAACAGTCGTTTAAATGTGTCATATTTGTTGCTATATTGCCATCCTGCTGGAAATTCTGATTTTTTTTTTGTTTAGTTTTTTTTTTTTATATTGATGATGTTTTAATAATAGTTGTTAAGAAATTACAGCGATCTGCATCTTTGTTGCTAAAAGGAAGCTTTTCAGTTCGAGGAGTCGTGACCTGCAGCTGTCATGGCGATGACAGTGAAAGCTTGTTGTCATGGTAATACCACTAACGTCTTGCTGGCATGGTAATGATAGTGAACTTCTGTCAGCCTGCTCCTGTGGCTGTGTGTGTGTGTGTGTGTGTGTAGTTGGAGTGTTGAGTTTGCAGTGCTCTTCGTTCCCGAAGAAGACTACACACACATTTACGCACTCAAGTAAATCGAATACGAACGCTTTCACTCTCTCTGTTTCTCAGTAACACACTCCCAAAGGCACACACACACACCTACACACACACACGCAGTGCAGAGCTCCTGACTCAGCAGATTGCTGCCATCAGGTACCAGGAGCTGTGCTGCTGGCACTAAACAGCCATATCTATTCACACTGCCACAGGAGTTAGATTAGAGAGAATAGTTGGTGTGTGTGTGTGCGTGTGTGCGTGTGTGTGTGTGTCAGGAAAAAAGAAAGAGCACCAGAGAGTGAAGGATGAGGTTGTCTGCTATAATGATTTGTCGTGTCTCTCAGCATCTTTGCCTTTTAGTATTTTCCACTCTCCATTTCTCTTTATCCTCTTCTTTAATTATTTTTTCTCCTCCATCTGTTTCCCTCTCTCCTTCTCTCATTTGCAGTCTCCTCTAAGGCTCGTATCTTCCTCGTCTGTCTCTTTCAGTTATGTTATTTTGGTTGTCTCATCTGACATCCTGTTTTAGTCAGTCCATCAGTTGTATCGGTCTGGCTTTCTTCCATTTAGACTGATTTCATGGCATTAAACGTAGGGCTGCTAGATTATGACAAAAATGATCATTATGATGACTTTGGTCAATAACTGTAAGACTGGTTATTTAATATTGTTATTTATGTAGTCACACAAGAAATTTTTTTGAATTGTAAAAATAAAAAATAAAAATAAAGATGACTAAGTAGAGAACAAGTGTCAGTTTCATACCGTGGAGTAGAAACTGACTTTGTTGGCATAAGGAGAGAGGAGACTGTGAGGCGGTGGTAGCCATGCAGAGAGTAACAAAGAAGCCTTCAGGTGAGCAAGCGCAACCATTAGTGATCCTTCAGCAGGTTCACCTGTTGAAACCTTTTACGATGTCTGGACGGGCTGGGCAGACCATAGGCCACCTCCTTCTGGCACCTTGGTTCCATCTGCACTTAAAGACTAATCAACAACATTTAAGGCTTCAGTTGCCAAGGTAACCCTTATTTAGCACCATTTCATATGACAGCCGTATCCTTAGGTCTCATTGGTAGCTGCTTCATTCACTACTCTGCGAGTTAAGAAAAATCTGGTTTCGTCATTGACTCCGTGTTGCTGGAAATTGCTTCCACTTTAACCGTCAGTGAACTTAGGCTTAGAGAAATTTAAAAGACTTATGTTAAGTCGTTATTAATCATGTTCAGTGGGCTCGTATCTTTGGCCAAATCACATGTGATTGCTTGTGTGTCTTTGTAAAATGGGTGAATACGCTGAATACACAAAAACGATGTACAGGCTCGTTTTTTGTGAACGTCTTGAGTTGATGTTGGACGATTCACGTTGGGAACCATAGCACTGTTTTTCTTGGCCTTCATGCATTCCTTATACTGGAGTTTGTAGTTTTCAGGCACTATCTGACTGCCATGGTTACAGTCATATTCAGTGGGAGCAATTTGGGGTTCAGTATTTTGCCCAAGGAAGCTCAGGAATGTGGACTGTCCAACACTCATTCTAGGCTGCGCATAAAGCATTTACAACTATAAGAATCAGGTTTTTCAGATACCCTTAGTTTCCCTTCCATAAACCGCTCCACTCTTACTCCCTTTATGGGCTTGTTTCCAGCTCCTTTAACTCTAAAACAGATCCACTACCCTCTGTCCGCCTGTCTGTCTCTCATAGTACTTCATCTGTCATCCATGCTCTGTCTGCCATTCTGCATGCCTGTCTGTCATGTCGGGGGCTGCCCGCGTCATGCTTTGTGAGTGCTAGCATGGTTTCAGCAAGGCGGAAAGGCATGCGGGTGATATCCCAAGTGGTCTCCCATCGAGACAGAGAAGCTACACGATGCTGAATGCATAAAGCAGAAAACTGCATTTTGTAGCAAGAAGCACAGAAAGTAAATAAAAACTAATTGAGACGAACTGTGTGAAGAATTTGAAATGGGGAGATTCCCCAAGCCTTTACACGTTTACAAAACGAATGGTCAAGAGTTTTTGTCATTGCTAAATTTTAAAGTATACGCACAAAATAATTCAAATTTTAACTTGTTACGCATGGGGTGAAGTGAATTAGCTCTCTCCTTCTGTGGCCTCACTTTAATGATTTGTTTCTGAGCTCAACTGCTAGCTTCATTTGTATTTTCATTATATTTTGGATGGGTCCAAAATACAATGGGTACCTACAGTTACACTTTTAGATATTTTAAATTGGGGTAAAAGACCTTCTTGTAAGAATTATTGACATTACATACTTTGACGTCGTTTTAATTTTACACCAGTGATTAGAAGCAGAGAATTTCTAACAGCAGCTGTCTGATAGCAGTCAGTCAGCTACCACAATCAGCACAAATATACAGCTTCTGATAAGCTTTTGTTTTGATTGTAACTTTGCTCCCAGTCTCTTGTAGTAATCAGTTGAAGACTGATGCCATCAAGCGTGTATGTCCTCTTGCAAATTAGGAAAACGAATACATGGCCATGCTGAAGTGTTGTCAAGCCTGTTCTTGCTGTTAGCTGTGAAATTAAACGACAGGTTTCGTTGTAGGTAGGTGCATAAAGGAAAACGGTTCATTTTCCATTTTGCATGAATGCTAAAAGGTCATTTTAACTCATTTTTGGGTTGCTGGTAGACAACACGATGGCATCGTAACATCTAATATAGATAAAAACCTTCAGGGGCACACGTTTTAACTGTGTGCCACGTTTGCCTCTTCAAGTCCTAATTGTGTAGGAGGTGTTGGCAGCCAAAGAAACAAACACACACTCACAAACAGGGATTTTGCATATTGTAGTAAGAAGCTGTCAATTTATGGTCAAAACTAGGATATGGGAATTGTTTTATTTCAGTTCTGACACAATTAATATTATATGTGGGCTTTTTGTCAAGAAGCGGGTGAAAATTATTTTAGCAGTTAAGCTCCTTTCCTTGTCATTGAGGACTATCTGTAGGTGTGCTGTAGGGACAGTGGCTGTAGTGCAGTGTAGTAAGTGAACACGCTCTGGTTAAGCCAAGGTAACATGTTCTTTTTAGGTTTTGAAAAAGCTTGACTACTTTAAAGAAAGCCATAAAAGAAACTCATGTCACACTTAAACCTCCTCTTCTCTTGTCAGGCCTTTAGAATAACAGTATTTCTTCCTTGTAACTACTAAAGCTGGAGCTGGAGTCAGGTTTTCTTATTAATTTTGTGCTGGTTTAAGTTTTATCTATTGCTTACCAGCCTGCATTGCTCATTCTTACGCGTTGTAACAAATTGTTGTACAGCACTATGCGGTTAATATTTTTTGCCTTTAGTGGACACACCTGCAAAAACAGCTCCAGTTATAATCCCCACTGTAGGTAGGACTTCTTGAAAAGTGCATACACATGCTCTCGCGCAGCATTATTATTATGCAGATAGTGCACTGCATTTATATTCTGGCTCAAACCCAACCGTGACAAGCTGACAGCGGTTAGTATTGGCCTCTCTGATCTGCTTTCAGCAAGTGTGTGTGTGTTTATGTGTGTAGGAGTGCGAGGAAGACAGAGAAAATAAGGACAGAGGAAGACGAGGATGGGAAGGGACAAGAAGGTAATGGGATGAAAGAAGTAGTGGAAGAAGAGAGGGAAGCTGAAGTAGCTACAATGAGAGAGAAATAGCAAAAGGATGGAACAAAAGGTGGCGAGAGGGAGGAAAAGACAGTAGGGGAGGGGAGGGGGTGGGGAAAAAAACTTTCTCACATTGCACTAATGAGCTCAGGTAAGAAATGGGACACAGTGGCTACACACATACATACACGCTGCAGTTCAGTGCGCCTAGAAAGAGGGAAAATTAATCATACACTTCAAAAAGACAAATCCCCCGGTGCTGTTGCACCTTCTAAACAAGAAAGGGAAGGAGGTTTTCAGGGAGGGAGTAATACTGTGGAGATTGAGAAAAAGCAAACAGCAGAACGTATAAAAAAAAAAAGTTTAAAAAAGAAAGCCCAGATCTGACAAAAACATGTTTAAAAAAAAGGTCTCTTGTGCTGATGGTTGGATTTGTGGAGAGATTACAACCTGCAGGGAGGAAGTTTCCACACATTCAAGCAGAGCCTGCAGGCGTCCTTGAAAACCCACAGACTAGTTTTTTCTCCTATTGCATGCTGTAGAACATTTAAAAGAACAAGATAAGATTAGGAAAGGGGGGGGGGGGGGTGTTGGAAACGGTCGCTGGGAGATCAGAGGATAAGATGGTGCTTCTGTCAAAACAAAGAAAGAAATTATAATTTAGAAGCTGTGTGGAGAAGCGTTCCCTCTGGGAGCTCCCTCAAAGATCCCCCGGCGTTAATGGCCTCCGCAGTTTCAGCAACAGCCATAAAATAAATTGGAAAAACGGGGGAGAGTGTCGAGGAGATGTACATGCGCTGTTTAACAGAAATGGGGGGGGGAGTTTCACGCAGTCATACATAACTCCTACAACCTTAACACCAGCGTCAAGTGGTTTTACAGACCCACCGTCCTTGGAATTCACATGGATAAAGATTTAGACAAATTTCCTAAATGTATCTTTAAGAGGGAAAAGTGGAAAACTGAGATGCATGCACTCACCAAGTGTACATTACTGTTTAATAGGGCATACAAAGATGGCATACAAAGACTAGCTATCAGATCAGATAGCTATCACATGTATTGCTCCAAACATGGCTTTTCCCCAGCCTCCTTTGTCTTCATGGTCTGGATTTTTACCACAGTGCTGACTGGAAATTTTTTTTAAATGGGCAGACTTTCCAGGAAATTTCCAGGAATTGAATGATACCACTAACAGGCCGTCTCTGTTTAAACAACAGAGGTTTATAACACCAGCTGGCTCCCCCAGTGATTCAAGTCTGTCCTGTTTAAAGACCAAATTATTTGAATGCGTGTTTCAGTTTCTGAGTTGCTTTAGAATCGGGTTATAGATGTTTGCCAGCAACCCAAGTTCATTTAAACATTTCTTTGCTTTCTGACAAGTCGTAGTGCACCTTACAGGGCACCGAGAACTGCAGCGGTAAAGAGGTACTGTGTAAATTTGCCCTGCCAGCAGTGTAATCTCAATAAATTTACTTGCCTCTGTAGGTAAGTCAGGTTTAAATAGCTGATATTTGAGGCTTCAAGGTAAGCTTTTGATTTACTCATTTCTGTTGTGGAGCAGCGAATTCAAGAAAATCTTTTTTTTATTCATCTGGAACATTTAATGCAAAACCTGATGTTGAGACAGGAAGGATGCCAGCTTTGTTTTTGGTGCAGATACAGGCGAAGTAAGGAAGCACATAGTCGTAGATGCTATCTTCTCGAAAGGAGTCTAGCACCGATAAGAACCGCGTATCACAGCAGACGTCTGAATGAAAAGAGCCTCTGTGTTTCCTTTGAGGAACAATAAAACAGTGAAAAGTGGAGGAGTGGAAACATTATGGCGTAGAGAAGTGTAAAAAATGTCATAATTTAACAAAAAAGCTAACCACTTTCCCTCTTTATTTCAAAATTTTTCGTTGGTTGGGTCAGTTCGTATAAAAAAAATTTATTCTGCCATAAAGACGACCTTTAATGACCTCCCCTGTTTCTTTAATTACAAGTTTTGATACATCAGAATATATCAGCAAAGATGAGATTTGACAACCAATTGAATAGGTTCACTAACTTTACTAGAAACCCATCAGTTCATAAAAGAGAAACAAGAGTTACCTGTAGTAGGCATCCAAATGGGAAAAAGTTAAGGCTCTAAAAGGTTTTCCACACCATTAACCTCCAATAACTTTAACAGTTTTCACTTTATATAACTTTTTAAATCGAATATTTCCAAGTATCCTCCTGCCTTTGCGAATGTCCAGCACACGCCTGCGTTTTGTGTTTATTGCTGCCTGTTTTTATAGCATCACCATCCCTTTGAAAATGTGAATATTCCTAAATAAAAATGGAAAGATTTTTAGCCCACATAAACACACAGTACAAACAAATATTCTGCCTTTTTTTCTTAACATTTGGCGTTGTGCTCTTACTGAACTAAGCTTTCACACTCTTCTCTCTGGACACACACAGAGGTCGTCTCAGTGTGAAATCGCTCTCTGGTCTCTCTCAGCTCCATTCATGCATGTCCTGCTCCTCCATGCTAAAGTAACCATGAGGACAGCCTGCTGCTGGCAATGACAACCACACACACACAAGTAACACACACGCCTTTAAAAGGATCTATTCTGGATGTTACAGAGCATCCATGATATAATACTGTGTGTATTTTTTGATATAAGATCAAATTGAGCGCTCTAGACTAACCCTGTTAGTTGCACAGCTGCATTGAATCATTCAGCCCATCATTTGGCCTGACCCCTTTGGTCCTTACTAAATAAATATCTCAGCAGCTTCTGGATGATAAAAGACTGTAGAGACGTGCCCTGAGCTTTCCTCTAACTCCTCCATGAATTTGACATTTGTGGTTCTGAGTGAAATACCTGAACAGCTATTGAACGGAGCGCAAAAGACATTCAATCCAGATGAAAAGTCTCACTCAGGGTAAAATGTAACAAACCTGATATCAATTATGTTTCATGTAGACCCAAAAAATGTTTAAAAAACACCTTATTAAGTTTACTTTATGACCAAGTTTCTAATAAATGACTCCATAGTGTGTTTATATGTGTATTGCTTATGAACTCAAACAGCATTCTCATACAGATGTATGGGATAAATAGCATTATTATGATTAATAAATAAGCATTTCTTATCTTAACACAAAGCTCAGTGCACTGTCATGTTTACCAACCAGCTTTAATGGTTGTTTCTTCCTTTATTAAAAAAAAAAAATCAGTCTTTTGTTTTGTTTTGCTTTGTTTTTTGCAGATTTTCACAGAAAATGTATTTTTTAAATAAAAACGAAGAGGCTGGTTTTAAACTGGTTTTAACGAGGAATTAAAGTTGCTACACTTTGTTCCATTTCCTGCTGCGAACTGCACAACAAGGGTCATCTGGTGGTAAAAAATAAAAAACAACAACAGCTGCTGCTAATAAAAAGTCAGAAGAAGAAAAGAGAAATGCGCTCGCAAAAGAGCTGCTGCTCATTATGCGGCACATAAAAATAATTAAAAACGATAAATTGGGCTTTTCTGTGTTTTTAATTTTCACATTATAATTTTTTTTTAAAAATCCAGTAAATTATTTGCTGTACTGTTTAGACAGTCGCTGTAGTTTTCAGATAATCTATTTCGACCGTTTCACCCTACAGGGACTGCAGAGCTTTTTAAAACCTCACTATGATCTTGCAGCTGCCACCTGCTGTACTGGTGCATGCATGCGCACACAAGCATGTATATATAAACATGATGCACAGCAGCAGGAGAGTCAGTGAGCCGTGCAGTCAGGACTCTGTTTGTGTAAACAGCGAGAGCCTGTTACAACAAGACATTCCAACATTAAGGGCTCCCCCATGTTATACAATGGGAGGGAGAGATGGAGATCATCGCTGTGCTGTATATGCGAGGCTCACTGAAGTATGACTGCATGGGTCTGCGCCGTTTCCTGACCTGCTGTGTGTGCAGACATGTGTGTGGAGTGTGCATGTGTTTGTCATTATCTGGTAAATGTAGAACTCGCCAATCCTCTTTCTGTTCAGTTATGGCATCACAAATAACGGGCCTGATATGATTAGCCAGTTATGAAAACATTTTGATAATCCATTAATCATTAGGGTTGGTTTTTTGTACCGAGCAAAAACACTATCCATTATCTAACTCCAGCTCTGATTATTGCACACGGAATATCTTGAGGGTTTGGGTGGACAAAACAACCAATAATAACATCTCACATTTGGGCAAATTTGCAACAGTTTTTCTTAGGTAATATTATGACTACCAATTAAAAGAGACAATGATAAACCAATAATTCGTTTCAGCCCTAATTGAATTCTCTCAGTATGAGAAAACATATTTTATTGTAATGTATTATTACACCATATTTTTTATGTAAAATCACCGGAAAACCAACAAGCACATACACAGCTTTTCACTTGTTACATTTTTAGTTATTTTTGAATGAGCCCCTGAACCCTTATTTATCTATTTGTGGACCTTGGTGCAACTCCTGCATTCGTCCACAGTCTGAAACGAGCCGTTTTAGATCCGTTTAAGACAGCCTTGTCCTTAATGGCTGTCCCCCACAAGCACAAGGTTTGAATAACAAGTGGGTGGAGCTTCTGTGGTCACAGCCAGGGATGTGCAACCATATTTCTCTATGTCATCATACAGACCCAAGAGTAGAGGAAAACTATTGGACATTCTGGCCATATTTAATATAAACATCCATCATAGTGACAGTATACAGTATCTAGGCAAGTAAAGAAAAACATGTTAGGTGAATGTCAGACCAAGTGCCCCTCTGACCCTTCAGTGTCTTATTTATTAAACACAGAGCTTCTCACTAAATAATACTTGAATGTTTTTGTTATTATGCACCCGTGACATTGTTGTCTTCTTAATTCTCTGAGGTCTAAGTCATTACCAGTGATAATCCAGCCCTGACACTAACTGTGGGCAATTAGCACAAAAGCATTTTTGTTTTTTTATTTCACTGTTCTTACAGGTTTGGGCAATAAAGGACCAAAGAAAAGAATCACCCTGCCTTACTTGCATTAAAATCTACTACTTTTTTTTCATATGATCCATTTTGGCTCTTAAATTTAAGGTAGAGTTGCCACCGAAGGTAAATGACAAGGGATTTTTACATATGTGTTAAATGTTGTAAATGCCCCATCTTTTTATTTGTTTCTATCATGGCTTGCACCGCATATGAAACACTGGATTGCATTGGCCACCTACGGGTTACACTGTAGGCTCTGCAAAGATTCACTAAAGTCTAAATCAGACATTACACCTGAAAGGGTTAATAAATTGCATTAATAGTTTAGTAGGAATCGTGATATTGTACCTCCCTCTTCCCGCTCCACCACACCCACCCACACAGGTAGGGCCTTGGGGTGCGGGTGTGTCACCAGGGTGCAGGGGAGACATTCTCTCTCCCCCCCCCACCCGTCCTCTTCTGGCCACCTGTGCCTCAATTTTATCTCACAACTTAGGCATCCACATTACTTACACTCTCATAACACACACACATATATATATATATAGGGCCTTGAGGGTGGGCACGTTAACGGCGTCCAGTAGACGGTCTATGTATTCAAACCTACCTCTGGCACCGGTGCCCACCTCTCAATTTTAAATCCATGTAGACATTGAGGGTTCTCGGGAGGGGCCGTGCTAACACCTGCTGCTCTCTGGCAGCAGCACCATGCTCTCCCTTGTTTTAAATGCACTTTAGAGCAACACGCAGCAACACTACACTTGAGCGGGAGGAGGGAGGTATGGGGTCTTAACACCCCCCCGTTCTCTACTAGCCATCGGGGCGGGGGGGATGGGTAGAGATGCTGGCTGTCCGATTGGCCTCCCTGCCGCTGCGGAGCCTGGGGCGGTCTGCTTGCCTCCACCCCGGAGGGAAGGGTAACATCTCTTGGGTCTGGGTGCCGTTTCCCCCTCTGGGGGCGAGGATACCTGGACCCGGGGTATAGAGTATGTTTGGGGAGTGTGATTGTGTGTACATGTCCATTTACGTTTATTCCTACGTTGGGTGAGTGCTTAGTGTTTGTATATGTGTGCATGAGGGTGGGAATGCATGTCTGTGTCTGTGTGTGCCTGTTTGTCTGTGTCTATATGTCAGGTTGGGTCTTAGACTCCACCTCTCTGGGAACTCCCAGGCCCTCCAAGTGTGGAGGCCTATCTCCCCTCACCACACTCCCTGCCGGTGACTGATGCCCTCAGGGGTCGGTGCATTGGTGGTTCTTGGTGTCCGGGGCTGGGCGCTCAGGTATGTACCAGCTCACTCCTGGTGGCTACTTGGTGGGGCCTGGCGCCTGTTGTTCGGTCAGGCCTCTTCCGGGGCGCGGAGGGCCCTCGGGCCTCCGGCCTCTGTGCCTGCGGCTCGGTTCACTCTGGCACAGCTGGCTGCCGGCAGAGCCGGCGGGCACGCCGGTGCAGCCCCCTCTAGCTTCTGCCCGGTGGCTACTGGGTGACCCCTCGTCTGGGGATCCTCAGCCCTTCCCATGAAGGTGGCACGGATGCCCCTCCAGTGGTCCTCCTTGGGCTCTTGCACTCTGGGGCCTCTGGATGTCTGGGGCCTGGATCTCCTCCATGCCTGCTTCATGCCCTGGGGGACAGGGCTATGGCTCTCTACATCCTCTTGCAGACCATTACATGGGGAAACCATTTGAATACAAGCGCGCTGATCCACACACGATCCACTTTGTTTTGTTTTTTTTGCTTGTTTTCTATTCTTTTTCTCTCAACAGGTGATCCCGGAGATATTTTTTCCCCCCTTTTCTCACTGTCCCTCTCCCCTTCTGTTTTTCTTTTCCTTCCTCTTTCTTTCTCCCTTTCCTATCCCTCACTCATGTCTGTCCCGTCTGTAACAACTGAAAATAAAATAAAATAAATAATAAAAACAAAGGTCGATCAAATGGACCAATACGGCAATGCCATGATGATCCATTTGGCAAAATAAATCCATTGGGTATCCTTGTTGGTCTTCAGACAACAATTCTGACGGCCAAAGAACCAAATAGGACAGGCAAAAAAAAAAAGATATTGTGCCTCACTGAGGATCTTTTTTTCTTTTTGTTTTGTGCATTGTCATTACAGAGAACTAGGCTTCACTTCTTTTCTCTAAGAAACATCTATGTCTTCCACACTTTTCAACCAAGAATCAATTTTACCTGATGTTTGACTGAGTAAATGCGACTGGGCTTGTTGCCTCTGCCTTCTGTGAGGATTTATGGCAGTTGACAGTTTGCAGCAGCTGACTGAAACTACACTGGAAATGAGAATATTGAATATAAAACTTGATTTATCTTTTATTTAGCTCACTTTTTTATTTATCTTCCAGGATTCGTGTTTGACTGATATTTTTGTTAACGTTAAACGTACCCCATGCGGGACTTCACAGAACCCCTGGCAGTACCACCATTTGACAAGCACTGCATTAGACAGTATTGCAGTATCTTTCACGGTGTGTACTTATCAGTGTTTCTTGTGTTTCCTGCCACGCTCCCTGCTGAAGGGAGTGAGCAAGGTCTCCTAGAGCGAGAGGACAGCTCCCAGCAGGGAGGCGCTCTGCAGGGCTCTGTTACATGCCATAAAGTGTGTGTGTCAGCATGCTCGCAGGCCTTGAAGACTGATACACAACTGATGCATGTGCTTTTTGCACACATAAAATGTGTCTGAATGGTGGGCTAGGCTGTTAGGGAGACTGAAGAACACGCACTGCAATTCTGAACAATCCTAAATAAAATGATAGTTGACAGAGACCCCCCTGCTGCATCAACCCAGAGGCATTTTGCTTATCAGCAATATCTTGACAATATAAGAATACAAAACGGCTTTTTAACCTGAATCCACTCACGTAGATAACCCCATGACTAGTCTTTGTTTTAACTTTTAGGTTAACTGAGGTAACATCCATCAAGGCCACATGGGTCCACATGGACAGCCTTACCCTGAAACTTCAACTGGAATACTAAACAACCTTTACAACAAGCATTAACATGCGCCACAGTCAGCTGCGGTTTATCAGAGTAGAGCAGAAGTGAAAATGAGCTGTTGAAGATGAACTGTGGCTCCAAACCACTAAACCTCATTAGAAGGGGAGTCACATTTGGCCAAGCTGATAAAAAGGTGTAAACCTGTCACCAGGTCTCATAATAACGCTGTCAAATACAGCAATAAAAACGTGTTACTATAGCTGCATGGCAGTAAAACCGATTAGCAGTGAAGGTTTCTTTTGCTTCACTAAGTGCATTTGGAAGTTTTCAGACAGAGGAGTAAAAACATTGCCTTCTGATAGAGAGATGAGAGAACGAGATGAACTTTTACTTGCTCATAATCAGTCTTCGGGCTGTTTTGTGCTCTCACTAACCACCTAGGTACATCTGTTCAACTGCTCGTTAACACTAACATGTAATCAGCCATTCACACGGCAGCACCGCAGTGCATTTACACATCTAAACATGGTCAAGAACTGCTGAAGTTGACACCGCACATAATTTATTTAAATTAATTTAAGTAATTTAAGTGACTTTAAACATGCCATGATTGTTGGAGCTGGTCTGAGTATTTCAGACGAGCAACAACTGCATATCAGTAACTGCTGATACGCTGGGATTTTTCCATACAGTCATCTCTAGGATTTACAAATCCTAAATCCTAAAGTTCTGTGGGGTAAAAAGCTGGGGGAGACTACTTCGAGCTGATAAGAAATTACTTTTTACCAAAGTATGCAGATGACCATCTCTCAACACAAAGATGTGGTCTTCTGCTGCTGTAGCCCATCGGCAGCAGAAGACCACACTGGGAGGCTACAGTTGACAAAGGCTCGTTAAAATTAGACAATAGAAGAAAATATTGCCAAGTCTGATGGCATTAAGATGGCAGAGTTAGAAGTTAGTTTAATTAGCATGAAATCATGGACCCATCCTGCCTTGCTTCACACAGTTAACCACGGTTACACACAGTTTTGGGCATCCTAGTACCAACTTGTTAAAATTCCACAACCCACCTGAGTGTTGTGGTTGACCTCATGGCTGCTTTCGATCAAAACGTGCGCCATTCACAAAGTTCAGATCATCTAAAACTAGTTTAAACATGACATTGAGTTAACCGTACTCAAATGGCCTCCACAGTTATCAGTCAAATAGAGCACCTTATGAATGCGGGGTAACGAGAGATTTGCATCGATGTGCAATGACAAATCTGCAGCAACTGTGTGATGGGATGTTGGAATGTTTCCAGCAGAAATAATTAATTAAGGTAGTTCTGAAGGCAAATGCGTTAGTAACGAGATATACCTAATAAAGTGTCCAGTGAGTTTAGTTAGGGAGCTACTGTGTCTGAGGAAGGGCATGCTTGTCTAAACTATCAGTAAATCACTGGTCCCTGAATGGGTTGTAGGGAGTTTCCGCTTGTTTTAGTTGTCCTGTCAGGATCAAACTTCTATCATTTTTGTTCAGTCTCAAAAAACAGAATTCTTGGTGTGCAGGCGGCTGTTTTCTCTCGAAAAGCTCTGCTTTCTTAGCACCAAACAGCAGAAAGACGCTATCAGCAGCTACCTCAAACACAGTGGAGCTTTATGGAGCTTAAAAGCTTCGTATTTCCCAGGAGAGTCAGCAGAGACCAAAAACAGCAAAAAGAGAGAGAATATTTGAGTTATGTCTGACACTACTGAATGATAATATTGCTCTTTGAAGGCTACTTTTCTTAAACGGTGAGGGCAAAATGTACTTCTCAAGGGCCTGTTTTACACTCTTCCAAACTTTTCCCAATATGACATTTTCTGGGTTTTTTTTCTTCCTTCAGAAATTATTCGTCTCATAAACTACAAGGAGCTCCCTCTGTAAAACTAATTTTACTTGAGATTGAAATAATATTGGAGTCATGCAGTAATTTTTAAATTATATAAAACAAAGAAATACAGCTTTCTTTTTTTATTCTTATCAATTGTTCAAATAGGGACGAACATGCTCTTAATTATGTATCTTTTTGCACTATTTTCTCCAACTTGAATGTTCACTTTCTTACTCAAACTGCACCTGAAAAGAAGACGTTCCCCAAGCTCAGTGACACTTTTTGGCTAAATCAAGCTTAAATTGAATAAATCAACTAAATCCCTAAAATGGGCCTGTCTTCTGTGTCTCCCTGCAGAGAAAACCCAGAAGGGAGAAAAGAGGAAGCAGAATGGAGTGAAGGATAAAGGGAAGGAGAGAAGGAAGAATAGTCCTGAGAAGAAAAAGGAGAGATGGAAGTCAGAGAACGGCTCCATGCTTAAAGAGCTAGGTACATTGTGTGTGCGTGGGTGGGTGGCTGCGTTTCCTGCAGTGTTTGCAGTTTTTCCAAACTACACGTCATTGGCTGAACCTGTGTGTGTGTCTGTGTGTGTGTTTGTGCATTTGTATAAGAAGGTGCCCACAGTTTTGTAACCTTGATGCTTGATATACAATCCCTTAGTGCAAAACACCAAGACCTTACAAAAACTGAAAATCTAAGGATATTACAGTTACACTTTGCCCTATAAACACACTATTAGATGATTTTGTCTTGAATAAATTATTTATCCGCCACATTAGCATCCTCTCCACACTCTGTGTGTGTGTGTTATTTTGCCTTTTTTTTTTAAATTTTATTTTACAAACTTCATGCCTCCATCACGCCTTTTCCGTGATAGCTGCTGATCAGCTGGCAGATCCGATGGCAAAATCTTTAATAGAAGCTGACAGCAGGTCTAATATGATCCATCAATCTCTGGGCTGTGTAACGTCACTCACAGAGAGAGAGAGGGAGAGATTAAGAAGCACAGTGTGGTGTAGGGATACACGACGACTGTTTTTTAAAATCACGTCAAGTCGGCCAAGTAGAGTTTTAGAAACTACAAGGATTAGTTATGGTCAGACTGGGAAATGTGGAAATCTGTATGTATAATCATTTATTTGAGAACTTTTGGTTGTTGTTGTTTTTTACTGAAACTTTGGAATTTCAGGATGTCCCAAAGAACATTGTCTTAATTTTTTAACAATTTAAACACTTGAAACTTGTAAACGTTGCCACGTCACAGTAAAAGGCTTCTGGTTTTGAATCCTCCGGTCAGTACAACCTAAACAGCCCTTCCTTCGTGTGATATGCAGGTTGGTGTATGTAGGTTGGTACATAATGAGTCCACTTAAATTTTTTGTCTCTTACAATGGGGGACTGTGTATAAAAATGGCAGCTTAGGAATTACTAAGCAATTAATGCAAAATTGCTACAAATGTCAGGATATTTGGTGATTCTAAGTGATTCATAGGTGTAAATGTGATCGTGCATGATTGTCGGTGCCTATGTTGGCTCTGTGACAAACTGATGACCCTTCCAATGATGTACCACACCTGTCACCAAGGGACAGCTGAGATAGACTCCAGCTTCACCGTGAGCTTGATTTGGACAAACAGTTAAAAAAATGGATGGATGGATGGCAAAAGACAGAAAACAATTCCACAGATAGAATAAAAAAGGCCAATCATCGAGACTTTAAGTGGTGCTGTAAAAAGAAGGTTTAAAACTGGTGACATCTACGGTGGGACTCTTTAACTCTTTGCATCAGCTGTAAATTCAGGTTACGTACATTTTTTAAAGCCATTAAAGAGCAACTTGCATCACTTGGCAAAATGTAAAAAAAATAAATAAAGTAGGAAGAAAATAGACACAGAAATGATGGTAAAACTAAAAAGAGTGAACAGCTTCAGTGTGACAGGAGGCCTTTCATCGTTGGGATAAAGATGGAAGATAACGGCTGGCTGCCGTGTCAGATGATCCATCCTTCATATGTGGCTGATTTTTGCAGCCACCTATGATGCTCAGAAGATGGATATTATATGGAAATTGAGCAAGCGGCTTATACGGATTTTTTTTCTCCTAACATTGACAATTTATAGAGATTTTTCGAGCGCACAGCAAGTCGAAGCGAGTGAGAAGATAAAAGCTCAGTGACTCACTCGAGGACAGTTGAGAGACGTTTGATGGACACGCTGGCGGCTCTGGTGATTGAATCTGGAGCTTTTAAGTTGTCAACACAAGACAAGCCACCTGCCTGACTATTGAGGTGCAAATTAACATTTCAATGCGCTGACATGCATATAAAAGTCAAAAAAGATACTCTACTCTAAAACAGTTTGTCCATCACTAAGCAGCAAGAGAAGGTTTTATTTCTTCTGAGTAGGAGAGACAGGCTTAGCTTCGAGGAGGCTATGAGTCAGTGTATAACTGTCGTGTGTGTGTGTGTGTGTGTGTGTGTGTGTATTTCTTAGGAAATAATCCAGGTTCTTGTTAGCCCCAGTAGAAATATGTTGATTGATGTGTTAAATCAGGGGTGCAGACACCAAAGCCTCTCTGTTCAGAAACATGGGAGCTTCAGATTTTAAGCTGAGTATTTACCCATCTGTTCACGTCCATCTATTATCATGGCTTGCTTTTAAAAGTTGGCACAAACGACTGCAGCATCTCTGCTGCGCTGCTAAAGTCACATTTCCTGACATTTCGAAAACATCATCAGGTTACTTTTCTCAATGCTCCATCTTCATGGGACAGTAGCACTGCGACAGTTTGATGAGAGCTGGTGCTGTCAGAGCACGCCGTCAGAATCAAACGCAGAGTTTCCTCCTGTTTCAGGTTTTGTCTTTCAAATTATCGGTTTTATCTCGGAAATGTTTTGCTCCAGAATTCCATAACTCTCAGAAGCCATTTGAAAAAGGTGACAACCATGCATGTTGAATGGTCTTAACATGACAAAATCAAATAAGAGTATATATTTGGAATCCTTTGTGTCGACAGTGATTTTTATTGAATGGACTGGGGTTTTTTGTCTTTAAATGTGCTATAAGCAAATAAGAGAAAATTTATTTTCTAATCTAGATTGTATGCCAACACCTTTAACCACTCCTATGAGCAAATTACTTGTTTTTCACACATGCACTGCAGCTCTGAAGTTTTCTTAGACCAGGGGTGCCCAATCCCAGTCCTCAAGAGCTACTGTCCTGCAGTTTTTAGATGCATCCCTACTCCTAACACAGCTGAATCAAATAGTTGGATTACCTCTTCGGCATGCCATCAAGTCTGGCAAAGGCCTGATAATGAAGCATTCATTTGATTCAGGTGTGCTGGAACAAGGACGCATCTAGGGCGATCGTGGCTCAAGAGTTGGGAGTTCGCCTTGTAATCGGAAGCTTGCCGGTTCGAGCCCCGGCTCGGACAGTCTCTGTCGTTGTGTCCTTGGGCAAGACACTTCACCTACCGCCTACTGGTGTTGGCCAGAAGGGCCGATGGCGCGATATGGCAGCCTCGCTTCTGTCAGTCTGCCCCAGGGCAGCTGTGGCTACAACTGTAGCTTGCCTCCACCAGTGTGTGAATGTGAGAGTGAATGGGTGGATGACTGGACGTGTAAAGCGCTTTGGGGTCCCTAGGCGGGACTAGTAAAAGCGCTGTACAAATACAGGCCATTTACCATTTACCATCTAAAAGCTGCAGAGCAGTAGCTCTCGAGGACTGGGATTGGGCACCCCTGGCCTAGACATTACCTGATGGAGATGCATGTCAGAACATATACTTTAGACTTCAGAGGGAGACAAAGTTACAGATGGTTTGGAAATGTGCAGAGGAGGGATAGTGAATATAGTAGATAAAGGATGCTGGACATGGAGATACCAGGCAGGAAGAGAAGAGGAAGACTGCAGAGAAGATTCATGGATGTAGTGAAGAAGGACTTGCAGAGGGTTGGTGTGACAGAGAATATGCTGAGGATAGGGTGAGATGGAGGTAGATGAACTTCTCACAGTGAGAGAGTGGATTACACATCCTTCCTTCTGCAGACTCTTCTCAGGCAGAAGCCTCACTTACACCCAACTGTTTCCAGCAGTAATACAGCTGACACAAACCTTCTTCTGATGTGTGCTACATTTGAAGAGGGGAACATCAGACAGCGACTTGATTCTGCCAAGATCGCCTGGAGTTCATGTGTGAAAATGGCTTAGTTTTATTATTTAAACTGCACCATATTGTCATTCTTTCCACTCACCAGTGCCCGGAAAGAGGATTTGCAGTTGTTGACAAATACACTTGTAAACACAAATGTCAACTACCTTGAAGGGTGCTATAAACCATTCTGCAAATATTTATATAGTGCTTATAAATAGGAAGACTTGAGTAAAGTGTTTGCAGAGAAGCGAAAAGACCTCAATTTCAGGGGGAAAAAGATTACTGACACATCAATAAAGTCTCTTTTTTTTAAAAAATTGTGTAAGAAAAGAAAAAAAATTAACACGCAAAAAGTGAACACACGAGTTCTGACATCCTATATGTTTGCGTGGGTGTCTAGAAACAAAAACAAAGTCTTCTGTATCTTCAGGCCACCTCTAAAAACAAGCTGCTGTGCTCTAAATAGCTTCTATATGTAGGACATCAAGTAGGTGGTTTCGTAGCCTTATGTAACCCTTGTTTTTGTGTACCCAGATCTAAAGATTTGTGAATATTGCTGCATTCCATAAAAAGCTGTGGGCTGCTCAGACAGTCACTGTACCTGATTAATATCTGAGAGCCTAAATGAAAATGAGTTCTAATTAGACGACTAATTGTGCGCTCTAATTTGTCGTCCTTTCATCTGAGTTTTTTACGTGCCCGAAAGCAACTCGCGTAGGGGACGGATAGGCACGGGTCTGCGTACGACGGCCAAGACACGCGAAACGCATTAAAAAAATACATAAACGGGAGATCTCAGCACACTGGCAGCGGCACTAAAGCAACACGTAAAACGCAGAGAGCTCGCTTCCTTCCTCTGATCTCAGAAAACGAACATGACAGAAAGTTGCTGAAAGCTATGTAAACCAGCCGACAAAGATTTCACGCTGTCATCAAAGGATGAAACCTGAAGCTGCTCTGTTGATAACAAAATGGGCTCTGGCTCTGAGGGATTAAAGCTTCTTTTTTTTTTTTTGGTAGGAATTATATACAGCCAAGCTTAACCTCACTCTACTGTTATAACATTTCTGTATCATAAAATTCATATATACGTCCACAAAGATTCAGGTTCCACTGTGAGCCTCCTGTGTGTGACAGCTGCAGGCTTGACTTCTGAGAAGCGCATTGCAGTAAAGAGTGTTTTGTGTCTTAGTATCAGTAGATTTAACTCAGAATCTTCAGAAAACTCAAAATAGGCCACCTTTCCTAACCTTCCCTCCAAAGTCAGTTTCACATTTTAGCAACACGAGTTTCTTTCAGTAGTTTTGCCAGCGTTACTTTTGCTAATTCTGACCCATTCTTGATTCAGTAAACGGAAAAGGCGGGGCTGCTTTTGATAGCCCTCGTACGCTGAAGCCCCTCGGTATTGAACTAGTCACTTTGGTTTTAATTCAACCAAATTGCTTATGTTACTGACAATACAGATTTTTTACTTTAAAGCCAGTAAAATTGGAGTAATGACGAAAACTGCAACCTTAAAATTTCACATTTGCATGCTTCGTCGTGCCGTTTTTTACTACACTCTCTCAACAGCAGAGAACTAATTCGTATCCAAGCAAATGCAGGCCTTTGGAAGGTGAGTTGACTGATCCTAGTAGTTACCACTAATCAGAGCGAACACTGTGTGCTGTTGCTGCAGTTTAGCCTTCACTTTACTAATGTTGATCTCTGGGTGACGACATACAGCTTTCTACTGTAGAGTTATTTAATTATTAAAACCTTTACACACCCTAGGATTAAACCTGCTATCCGAGTGCTGCACTGCACCCTGTGCCACTGCCAAGGGGGGTCATGTGATCGGTTCAGTTTGTGTCTGTTAGCAACATTACTGGAAAAACTTAACGATAGATATTAGACGTGTGGCTTGGCCCAACTAAGAAGTCATTAACTTGTGAAGTTGATGCACAAACTTCTGTCTTGATGCGCGTTCAGAAATCCCAAAAAGTTGTTTCTGTTATCTGGAGGTGGCGTTTTCAGTGGGAGAAACGTTTCATCACTCATCCAAGTAACTTCCTCAGACTCAGCTGAATAATTCAGAATCGTTGGAGACTGCAGAAGTCGCTTGGATGAGTGATGAAACGTTTCTACCGCCAAAAACGTTACAGTCAGGATTCTTCACCGATGCAAGTTTGGGCAATTTTTAATCCTTTGCATGCTCTCCTCCCAAATACATGTCAGTACAAAACAATAGGAATACACTGCTCTCAAGAGAATATCACAAACTGATCTACCTTCAGATACACTTTTGAGACTAAGTTTATGGATGGCTGTAGCAGAGATATGCAGTCTTGAAGTGCTCTTGTTAACATTGTTGGGGAGAATTTTTAATTTAGTTACATTTGAGTTTTATAAATTCTTCATAACTGTGATATGATTTTTCTTCACCCTCATGAAGATTTAGTTTTGTCCTTTAGGTTTTGTGCTTAATACCCCAGTGGAGCACAAAACCAAAGGTTTGGGAAGATATTATCTTCTGTTTTTGATTTTCATTAACTTCACCAGCTGTTAGATCCATGTGAAAAAATACTGAAGAGAATCTGTATACTTTTATATGAACAAGCAAATATTTGATCTGCTTTGATCCTTTGCCTACCGACTGCAAACGCTGTACTGTGTTGACCAGTGAGGTGCCAGCTGTGTCTGTCTGCCATTTGGTGCTGAGCGGGTAGTGCACTGTGGGTTTTAAGAGCTTTTTCAAAGAAGAGAGGTACCTGCTGCAGCTGAAAACACCACTGTAAGAGCAACAAGAGTGAAATGAACCCATGCAGTCATCACTCAGTAAAAGGCTCCATAAAGCTGAGGGAAGCAGAGCCACAGAACCTCTCCCGTTGTCTTCATATTGGTATTTGATTGATTGGTAGTATCGATTTCCACTGGTAGAGCTGTTTGCATATTTTGAACTGCACTGTTAAAGGTTTACGGTGGACTGACTTCAACTTACAGTAGGACGTCGGTTGGTTTGAAGGTATACAATTTATCTGCGTCATATCATACATAGCTTGTTTTTTGGGGGGTTTTACCGATCCCAAAGCCCAGTTTTAAAAATGGCATTGTTATTAAGGACTGTCATTGGCTCACTAAGGTTTAGGGGCGGAGTCCAGCCATCCAAGTCCATTACGAGGCTACATATATACTCAGAAAACTGGAGTCAGTTTCCCTACAGATTCTTTAAAACAGCACAACCATCATTTTATATTAGAAATATAAAATTTGATCATTCTTGAGATTTATCAGCAATTAAAAAAGAATAACTAAGAAGAACCATTAAAGCATTTTTTAATTAAAAGTTATTAGTGTAAATGACATGGAGCTGCTCCATACTTTCACAAGGCATACCACTGCTTAGAGGTTTTACTCAGCAGTAATTTAATCACGAGAAAATACAGAGTCGTGTTGAGTTTTTGGTTATATTTGACTGAATATTAATTGTTTAATAAATTTTTTTTTGACTTCAGTTATACAAATATAAAATATGACAACTACATACCTGTGGTTTGTGTAGTCCAACGTAGGATGGTGCACGGCTTAGTTTTCACATCACATTTTAATCCTTTTTTTTGCTCAGCTGATTACTTTTCAGTTTTTTAGTCCAACCGGTGAGTGAAGACACATTTTTCCTTCATGAATGGGTGGTTGTCAGGCGGTTGCTAAATGCATTGTATCTCTGTTCATTTACAACCTGACCAACTAACCGCAGGTGGCTAAAATAAATATGTTGTGGATTAGTTACTGAATTCTTCCATTTTTTTTTCATGTGAAACGTGAGGTGATCTTTGCTCATATGGGGTAATTTTACTGTCATGAGCATCAGTTATTAATCTGATCACACAATTTTTAGGCATATGCAGTGTAAAAACTACAGTGGGTCTAGCATGTCCATCATCATGTGTAATTGCACCTCACAGTCCAGTATCTAATCTGGCAGAGATGTTTTTCACCCACACACACAGTGACTATCAGCAGTGACGCAGGACTGTCTGTCATTTCCTTATTTAACCAGAGCTGAGCATCGCAGAGCCGGCAGTCGAAGTGAATGTGATCAATAAACAGGCAGATAATAACACGGGGCACAAGAGCAGTTTGGCTGTGCTTACTTGCTTCCTTTTCTGAGATTATCTCCATCCTTTTTTGTTTATCTCTCCTTTTTCCCCACTCATCTGTTACAGTTATTCTTTATACTGAATCTCCCCTCTCTCTCTCTCTCTCCCTGGCTCTGTTGTTATGAAACTCCCTCTTTCTGTTTATCTTCTGTCCTGCCTTTCTCGGTTTTTCCACCCGACTGCTGAGGGATAAGGACTGCAACTTGATGTTGAATACTAGCTGGGAAATCATAGCTCGAATCGTCTTTCCACGATAAACAAGTCCTTCTGTATATATGGTGTGCTTCTGTTGTTTGCAACTGTAACATTTGTCTGCATTTGTGTGTCTATGTGCGCCTTCTTCTGTCAACCCGCTCTATATATCATTCTCAGTGTGTCGTCTCTGTGTTTGTCTATGCGTGTCGTATGTGTTCATATCTCACTGTCTCTGTGTGTGCGTGTGTGTTTGTGTGTTTGTGTGTCCGGCCATCTGTTCTCTGTCGGGTCTGGTCCTGACTCTCAGGGCTTTGTCTTCCTCTCTCTCTGTTCTGGGATCAAGATGACAGACGTGTATCATAACTCCTTCTCAGATGTGCTGTCCCCTATCTGCATTGTTTATTAGTCAGGCCCAGAGGCTAGTGATGATTAGAAAAAGGAAAATTGCTTTGAGTTGTTTCTAATGTTCCCCACGGGTGCTGAGGAATTTCATCTTAAAAGGGGACCTAGCACGTTCATTCTCAGCTTCCTTTTACTCCATTAGAGTAGCTATGAAGTTCACAGTCAACCGTATTTATCCTGTATTGTGCTCAGTTCATTCTCCGTCTTGAGCCAGCTCTGTTCCCCCACCCTGTAAGCGAACTTTCTTCTGATAGGCTGCCCCTCGTCAACAAAAGCTTCGAACGGCAGGTGGGATGGACTTCAGAGCTACGCGTCTGAATTGATCACATTAAGGATGTCCACACTCGCTGACATCATACAGAGCCAAGACTAGAAAAAAAAATCAGAATTCAAGCGCTAAGTAGTTTTTCACATTTAATGTGAACATCCAACATTGTTTATAATTCAAAGTTACATGTTTGATTCCAAACATGTAACTTTGTTTGGAATCAAACAAAGTTATGGATTTATAAAATCGATTATTTTATAAATCGATTTTATGATTTATAAAATAGTATACAAATAGTAGAGGCAAACGAATATATGATTTTTTAAGACCGATATCAGTATTTGGTGATTGAAAAATCCAATACTGGGACAGTTTAAGTTTTTCTTTCAGACACTGAAAATAAAAATAAATAAATGTCCTCGTTATGTGTGGGAATTTATTTAGTTGTTTACTTGATTCTGCTCAGGTTACCTGATTGTGGCCTCGAGTTTCATAGCGCCCTCTGGTGGACAAGTTGCAAAACATGAACACTCACAAAATCATTGAAGGGTGTTTCTCCCGTCTCTTCTTTACTTTTTTAAATGTCATTTTTTCAGATGTGAATAAAGTCGATGCCTTTAGATATCAAATACCAGTAATAGGACCAGATGAGAACATTGGTCTGCACTGCCTTAGTTACAGTGACTTTAAAAGAGCTTTAAAAGGCTTTTAGATTTAACAAACCCTTGAATAAAAATAAACGAAACCACATTGCTGAAAATATTAAAAACATGCTCTCTGTTTATTAAATAACAGCTTATTAAATAGTGGATCATAAAAGCAAGGTTAACCTTTCTGAGAATCTCTTGTGTTTCTCTTTACTTTGAAATTTGAGAGCGAAGATTTTACAGCAGAGAGAGAAACAAATAGGTTATCTTAAAACTATCCAGTAATTGGTTTGTGCCTTCTGACAACAGCTCTAACGAAACAAGATGCCTTTTGGTCACAAAGATAATGAGGCCAACAGTAATGTGTGAGATGAATTTGCTTTTGGACAAATTGGTAGCACAGAGTGAAAAAAGAAGAAATGGTAGGCAACAACAAAAGATTTTATTCTAGTTCCCATTATTGTGTCCCTTTATTTGACTTCACTCCTTAATTAGGAAAATGTATTTCTGATTTTTAAAGTCTGAAAGAAAGACATCAGTACGGTCAACACAGTTGCGTAAACTAGAATACACACAGAAAAATACGTACATTGTACATTCAACAAAATACAAAGACAACCAAAACGTATAAACATCAGTGGCAACAGAGCCTGAAACATCAATAAAACCCTGTCTTATGCCAGAAGCAAGCTATTTCAGGCAGCCTGAACTAACTGGAATGTAACCTAGCAACTGAAGCCATTTGTAATCACATTTTGTACCAAGTTGTGGACATTTGTACGTTAAAAACTACTCCTAGCATTGCTACGTTTAGCAAACTAACCCAACACTATGTGTTTGCAACGTTATACATGACACAAAGTGCTGCACATAAAAGACGAGCATATTAGTTACAGGAGCATCTTTTCGCTCTGTCTTTCTTATGTACTGGCTCTGGTCTTCGCCCTATCCTGGTGCTGCTGTGTCCCTTACCCTGCATTGCATTAGCTAGCACTAGCTGGCAATTCTTGTTGTTCTGTGTGCCATAAGACAGCCTAGTGTTTACTAACTCCAACGCCATTTTTTCTTTAGCATTAGCTTGCAAAAGTACCAGGAAAAGAAATATTTCCTTGTCATTAGCCTTACTGCAGCATCAGCTAATTACTTGACTGTACCAAAAAAAGAAGAAGGTGGAAACAGTGTTGCAATTTGGTTTAAATGACAAAGTGTTGCCATTAGTAGGTTTCTCATGAAAATCTGTTTGAGGACTTTATCTTCCCTGTCTCCTTAAACAGCAAGTAAAACAATACTTTATGTTTATTTATACTCGTGTTTATATCTAAAGGTTCCCTTTCCTGATGTTAGCATGATGATCCAAAACATATGAATGCATAGGAAACGAAAGCAAGATCTGTAGCGTCGGCGAACATTTTTAACTGGGGTTTGATTTACAGACATTTATTAACATTTTTTCTTTATCACATGCCAAGCAACAACAGAAAAATACTAAATAAAATAAGGTAATAAACTGTGGCTGTTATTGTACAGGCAGATTGTGCTTAAATGAGAGATGCTGAGGCAAAAACCTGGATAAATGTGAAAAACATGTCCTGAAAAAACAAAGACATTGCATAATCAGTTTTTTTTATACATGCCACAACTGCCACCTTAAGATGATACACAGAAATACTGCAGACAGAACTCAGACCCAACAACAGGCTATAAGTTAGACATGAAAAATTGTTCCCAGATAAGTCTGTAAGATGTCATAAGGCATATAAACTAAACCAGATTTCTGTCTATTATGCAATAGAATGGATTTGTGTTAAATAATCACATCTAAACAAATCATGATGTACATGGATGTTGTACCTGACCGAACTGGACATAGTAACAGGGTGGCATGTTTATGTTGGTCTCCTGATTTCCTCTCTCTGAACTCTGCTCATTTCCCTTCTGCTCCATCACCCCTCCCTGTCTTCTTCACACTTCTTCACTGTCTTCCCACCCCCCCCCCCGCCCCCCCTTTCCGTCACCTATTCCCTCCCTCTGAGCTCTCTCAATTCCTGCAGAGACATGCTGCGTCATGGAAACTACCAGCTCAGTGTGTGCGTGTCTGTGTGTGTGTGTGTTAGATAGCTTGTGTTAAAGGCACCCTAACAGCACCTCCTGCTGTCCTGCTTGCCAGATCATTATAAGCAGTGATGATTTACAACGAGGTTGCAAAAATAAAAGAGAGAAAGATGCTCAGATCACAAAAATATCCACATTTATGAGTACTTTTCAGTTTCTGCAAAGTTTTGTCTTCATTCTCTGCATTCCTGATGATGTGTATATGGCTGCTATCGATTATTTAGATGCATTTGTTCCCTGAAGACAGTATGACTATCTCCCAGTGCTCTTGGTTGGACTAAATTAGATCAATAAACTTGATTATTTTTATTCACTTGATGCCTGAAAGGTCATACTTAGATTTTTTTTGCAATAACATTTGCACTTCATTCGACTCACAGTGGAAGTGAGCTCTATTATGATACTGTATATACACCCAAACCTGTACCTGTATTTGATTAAGACAACTACAGACTGTATCATAGGTTATGATTGCAGTCATATTGGTGTCACTGAATGCCTTATGCAATATATGAGTTTTTAAACATTCACTACTAGATAATATCAGAGGTTGGTCATTTAAAAAAGAGAACAGGCTCCAAAGGCATCATGTAAAGTGTCACATGAGGCTTTCTTACCCTTAACTAGACTCGACTACCACACCACAATTCAAGAATGAGAGGAATGTAAAATTCCTTACACAGTAGCAAACTTCATTTTAAGGTTGTTCAAAAGTAATCCAGAATATAATTCTTCGCACTGACCACTCTGACTTTCCTTACCGTGTAAATAGAAGGTCGTGTCCAAAATCACACACTACATTGATTAACTAAATGTTGACGTGCATTCTTGTGACAATTTTATACCCAGTATATCTTCCCAGACTGATATATGGCAGGTTATGTTGTGATCAGCAGTCACTTATAAATTAAGCCAAACACAAGTACCAAAACCTGTAGTTCCACTAGAAGCTGGCTTCGAAAGCAAACAAGTCCCCGTGGACTCCCATGTCCAGTTACAGTAATCATGTTTACAGCTAAAAAATAAAATGTTTTGACCTCCATGGATAGTTTTCCCCTTTGTAAGAGCTCACCAGGGGGTGGGTTTTTAATTCTGCTCATCCATCTGGGTGGTGGTAAGTGTCCTGACATAGGCACCTTTAGCAAGTCTGTGTACTAGGTTTCACCTAAACTAATTTGAATTGCTGAATTGGACCTCTCTGCTTCGATTGTGCCGTCTGTGCCTGTTGACGAATTTTAATGGAATTATGTGGCAAATAATAAATATTATTGCTGTGAGGTACAGCCTGTCCGAGATGTTTGCGCTTGGTTTTAGTGATTGAATTTCTAGTATTTTATTAGTTTGTTAATAAATCCTGATTTGCGTATCGGTGTCTGTGTGTTGCCCCCGAACGGTTTATCGCTGCAGATGAAAAATACTGAAGTCTAGTCAAAAGGTGATGTCTATCCTTTATGTGAAATCCATGGTTGCGATGAGTTGCTTTGTTTCCTCTTGTTTGTCTGCCTGTTTTCTTTTGGGCCACTTCGTGATGCAGTGTTTGAGCAATTACCATCACTTGAACACTACTTTACACTTAGTGGACTAAATACCACATAATTATAATCACACAACTATAAAATGTCAGATTCTTTCTGTTTTCCAAAATATAATGAGTGAGGATTTCTGACACTTGCTTGTTCTTTGTGTTGGGTTTGTTTTTATCATCTTTTTAACTGTTAACATTGCGCCACGTCCACCATCCATCTTTCTCCACTTAAATTAAATATTTGACAAGTGAAAGTGTGGGTACATTGTTAAAATGAGTTTGTCTGTGCTTTTATATTAGAAGAAGAAATCCTAAAATGCTGCAGACAGACATGCGGCGCTTTGGCAGTACTTCTCACAGCCCACAATGATAGAAAAGGAGCCATGAAAATCTCCTAATTATACAGACACACATGCAAACACTTAAAAGGAGGGAGCATTGTCTGCAGACTCACACACACACAGATACTAAACACACTCACGCTGCACATAATCCAGGCTGAGATAGTCCTGTAAACACACCAGTGTTGGAGAAGTCATTAAACGCATCCTTTTTTTTTGGCAAGGAGACATCAACTCTATTTTTACTTGGACATTGTCATCTAATTTAAGTGCTTTGTCTTTGATATTCACGAATTTTGGATGCAAACTTTAAAACACAAAGCAAACGCCTTCATTGGTAATTTTGCTCCAGATCCAAACCATTGTTGTGCTTGCTCTACTTACACATATACAGTGCTGAGAAAGATGATTTGCCTCCTTCCTGATTCCTTAGTTTGAATATTAGACAAATACAAAATGCAGGCTTGAAATTATTATTCGTTTAGAGAAACAGGAAAACCCACCAGTCTAACCTACCTGGCCCTGTGTGAGGAAGTCGTTATTGCCCCTCCTTGATGAGTTGACTGTGATTAACTACATTGTTAAATACATTTTGTATGAGTTTAATTTCACTAGCCACACCCAGGCTTCATTACTGCCAGACCTGTTGAATCAACGTGCCTGACAGACTGATGATTCAACAGTAAGGAGACTAAGCTCGTTTCACATTTACCAGAAAAACATTTTCATGATCCCCAAAGCTTTAGGGAAAATATTCTGTGAACTGACAAGACAAAAGTCGAACTTTTCCGAAGATTTGTGTCCAACATCGTACCAGCAGTCAAACGTGGTGGTGCTGTGGTAGTGTGATGGCCTGGAGCTGCTTTGCTGCTTCAGGAGCATCACAGTTGCTGTAATCGATGGAGCCATGAATTCTGCTCTGTACCAGAAAATCCTGAAGAAGAATGTCCATCCATCCATTCCTGCCCTGAAGCTCGTGCTCCCTTTGGATATATATGTAACATTACAATAATCTAAAACACATCAGATTGAAAGGAGGCTTTCGATCTTTTACCTTTATTTTCTTATTCATGAAAAATATGCAACACCCCTCACCTGTCTGCTTTGTTTTCTCCCTCCTCTTCCCTTCTGCCTCTTCCCTTCTATTCACTTCTACCAATTTCATCCAATTTTTCTCCCATTTTTCTTGCTTCCTCTTACTCTCCCTTCCTGCACCTCCCCTCTCCCTGCTTATGCCCTCTTCCCCTTTCCTCAGGTTTGTCAAAGTCATTCCCGTTGGACAACTCTTTGTTCGACAGCTGGCTCGCCCAGTCGGTTCAGATCACCGCTGACGACATGCTGAGCCAGTGGGCTCTGGGTGCCCAACATCGGGACAAGAGCGGCAGCCTGCTTTCTGACCAGGTAGGGCTTCAGGAGCAGAGGGCACAGAAGACGATGTGTTAGCAGAGAGAGAGACGGAAAGAATGAAACGCAGCAATGGGTCAGACTGCTGTAGTAAGGACTTAAGCCTTCAGTACAATGGGGTGCTTGCTTTACCAGGTGAACTGCAGCTGTAACATGTTATGATAAGAGATGAATACAACACAAACGTCTTGCTCAATACTTGGAAAAGAAAAGTGGTTTGCTAATGCAACATTGTGAGTAGACCGTTACATCTTGACCCGAATTCCAGTCCACTTCACCAGTGAACGAAACGTGTGCCAAGGACTTTCCTGTGAAGAGGCCACGCCGACACAAACAGCTACATAAGTAAAAAAGTGAAGCGTTCTTCTTAGTCGAGGAAGGAAAAACGGCTAAAGTGTACAAGAAAATGAAACATACACAGACAAGTTCACTTTTATGCATTAATTCAGTCTAAAACACTCCACGACCAGCGTTTCTTTTCCACATATATTAGAAATCATTTGCTCAGTTTAATTACTTTTTGTTAGTTTCAACTAGAAATGAGCACTGGTACTATTCCTGAATGGTGCTTGTATTAATGGACAAGTATTTTTTTAAAAAGCAGTCATAAATGAATCTGTGTATATTTTGATCACCATCCTAACACATGAGGGAGGCCACAGTGTTTCCCACAGAACTTTGTTGCATTTGTGTCCACAACTGTGGACACAGGCGAAGCTAATCTGTGCTTTTTTAATAATGAACAGATGTGTACATGCATATTTGTGACTATATACATTTTTTTTTAAAAACTGAGCAAAGGGCAGCTGCCTCGCCAATAAATTCCTCATCCAGCGGACACATTCCAGCAGCATCGTCTTGGATGTGGCTAGCATCCCCGCTCAGTAGCCTCTGTGAGCTCAGCAAAGAGGCGCCAGCTCTCCACCTATCCCGGGGTCCGGTCTAACCAGACCCCACCTATCCTGGGTCTGGTTAGACTGGTCCCTCGAACTGACAGGGGTCACAATGACTCAACTTATCACCTTTTTGATGTTGAAACATAAATTCAGATTTAGAAATTAGATTCTAAATTTGTTTTAGACATTAATGTGTACATAAACACCACTATAAAGCCGTTTTTAAAGATTTGTTACTTAAGTGGGAACCAGTAGTTTTAGGGCTGAGAGCCACAAACAAGTTGGGGAATTCAGAAAGTATTAAACAATGAACTAATGTGTTTTTCTGATCGGAAATATAGAATATCATCAGCATCATACCATCACAAACAGCTGCTACAGCTGTTTGTGATGGTCCAAAAGTTTGCATGATAGTGCTTTTCACTCAAGTTTCAGTCATTTCATCGAGTCTGCGGTAAGCCAGTCAGCCAGCACAGCGTCAGTTTGCAGTTTTGACACTTGAAAAAGTTCATCTGACTTTGAACAAAGACCTGATCATCGATTCTTTAGATTGGGTGTGGTTTTATATAGTTTAGCTTGTTAGTTTTTTATTGTAAATTGATCGATCTGCTAATCAGAGCAAAGATGTTCTCCCCCCAGGAACGTGCTGTTTGTGTGCTGGCTGGCAGGGCGCTCTCACCAGATTGCGCTGCTGTTTTTGGATGTGCTTAAAGAACAATAAACACAACCGCAGTCATTTTTTCCAATTAAACAGGAACCTGCTATCTTTCAGAAACAAAGATCTGCATAAATAAACAATGATGTAATTTAAACAAAGCCCACATGTCGCAAGTTAATATTAGGGGTGTAGTTTAAAATCAATAAACGCAAGAGCTGTTTATTAAAAACAAAAAGTGTTAGAGATTCAACAGAATCATACCCTGAAGAAATAAAAGATCACGATGTAGAGTGCCAACAGAACAGATCAGCTTTGTCATTTAGTCGGGTTTTTTTGCTCAGGAACAAATTGTGACATCGGTAGCTCACAGTCTAAACTGCTGAGCTGTTGGACGTGTGGGTAGGTGGGAGTGGGTGGGGAGTTTTTGTTCCAAAATATTCCAAACCACAAAATCAAAAATGAGCAGATTAACTATTGTATCAGTCAACTTTTCACTTATATCTTTTATATAGTTTGTGTTATTTCACTTTTAAACATGAAAAGATTTGTTTGTTCCTCATCCGTTTTCCTCTTTCATCACCAATTTTTCCCTTTCTTCCCTTTCTCCTCTTTCCATCCAGCTCCTGCAGGGCGAAGAGAGCCTGCTCAACCTAATGATGGAGAACTCCATGCAGTCCACCTGGAAAACACCCCAGTTGGGGCGCAAACCGAGAGGGAGCAACAAGCCCCGTGTTCGTGCACAACCAACCGCTCCGGCCCAGCCTCAGACGCTCCTGTCTGCAGCTGCTGCGTCCGCTGGCGGCAGCCCCTCCACCGCAAAGAGGCTCTGGGCAAACGTGGCGGAGGAAAAGTCTGGCCACGTGAGTCGGAAAGGGGAAAAGAACAAAGGCTCCTCCAAGACCGTGCACCACCCCCTCCATCACCACCAGACCAGGAGCTCTGACCTTCACAGGGACCCACCGCCACAGCCGCCCATCTCCAAAATGGATTCCTGTCACATCTCGGAGGATAACAGTCCTTGGGATGGCATCCATGCAGGGAATGGTGTAGTATCAGGGGCTGGATCTGGTTTCACAGTGGGCTCAAACCCACCGGTCTCTGGTCTTGGGTTCACAATTCCCGACGGTGGGACAATCTTTCGTGGCGGGACCCCGCGGCACCGTCTGTCCCGCCAGGGTAAATCAAGAGGGAGGGGCGTCACCGGAGGTGTAGCGGGGTTCGAGTCCATGGACCTGCCACTCGCAGGGAAAGACGTATCCCTGTTAGACGCTGCTGAGACTGATGGCTACTTCTCTGACGGCGAGCAGAGCGATTCGGACACGCGCACCGGTGGGCGCAAGCTCCGCCTGCCGCAGTTGCACTCCGGGAACGAGGACCTGCTGAGAAGAAGCGTGCTGGCTTCCTAAAGAACTGAGTTTCCAATAGACAAATACACACAAGCAGTTATCCAAGCAGAATCCCGCTGGCTAATTGTTTTTTGTTTTTGTTTTTTCCCACCTGTGCCCAGCATACAGTCTATAAAAACACGGCTGGATGGCTTTGTTCAACCAAAATCCCGATCGCATCCATCAGTGGAAAATCCCCAGCTCCTAACCTGCTCTGTTTTTTAGGACAGAGGGGATTTGAATGTAGCCGTTTGCCTATCATACAGAAAAGCTTCTCCACTGGACTGCAGTTTGTTGTTAGCTTATCATAAGATGTGATACATTCAGCAGATTGAAAACAAACATTACCTTCAGTCTCTTTCTCTTGAGTTTTTTTTTTTTTTTTTTTTGTGTTGTATATTTCAGAATCATTTCATTTCTGGGCGTCGAACGAAGCACCCAGTTCTGGCCTCATGTCTGTGGTATCTGCCAGACTTGGGAACAAACACTTTGGGGCATTATTATTATAATTATTATTATTATTCAAGCTGGTTTCAGGGTATGCTTCATTCTCGGCCTTTGTGGCCCGAGTTGCATCCAGTGAGTGCTTGTTTTCTTGAATATGTTCAGTGGAAAAGACAATTTCACACCAGAGTTGGTCTGAATATGTACAGCGGGTGACAACTTGTATTCAGCCTTGAAAAGCACAACATAGCTAGTCATAAGAGCTGTAATGTAAGCACTTGTGTGTATAATAGATGCTCATTCAGGGTTGGGGTCAATTTTCCTCCCTCGTTGACTCGGTTTGAAAAATGTACACTGAATCCTTCATTCTCAAATTCACGTTTTAGTTCATAAAAGAAAAAACAACAACAAAAAAAAATCTACAAATCTCCAGCTTTGCCAGTTTCTGAATAGCGAACACATTGACCCCAACCCTGGTGCTCATTCAGATTTTCACACAGACACAGACACACACAAACATACTCACACACAAACTACCATAAGCGGATCCCTTTTGCTCACACCGCAGCCGTCGTTGAAATATTTGGTCTGACTTTTTGTCAGCTGCTTTCAAATTCTTCCTAATTCCGCGTTCTTTTAACTCCCGGGTCTTTGGAGAAAAATCGTCGTACAAACTCTGTGCCTTTCTTTCACTTGCCCTGTGGCCCTGCGTCCCCCTCAATCGCCGCCAACTTTCCAAATCAACCAAACAATCGCTGAGTAGATCAATCAGTCGTTTGTCAATCGGATTTGTAACAATCAAGCCAAAAGGAAATCCCATTGGAGTGGCTACTGAGCGTAGCCGGCATTGGGCTCCTTGTCACCTTAACAATTGTGTAGTGCCTGAAAGGATGGAAATGCATCGCTTGCCATTTATCAACAGAGCATATGCAGCAACTTGCAACGCAGAGCAACATCGTGCTTTCAGTGCAAAGAGCTGCCTGCTGCTCTGTGCCCCCCTAAGTTACATCACTGCAGCCCAGAGCCATCAATAACCAGAGTTTGGCCAGTTACACTGCGGGCACAATGTTGCTGCCATTGAAAATTAGACTTGATTATTAGACTTGAGATTATTTAAAATTCCATGCACATTACTGCAAATAGTATTAATTTTGGGGTTTGGTTAATCAGCAGTACAGTTTTGCTTTTTCATATGGAGTGGGTAGCTGTGTTCATGTAAGCCAAGCCTGAGAGACATGTTTTATAAACAGTTACAGACTGGTTAGGGTGGCCATGCATTGTGTAGTTCAGGGGTAAATTCTTGCTACAGCAGCTGACATCATGTGACACAAATTCAACCTCAAGAGCAGCTGAAATTCTGCTTTGGTTCACAAGAGGAGGAATCCTCAGTTTTGGCTTTCTGATGTTGCTGTTTATGTGTCCAGTGGAAGCGGGATCACTTGGAATGCATTCAGTGCATGTGGATATACATAAAACTATATGTAAAATTAGAGGAAATTAGTCATTTTTATTAGTCAGATCACCCATGTGTACCTATGCAGCTTATTATTTTGTTCTATGAAGACGTAAACACTGTCAGGCACCAACGTGGCAGCCGCTTTTGTTTGACGTGGCCAAGCTTTCACAACTGATGGCTCTGAGGCATGTCTTGTTCCTACTGGATGGACGTAGACAGTGTAATAATCAGCTTCAGAGGCCTGCGCTCTTAAGTCCCTGAATTGATTTGATTGTAAATTTGTTTTTGTTTTTTAAAAAACGAAACACATGAGCCGTTCTTGTTTTTCTCAGAGAGTTGTATTTTGTACTTAAAGCAGTCCGTGGTATTCTCAGGGGTTAAAAAAAACTTATAAAAAAGAACAATAAAAGGTTAAGAATTTATGGAAAAGCAACGAAAGACGTAGATATATATATATATACACACACACATTTTATATCATATACAGTATATATATATATATATATATAAATATATGAAGTGATGTGTGTTTGTCTAGAAACTTCCTTATTTGGAAAGCTTCACTGTTTGAACTCCAACACGACTACTACTGAGCATGCTCCTTCTCTCAGTACAGCATACGACCATCAGCCCTGGGTTCAACAGTCCCACTTTAACCCATCTGATCTGAAGTCAGATAGTATCGGCTAACAGATGGGACTGTCTTTTGGGTCTCACCAAACTGGGATGACTTAAAGATTTGATTTAATGGGCTGCTTGACCCAGGCCTGATGAACACACATTTAAACAGAAGCCCAAGTCCATTCTACTTTCTCCGTTTTCCTGTATGAACAGCTTCTCCCCGGTTTTCTGGAGTGACCATGCCAAAGAACAGATCTGTGTTACAAGGCAGCATATTTCAGTCTTATCTACGCAAACATATTAAGCTGTCAGACCGCTCGAACAGTGATGTCCAGGTCAGCAGATGTGATTCGACCTCCTCTAACCCAGGGGGCGCTTTTAATTCCCAACCTGGATAGATCTGCATTCACGGGGGGGATTCCCACAGGAAATGCCCAGTGATGGTTGTTAAACACAGACTCGCATGTATTAACCCCCTCCAAAAAAGGGAAAAAAAAGAAAAAAGCCAGTGCTGCTGAACTGATCACACAACATACAGCTCTCTTTCACTTACACGCATGCACACACACACACAGACGCTTACACAAACCCCAGAGCTGGTATAACAGGGTTACAATGTAAAAGTTTTTGTTATGTATATGTGGTCCTGACTGCATCAGGAAGCATGAGTTTACTCAGAGCGAAACGCCACCCCCTCCCCAACAGCAGGAGAGTATTATCACAGGTCAGGTGACAGCGCTGCGTCTCTGTCCCCTGTTCGTCCCTTCAGGTGTAGCCATGGTAGAAGCACTCGCATTGTTGCGTCACAGTCTTGCGAGGACAGGCGGAGAACTTGGGACTTCTACGATGGCTATTACAGCTGACACATTACAGTAACGACAAAAAAAGAGCAACAAAGCTCGTGTTCCGATGCGAGGACGCGGTGACGTGTCGCCTCCGAATCCTCGGCCAGGTGTTCGTTACCGTTCATGTGTTGCTAAGACAGAAAAATGTAATCTTGGTTTCAATATTCAATGTTCAGAGTAGCCTGACGTTGTAGACAGTGGTTTTAGACAAGGCCTCACATGTATGGCCTTAACATGTAGTAGCAAAGGCTGAGGCTGCACAGTGCCTGAAGGACAAAAAAAGGACTGAAAAATACTCATTTAGGTCTAAATTAGTGGAGCTGGTTAGCAGTATATAAGATTTCCTGCTGGGTGACGGCCAGATTCCACACAAAAACAAAGCAAATTGTACTTCTGATCTTCTTTTTTTTGCCTTGATACTGTGCAGCCTTAGCAAACATAACTGGTTATTATTCTATATTTACAGTGTGGCTTCAATGCCCTCTCCTTCCGCTTCGTAGATAATGTAGACTGGAGTCTCTTGCAGGTTCTTTTTATCAATATCTGCTAGAATGCAACTTCAAAGCATTGCTATCCTCTGTGTGGTACGCCGGTGTGGGTGTTGGCTCGCAGCCCGAATGTGCTCTGATGATCTTTGAATTTTGCAACTCTGTCAGGTCGAATATCCACACTGAAAGGAGATCTAGTGCAGGGGGTTTCTCGCGCTCTCTGTCTATCTATTTGGGCTGTGTCCCATAAAATTAGACGCAGCGTGAAAGTTTTTATCCTCATACTCGGAGCATCCGTGTCGGTAGGTCACGTTCCTCTGTGATAAGTCACCACTTAGAGAGGCAATAAAATGTGCAACAGAAAAGCTGTACAGTCCTCAGCTTGCTGTATGTTGAGAGCAGAACTCTTCCCTCAGGTGTTGGCACTGATGCTGCACCACGGAAATAAACTGACGGGCATCAAGCACATAATGGCAGGTCAGAAACACACCTACACACAGTGATGCTTTCCACTAGACCGATTGCTCGCAGGTAATTGGAACCTCGCCTGCACACAGCTGCCGTTTACTGTACTGACTCTGTTGTAAAACATCAGTGCACCAGCAGGGCTGGGCTCCTCAGAACCCCCTCAGCTGGGTGAAGGGTCACATTTACAACTTTCCATTAGCAAGAAAAGCAGTTTAGGGTGATCCAGAAATGACAGCAATGTTCAGTTCTGGTGAACGACGATATTAAAAACGGGGCTTTAAATTCCATGATTGCTCCTAGGGGGTGGTAAAAAGTTGGATTTTTACAATTTAAAGTAATTTATTGCACTGAGGTGGTTCTGGGGAACCACGAGGCATCGGGATGCAGTTCATAAGATGTCGTTTCTTCTTCTGTGGTTGCTCCTTCATCCAGAAAGTGGTCTGAGGCTGTAGTGGGATCAGTGAAAGCAGGACTGGGTATTGCTTAGGAAATAAATACCTGCAAGCGACAAGGGACAGCAGTCCAGTAATAAAAGCAGGATTAGATCAGAAGTCTTGAAATGTTTGTAAAGCAGAAAATTGCAGGTCTGTCTAAAAATGTATCCACACGACAATAGAGTTTGCTTAGTGCTTCCTGTTTCTGGTATCAATGCCTAGTCCTTGTTTCGCTGCCCTACACCAGCCGTACAAACCCGCCCACCTACCTACCGCTGGAGTTTATACTCATCTACAATAATGTATATTACTGTTCAACTACTACTACTAGACATTTTCATTTTCCGTGTTTTAAAGAGGCTTTTGCAAGCTGTTTGTTTTGTTTTTTTTTCCTTTTATAATGCTTATCTGGCCGCTGTGGCACGTATCAGACTAGAAAGCTGACTCATTATCTGCTTCTACTGTTTTTACTGGCGCTTTGCTCTCCTCTCCGTTACAGCAAAGTTATGGCTTAAAGGTCTCAGCATCCAGAACCCAGACACACACTCCACAGATCGGAGGTTTAGTCGCACAACCGGAGCTGCTGCCGAGGAAGAAACTGATCTCAAGTAAAACTCAACCTTCAGAGCTCGAGACTCAATCAGTCGCATCTTAAAAATTGATTTGGTTAATTTATCAGAAATGGCAGATATTCATTCCCCAGGTTTAGCTTCACAGCAGTGAAGATTTGCTGCCTTTTTTTTTTAATGTAATGGTAAATGCAGCAGCAATCTGATAGCACTGCGTTGCTTTTTTGGATCAAAGCCTGCAACAAACCTCAAGAAGCACTCATCCGAAAAGCATTGCTTCTATTTTTGTGCCTTTTTTTTTTAGGTGTGTGTGTGTGTGTGGGAAGGGGAGGGGACGACACTATTTGTGTCCAGCATCTCTTGGTGACTGAAGGTGGAACCAAAGAGCGATTGATGCTCTACCCGTGTGATCGCTTCATCCTCCACAGCAGCTCGGAGAAATCTTTTCAGACTAAATCTCCCGTCTGTACCCACTGCGTACCTTACTCTGCATCCACCATCCAGCAACTTCCTCGTCCTCCTCCTCCTCCCACCACCAGCAAACTCCCCTCTTCTTCTCCATCCTGAATCCCCTAAAAACAATCACCCTGTTGTCTCGCTCCTGCCCACAACTCTTCCTCTCCCTGTCCGGTGATCAGCCTCCTTGGCCCTTGGCACATGGCTTTTTAAAGGTGATCAAAAAAGAAGAAGGACACCTATAGCTTTAAGGACAAATAATGACAGACGCACGAGGAGCTGAAAACATTGCACTCAGCTTTGCTTAACTCTGGCTTGAAAAGAGGGAAAGTGCGGGGAAGGGGAGAGTTTAGAAAGAAGGAGAGGAGGGAGACTGTTCGCTGAACCGGAGCCAAAGAAAGACAAAAGAGTACAACTTGTTCTTTCCTCTGCGTTCTGTTCGGAGCCTGTCCATACAGTCAGGTTAACAAGCAGCTAATATAAACAGCACCAGGCCCTCCCTTTCCCCTCCTCGTGCCTCCTCTCGCTCTCTCGCCTCACACAGCTCAGTCCCCGTCCAAGATTTGTCTTTGCAAAAATGTAAAAACTCAAATCGCGAGAGCCGAGCAGAGATACTTCCATTTCAAACGGCTTACAAAACTATTCATTTTTACGGCAGAATATATTATTAATCACCAGAACTTCGTGATATGAACTAATTAGAGCATAAATTAAACGGCATTACCAAACAATTCCTTAAACAGAGTTTAAAACTCTTAAAACTAACCATTCTCTATCTTACTAGGCCGAGGTTCATCCCAACTCTGAAGCAGTTATTAGCTTCTTTCAAGTTAAAGCTTCTGTGTTCACAGCCAGAGCTGCCATATTAGGCATGTCCCCTCTTTATGACATCACACAGATCCAACAGTGGAAAAAACTCTCTGAAAGTGGGAGCTTAAGGCATTGTAACAACAGTAAAATGATTGTCAAAGAGGCTCTTTTTGTAGCTGTAATGCTAACAGACCCCATCATGTCTAACATGTCAGAAAGTTTTTGTAATAAACCGCTGATGGCTTTGGTATTTTTCTAGGATTTGTTCAAATAAGGAAAAAAAAAATATCATAACACCAACTTTGTCCTTTAAAAATCACAATGAAGACCAGATTTTCATTTATCCACTTTCAGTCTTTCACTCTGGTTGTTTATGTTCATAGAAAAAGATTTAACCAACAGCTCATACCAATAAAAAGATCCAGGTTTGGAATCCAATTTGTTTTAATGTTTACTTTTGGAAATCTCACTTGAAACCTGGAAAACCTGGAAAGTCCCGCTTTTTCACACTGCCTCACCCACCAAATGAACAGTTTATTCAACTGTCTTTACATCTGGTTTTTCCATCGCGCTCCTGTGAGGTTCAGACATCCACATAACAGCATACAAATTGAAGTGTAAATCCAAAAAAACAACACTCCCAAGATCCATTTAGACAAACCAGCCGTCTCCCAGCGTCTCTTCTGTGTTCAGCCAGGAAGCTCGCCCAAAGTGCAACAGGAAAGAAAGCGATTTCAACACTGTTTTGCAGGTGTAAATGTAATCTGGATACATCGCGTCGAGGCAGAATGGATTTCAGATGCAGGTTAAAATCATTTGTTAAGAGGACGTCTGCACTGTGTCTCTCTGCTTCTCCCGCTTGTAATTTCCACCACGCAGTCCATCTGTCTCCGCTTTAATCCTCCTCCTTGATTCCTTCCATTTTTATCCATTTCCCCACTTTTTTGTTCTTCTTCTCTCGTTTCATGAGCTGACTCATTCACGCAAATGTTTATCTCCTGCCTCTGAGTCACTTCTTGTGTTTATCCCAGATTCGATACTTGCAGGGAACCAACAGGTGTTGTGATTGCCTAAATTGGATCCCTCTGTATGCTTAAGGGTGTTCTGTTAGTTTTATGTGGTAACAGGAGGCAAAATAGAGAGAGTCCACTGGCATAATTCTAGTTAAAACTAAACATAGGGAGCCGTCCCTCCTACGTGGCGGCTGATCTTTTGCACCTCCGTCCCTTTGTTCTTCTCAACTCCTTCTCCGCTCTTAAAGGTGTGTCCAAACAAATGTGAAAGGAACAGAAAGAAGCAAGTTTCTATAATTAGATGCTACAAACTCTTTGCGAGAAATTAAAAAAGTTTCTGCTTGAATTATGCGCTCGTATGAACACACAGACGAGGAGAGAAAGGGAGACAGACGGATGGAAAACACAAATAAATTCAGTTTCTCGTGAGTCCTCACATCCGTCAGGGGCTTCAGCTGTCACGCTTGATTAATGCATACCTTGCAATCAAGCTCGCAGCTCATGTTTTTCCATTGGGAACATCAATTGAGAGGTGCAGCCTTAACCTTCACACCCCCACAGAAATAAGAATTTATGGCTCTTCGTTTTGTCGAACACACCTTTAGAAAACATTCGCACAAAATTGTGGTACATCTACAGCCACATTAAAAGCCTGAATGATGGGATGAGCGCTAATCACGTCTTCATCCTGCAACAAAGCTGCATCACAGCCAACATCTGGTCACCAGGAGGTCAGGTGGACCGGTTCCTCTGCTGAGTGTCAGCCGAGGTTACTATAGCCTAGAGGACATTATATGATGGTGTTCTGTATTATTGTGATGCTAAGAAGGAGCTGCTCTTTAACTCCCTTTCTGGGTAGCTCCATATATTGGATTTTTATGCTGGATGGCCCGTCCCCCAAAGGGGACCTGTGTTTATTCCTGGTCTCAAACCAGCGTCCTTTTGCCCAATAGGTGAAAATCCAAAAGGGGAAAAATGCTGGTCGTAGCAGGTCGAACCTCCTTTTAAAATTTATAAGGTCCCTACACAATATAAGCACATCTTAAAAACAGTGTGCCGGTTATATGATTAGATGCAGTGACGTTTAAAATGATTAATCACAGACAGATGAAAGGCCATCTTCTTAAGTGCTTTGACATGTCTCCTGACCAGGCGTGTTGTCTTCCAAAAGGCTCAGCTGCAGGAAACCAAAAGCCAACGTTCATCTGTTCTAGTTACTGCTGAACGTTAAAAATTGATGGCTCAATGTGGATGAAGTGCCAGAACAGATGTGACCACCTCGCTCTGTACTGTACTCTGCATGTATTGCATTTTGCCACTCTGATCTCTCTTCATTCCCCAGTCAGTCCGTCTCTCTTGCTCTCCTTAATTTTGTGTAACTTTCTATCTGATTGATGTATTTCTTTGGCTTCTGTCTTCACCATTCTCCCTCAGCACGTTTCTTCTGTGCAGAGCAGACAGTTCCTGACTCATTAAATACAACAACAACAAAAAAAAGGTTTCACCCTCAGGTTTAAATAAGTAGATATTTAAATTAGCTTTTTTTTGGCAACCTCCAAAGAGCAACTTTTAAACACCACCCTTGAATCTCCATTTTTGTGACAAGATAGGAGTCTCCCTCTCTCCCTCATTTCTACTTTCTCATGACATACTTAAGTACGATTGGACATCCTTATCCTGAATCTTATTGGTTGTATTTAAACGACATGAAGCCAATCGGCGCTGTCTATTCAAAGCAGAGCTTGGACACATTTTTCCTCCTCCTGCTGTCTTTATTTGTCCTTATAAAACGGTTAAAATCTCTGCTGTCATGTCCAGTTTGTCCTCCACTCTGCATCGGTTCTTCAATATAATAATATGAATGTTGCAGGAGTTTATCCTTCTGTATTCTTTGTTTCAAAGAATGTTGTGCCATTTGTTAATAGCAAAGAGAACTATTGAACATATATGAAAAAGAAGAGCTATTTTAAATTATTTTTTGGCTTTTTTTGCTATATTTATTTTCTTGTATTAGAATCTTCTTTGTAGGAGGGAAAAAAATCAAAAAATGTATTTTTCATTAGTGCGAAAAACCTATTTTCTTCCTTTTTGTACAATTTCGATGTTTTAAGCGAGACTTTGAAAAGCAATATGATGATGATGATGATGTTTCCTGTGACTGTATCTGCATGCTGTTTGTGTTGCCTTAATGATGGCTGCATCCCACTATGCCCCTGCCCACCCCGTGCCTCCCCAACCTCACCCAACCCAGTCTGCTCCCTTCCTCCTCCCAACTTCATCTGATGGAGTCCCAGTCCCATCCAACCCAGTCCAGACCAGTCCAGTCCAGTGCAGTCAATAAAGCAGTGCTTTCTGTGTACATTAAACTCTCTGCCTCTCTGTTCATTACACAAACACAGCTGATTTAACAAAGATCTTTATTTTACTCTGGCTTTAGCAGAATTAGATTAGATTTTTAATACCAGCTTTCAGCTGAAACAAAAATAAAATATCTCTTTGACAAAAACTAGGCTAAGCTTTTCTACCACAATCATCAGCATTTAGTTACTTTCTTATTACCAAAGAAATCTAGAATCACCAAAACACTTGTGTAGACTCTAAAAGAAGAGCAGAGAAATGTCAAAGGTCACTAAAATAATCTTTCTGCAGTGTCACAGTAAAGTGAGTTGAATTTGATTGATTTATGAGGTGTTTGCTGCTCTGCCAATAAACTGAGGGAGAATAAAGTACAGGGGAGAGGAGAGTAAAATTTCCTTTCTGCTGCTGAATAAATAAAAAGGTAGGACCATGCTAGCGACTTTGTGATGCTACACGAGCCTGCTAACATTTGCTAATTAGTGCGAGTCTAGAGTCTGCTAGGAATTTTTTTTGTTGCAGGCATCAAAAGGAGGAAAAGTTGAGGCTCTCCAGTCAAGCTTATAATCGTTCATGGGCCACACACATACAGTTTGATCTCAATTTGGTCGGAACAGTAAAACTATTGTATGGAAAAAATGCACAAATATATTCTGAAAACGTTCCCATTTAATAAGACATCCACATATAAAATAGATGCGGTACAGGAGGGTAAGTCTTAGAAAATATGTGCAATTTCATGTCTCGTGTTTTTCTGCATACAGTGAGTTTACTGTCGTCACATTACCAATAAAGTAGACCAATCACAGCGGATCTAAAAAGGCAAAAACTTTCACGTGTACGGTATTTGTGACTTTACCCCTTGATGCCAAATGTATATTTGATACGTTTTTGATCCCTATACTTCAAAATCACATCTCAGTGTAATTTTGTGTTTTTTCCATTAAAACCTGGTGTATACAATGTCAGATGTAGCAAAAGTCATCTAAAAAGAAACTCATGTAACTTATGCGAACTGGAATTTCTTTTTTTTCAATCATTATTATTATTATTATTTCTCAGAAATTTCAATAAACACTCCAGGCTCAAAAAATTTAAATTTAGTGGCAATTATTTATCATGGATGTGCAGCCAAGAACGCTGCAGTAAGCTGCTGTATCATGTCAGTATGTATCAAAATCTCGGAGGGATGTTCCCAGCTCCTTGTTGAATCGACACCATGAGGAATTAATGCCTTTTTAACAACAAAAGAGAGCGCAACAGAAGGTACAATCAAGGTGTACGCAGGCATCCAAAGGGCACCAAGAAACTAAAGTATTGTCCCGTACCACAACCGCCTGAACTGTTGCTACTAGGCAGGATGAATCCATGGTTTCATCCTGTTTCTAACTGAACCATCTGACTATGGCAAGTTTGACTTATGACTTATGGCAAAATTGAGACTCGTTGGACCAGACAAGGTAATTTGATTGATTGACTGATGTCTAAATTTCATGTTGTAAATAGTATAAAGAATCTGTAATATGGGGAATAAAATTAAACTATAAAAAGGGTTTGGGGATCAACAGTAACTCAAACCAAGAAAACATGAAAAAAGCAAAAAATTTAATTATCAGATGTATTCTGGACAGGATAAACTGTCATTCCTTCTTTTTGTTGATCTAATCAAGCGACCTGCCAAGGAGAGACCTCGAACTTCAAGATAGCCAACAACCTGCCGACGATCCAGCCAGACTTGGACGTTCTTCATTCAGGCTGGAATTTCTTGTCAGGCCAGAAACTAATAGTGTGGCAACCGCCTTTAAGAAAATCAGGCTCACCTGAAAAACACCACATGGCAGCAGCCTGGAGTTTGTCAAAGCATAGACTGAGCAAAGAAGAAAAAAGATCTGATGAAATACGAATCAAAATGCTTCTGCTGCAATGCAGAGTGCTGTGTCTGCTGGAACTGGGGAGGCTGATCAAACCTCTAAGACCATCTATACCTCGCAGCATGATGGTGCCGCTTCAGACTTGGCCAGAGACGATGGAGAGACTTGGCCAGAGGTCCAAAGGAACAATGCAGGAATCCAAATGCAGGCAAATCTCAAGAAGAGCATGTTTCTGACTGCCAGGGGCCTAAGAGCGGGGCCAATAAATTTCTCCTCCAACAGGACTCAAACAGGCTGCCAAATCAACGCTGGAGTGGCTTCACAACAGGAATGTGAAAGTCCTTCAGTGGCCTCAAAGCCCAGACTTAAATCCCAGAGAAAATCTGTGGAATGACTTTAAGATCGAGCCATATCCAAATGTGCCAAGCTGTTAATGTTTCCAGGAAGAGTTGAAAGGGAGCTGCTGTGACAAAGAATCCTCTCACAGTTGAATAAGCTGAATTATTTAGAACCTGCATATTAATAATGGCTCGAACAAATATCTGTCATTATGGACCAAAGAGCAAAGCGAGCAGCTAGCTGATGAACATGGAGCATTTAGCAGCTAATCTTTGCTCAGGACTTTCCAGAGCAAAACTAAAACAGAAGGTCACTGGGTGGTGGCCAGAAACACCAGGAACTGTGTGGTTTCAATTAAGCTAAAGTCAACTTAACAGGTTACAATATGTCAGTGTTGCATTTACAGCTATAACAGTATTTACAGCTTAAGGGTGAAGCATATAGCTTCACCCTTCACAACTGCAGCATAAGATTTCTTAAAGGCAGCAACTCAAAACTGTGTATACTTGTTGCTACTGTTGTAATTTACCCTATACAAATCACTTCAGGGAGCACAGCAAGCAAGGGATGGAAGCAGTGTGAGAGGCAGAGGAGAAAGGAAGCTCAAGAAGACACTGTGTAAGAAATTATATATGAAAAATGTACAGTATGAGACCCTTATGGGTCACTTTATTAGGTACAACTTGCTAGTACTGGGTTGGACCCTCTTTTCCCTTCAGACTACAGCGTAGATTCAACAAGGTGCTGAAAACATTCAGCAGAAATTTTGCTCCATATTGAGATGTTAGCATCACACCGTTGCTACAGATCTGTCAGCTGCACAGCCTTCATGAGAACCTCCCACCATGGAGGTGCTCTCTTGGATTAGCGCGGGTGAAGGTGGAGATCATTTGAGTACAAGAAACCAGTTTGAGATGATACTCTTTTTGTGATCATTCTTTGTAAGAAATGGTGCCAAGGTACTATCCATCTATTATACATATCAGCTAGGGCTGTTCATATAACGATATATATCAGATGACGATATAAAAAACAACTATCGTTTGGTGTCGCAAAATAAACTGTTTACGGCAATATTTTTTAATCGTTTTGATGGTCACTGTAGTGACAGTCATAATTTCTTAAAGTTCTCTCTTATATTTAATATAACCACATTACTGATGGACAAGCGCCTGTTTTAATGCATTGTTGTTAGCAACAGCGCCAGTAAAACCATCGCGTGTCCGCCTGTTTGTTTTCCACATAAACTTTTCACAATAAAGCTCAAGATCCTGTTGAGACTTTTCAAAATGAACTGAATCACGTGAAAGAGTACGCAGAGTGTTTACGGATGAGAAGCAAAAAAAAGAGCCGTCAGGTGCTAAAAAATAAACCTTAGATTCAAACGTTAGAACAGGCTTTTTCCTGCAGCACGCAGTGTAATAAATACTCACAAAGAAAACAGAGGCCATTACAACTTATGTCTAAAAATGTATAGTTTCATGCATCGGTTAAAACACTCGACTCCCGGTACACGACGCCCAGCTGCAAACACTTCACGCAAGTGAAGCTGCCCGAGATTCACATAATTTACAGAAAATGTTAAATTTTTGTTATTTATATCGTTATCGGACGATAGATGTCTTATATCGGGATATTTTGGTCATATCGCACAGCCCTAATATCAGCTGATATGTATTGAAAACGTGAAAACGGCCCAAACAGAGAATGTTTCCACGGGGTCATAGTCATTCTCGATTACCAAGCACTTCCTATGAAACTGGAAGAACAGAGTGGAAGCTGTCAACTATTCCAAATTTGGTAAAATTATATTAGATCCAAGCAAGCCATAATCCACAAAAAAGCTACACTAATGGCATGAAGACAATAAATTACACAAAATCAAAACCACATATGAAGAAGGCTTTTATATAACATGATATTTAAATCTGATACACTGTAATTTGTTTTCAACTCAGGCAGCAGCACCATTAAGATGCAGCTGCCAAACAGCTTTCTCCCCTCTATTGATTTTTCATCAAAGTGTCAGATTAACTGGCTGCCAGCACAAAAGGCTCTTAAATGGATCCCCTGATATTTTGAATTTTGGTCTGTCGTATATCTTAGCCAGATGCTTGTCACGTTGTGGAGGAAACTATTTGCTGCCCGATGTCTTTCTGGACTAGGACACAGCTTATTATCATTCCTTACTGACCATGTGATTCAAATAGGAAGCTAATGAGTCAGCTGATGACCTAAAATACTTAGCATTCACTGACACATGGGAGAGCAGCTAAAGGACCTGTACATAAATTAAATCAATCCGCCTCCTCAGGTTCAAAGAAAAGTATCAAAGGACAAATAAAACTGTAAATAAAAAGATAAATGTATGGCGCAGAAAATATCTCTCACTAAAAATGTCATCAGTCATCTCAGCCAAGTGGCATGTTTTTAATAACTAAATTCACCATTCCTGCTATCCTTCTCATTGTTGTTATTAGCCTTTCTTACACTTACACATCATCCTAAAATGACACTCTCTGGGTTTTGGCAGGGAGTAAAGAATGAACAAAAATTCATTTATTTAGTCTCAAATTTAAGCGTTCATCATTTTCAGAGCTTCTTTAACCAACTCAGTCTTCAGTGATCAGCCAGCGATCCCAGTGGATTTTTGCACTTTCAGTCAATCAGGCTTAAATTACTGCACAGTGGGGATAGCAGATCAGTCAGCACACTACATGACGCTGCCCTTGACTAATTTAATAAACCTGAAATATAATTTCCATTTCCATAATTTTCTACTTCAAATAAGAGAAGAAAATATACCCCCAAGCTTTTTCCTAGCTAGCATTCAACTAGCTTTTAGTTTCTTGCATCTCTGCAGGCACAGATCATATAATAGTACCTTGAATCATTTCCTCAGTAATTAATTACCATGCCTCTGTTGCCCTGCTTTGTTATCTCTTTATTGTAAATATAACTTAGCTGTTATGTAATCACTACTGCACAAACTGACTGAACATATTGAACACGTTTTTGCCTCGAGGGTCAGGCTTCTGAAATAAAAACTGAGTGACTTTGAAGACGGCTGCTATCTAACAAATAATTTAACTTTAAAAGTGTCTCCTGACCGATCCTGTGTACATCATAACTAATTGATAGTTATGAACAGTTAATGAAGCTAGTCAAGTCAAGTCAAGTGGCTTTATTGTCTTTCCAACCGTGTGCAATGGTACAGTACACAGTGAAGCGAGGCAACGTTCCTCCAAGACCATGGTGCTACATATGATATATAACAGACAATCAACACAGGACTACATAAAGTGCAATGTGCAAAAATTGCAACCCCCCCCCCAAAAAAAACCTCAAAACAAAGACAGTGCATCACCAGACAGATCAGAACAATACAGACACAAGACGGTGCAGACACAACAGTGCAATAGAAATGTGCAAAAGACTGAGTATTGTGCAAAAAGTCATTTGGTGTATATGTGTCAGTCCAATCACTGAGTGTTAATGGATTGGATTTATATAGCGCCTTTCAAGGCACCCAAAGCCTTGAAAGGCCTCCTATCTACTATTCATTCACTCTCACATTCACACACTGGTGGAGGCAAGCTACAGTTGTAGCCACAGCTGCCCTGGGGCAGACTGACAGAAGTGAGGGTGCCATATCGCGCCATTGGCCCCTCTGGCCAACACCAGTAGGCAGTAGCGTAAAGTACCTTGCCCAAGGACACAACGACCAGGGAGCATTGTGGGAGTCCTCCACAATGCTGGTGGCTTTGCGGATGGAGCGGATGCTATAAGTGTCCGTGATGAAGGGAAGAGAGGCTCCATTGATCTTCTCTGCTGTTTTCACTATCAGTTGTAGGGTATTGCGATCTGATACGGTGCAGTTACTATGCCGGACAGTGATGCAGCTGCTTAGGACGCTCTCGATAGTCCCTCTGTAGAAGGTGGTGAGAATGGATGGTGGGAAATGGGCTTTCCTCTGCTTCTGCAGGAAGTAGAGACGCTGTTGGGCCTTCTTAGTTATGGAGCTGGTGTTGAAGGACCAGGAGAGGTAGAGGTTCTCTGCCTGGTGGACACCAAGGAATTTGGTGCTCTTGACAACCTCTACAGAGGATCCATCGATGTTAAGTGGACAGTGATTTCTCTGTGCTCTCCTAAGGTCAACAATCATCTGATTTGTTTTGTCCACGTTTAGAGACAGGTTGTTGACTCTACACCAGTCCGTTAGCTGTTGCACCTCCTCTCTGCATGCTGATGAGACCCACCACAGTTGTGTCATCAGCAAATTTTATAATGTGGTTCGAACTGTGCATTGCTGCACAGTCGTGAGTCAGCAGAGTGAACAGCAGTGGGCTGAGCACACAGCCCTGAGGGGCTCCAGTGCTCAGTGTGGTGGTGTTGGAGATGGTGTCACTGATCTGGACTGTCTGAAGCCTCTCTATCAGAAAGTCCAGGATCCAGTTGCAGAGGGAGGTGTTCAGGCCCAGCAGGCTCAGTTTTCCAATCAGGTGCTGAGGAAAGATTGTGTTGAATGCGGAACTGTCTATGAACAGAATTCGTACACGTGTGTCTTTATTGTGCAGGTGGGTGAGGGCAAGAGGGTGGTGGCGATAGGCAAACTGCAGTGGGTCCAGTGTGGGTGGCAGCAAGGTCTTAATGTGCCTCATGACGAGCCTCTTGAAGTACTTCATCATGATGGGTGTGAGTGTAACGGGGCAGTAGTCATTGAGGCAGGACACTGGGGACTTCTTTGTCACAGGAACAATGATGGTGGCCTTGAGGCAGCTTGGGATGACAGCAGTGCTCAGGGAAAGGTTGAAGATGTCAGTGAGGACATCTGTCAGCTGGTCTGCACATTCTCTGAGCACACTCCCAGGGATGTTATGTGGCCCATCACAAGGTTCTCCCTGACTGAGTTTTCTCCTTGAAGCAGAAAAAGGATTTCTCCTTCAAGTGCTAAGTCATATTTTGCTTGGGAATCAAATTATTTTTCCCGCCACTGTGGTGCACTGTCCCTGCTACACCCTCTGTCCAAATCCATAGATGCTTAGCAAGCACATCCTCCCTTTGAGTATCATTTGACATGTGCTCGTAAAGCCATATCACCATGAAAAACATTTAAAAACTACCCAGAAGTGTATTAAATTTATGAAGAGCTCCCACACTAAGGAGGACATATTGATCCTGACCTCCTCTTCCAGACTACCCCATCTTTTCCTGCCAGCAGGTGATATTGTTGAGGCATTGAGAAATTCAATAAAAAAGGTACAAAGTATTTTATAAACGATACTGACATTTTGTAATGGTTTGTTTTATCCAATTGCTCTTTATATTTTATCTCAACCTGCTCCGTCTCTGTGGACCAGCCTCCTCTGCTGATAAAAATCAGCTTAAATAAGCACTCGTTGTAAAAAATAAATAAATAAAACTAAATAAAACCAGCACTGCGGCAGGTGCATAAAAAAGTTTGCCCGGGTCCCCTGTGGTATGCTCAGCTCTGAAACTTCATCCTGCTGTTACCTGCTGGAGATATGAAGCTATGTGGTAAAATATAAAAACTTCACACAAAATGAGGGCTCTCAAAAGCTTCTTTCAAGCTCCCTGAAATTGTTGTGGGATAGTGTGTCAGTAGTATAACTATACAGCAGCTTGAGCTAGTTAAACCTTCATAATAGCTCAGAACAATAACATTTAAATTGCGAAAAAGGAAAAAAAAGATTTTCAAAAGCTTCCCACAGGAATGAAAATGAGTGCTTTGTAAAGAAAGCCAGGTGCATGAAATCTCTCCAGGTGCTTTTGCTTTGTGCATCTAAATTGATTTCCATTATTATGAATATGTCTGTTTGTTTGGCTCATTTCCAAGCTGTGCTTGTGTGACGCGCTGAGAGAGCCGAGGTCCATCTGAATCCAAAGGAGGCTTTTAGATTGTAATGCAGATAGAAGAGAGAAGGAAAACAGCTGGAGGAGATGGTCAGTTTACGATCAGGCGGGGCGTGATGCAGAGCTGATTCACCAACCATTTCTTCTTGTTACGAGGATCTAAAACAGGGGTGTCAAGCAAACAAGTTAAAGGCTCCAACTGGAATAGGGAGCAGTAGCAGTTAACGATTTCAGCGCCACAAATCTGTAGACCTGTTGTGACGTGTAGTTTTTATGCACATTTGCACGTTTTCTGACTGTACTTCAAAGTAAAAGTTTTTTTCAAAATATTTAAAAGAAAAAGGCACCAGGAAACTCCAACAAATGGTTTGACTCACTTTAGATCAAATGACGCCTGTGTGTTTGACACAAGGGTCTAAAATAAACCCACACAAATAATCTTCTGTTGTTACTGGGTGCCATCCACCATCGATGGATGTGTGCCATCAGATTCAGGACATCCTGCAACGACAGAGGAAGGAAGTGGGCGTCTTTGCTGGCAGGATCTGAACAATTGTATCTGTTACAATCTGATATACTGTCCTCCACACACAGACGCACACAAACACACGCATGCACTGTGACAACACACAGAACATCATCTTAGTCCTGACACAGGCGCTTGAACTCGCACTTTTCTCTCTTTTCCATTCCCAGATCGTTATCAACAGCAGAATCGCATCCAACCAAGACAAGTATTTTCACATGTCAGGTGTTGAAATCACTGAGTACAACAGCGGGCTGAAATGTCGAGAGGCCACTAGGGTTTAGTGTGTTCCACTGATAAATTATAAGCCATCTCCTCTTAAAGCAACAAACAATGGATTCACCAGAGGGTTGGGCTTAAAAAGAAGGAAAAAAGATACCAGAGCCTGCTGACATGAAAGATAGTTTGTGTTTGTTGCTCTTGGTCGAGGTCCAGGGTGCTTTGCAGTAAGTAATGCAGCGCAAGAGCCCTTGTAAATACTTAGTATAGCCAAACAAAGGTGGAGGTGAGGAGAAAAAGACGAAGTGTTATTAAAGGTATTAGCAAGTTGAAAGAGCGAGTTATAGCTACTAAATTGTAAACCAATAAGATTACTGATAAGAGGCTTCATATGTGGCTGGCCAAGAGTGACCAAGATACAACACAGGGCTTTGCAGTTAAATTTTATTTTATTTCATTTTATTTTATACATATCTCCATATATGTCATTTTATACATATCTTATACGTACAATTTTTCTATACATATTTCTGTAGAGTGTTACCTGTATATACGAAGTTGGTTATGTATATAGGACCACTTTGTGTCTTCCTTTTATATTTTATATTCCCCTTACTACAAGAGCTGTGTAACACCCAAATTTCTCATCCATGGGATAATAAAGGTTTATTCTATAATGCACAGACTGTGTGATTAAATGGTAAATGGACTCGTTCTTATATAGTGCTTTTCTACTCTTCTGAGCACTCAAAGCGCTTTACAAAACTTGTGCATTCACCCATTCACATTTTTCTAAGTAACATTCACACACACATACGCCGATGGATGCATCAGTAACTTGCCCAAGGATATTTGGCATTCAGACTAGGGGAAGCCAGGAATCGAACCACCAACCTTCCGATCAGTAGATGATCTGCTCTACCGCCTGAGCTACAGCCTGAGCTAACAAGCTTATGCACTTTTTTGTCTTGTCAATGGAAGCAGTTGTAGCACACTACAGAGTGAGCCCTGACCCTTGTCACTGGACTTTCTCACACACAGCAAATCAAAGCTGAGCTAAGTTACCTGGATAATCCTGCTACAAAGAGGGATTATCCAGGTAACGTCAGGGTTAAACTGGGGTTTCCACTGTTAAAGACTTCTCACTGGGGTACTTTTGCCATGGCAACCTGTGCTAGAAACTCTAGTTCACTGGTTATATTTGAGATGAGAGATCAACAAATGTGAAATAGCACCACTATTCTTGGAAGATCCCACTGACCTGTGTGTGCAGGTGTGCAGAGAGTAAGACAGTGTAAAGTCTTTGAATTTCCCCAATGAGCATCTCAAGAAATAAAGACTCTCAAAAATAATTTCACCACAAATTTATTGTTTGACAAGCACTATAATTAAAACTGTTTCATGCACATCTAAACATTATTTTAATAGAATGTCTTCTTTGTCTTAACGATAGAGCACTGATACTCTGTTACCTCGATTTTATTGATTTTGATTTTATTGTACATCTTTTACATTCTGACTAATCAAAGTGCTAAAGGCACACAGGTACTCATACAGCACTTTTAAAAGTACCTCAGTGCTTTTAGCAGTTCTGGTGCCCATAGATCATCCATGTCTGTGATTGTTCACATGCAGCCAACTGCTCTCCTTTCATGTAAATGTACTTGTAGCTAGGATGCTACACTTTGGATTAACTTATTCCAGTTTCTGATGTTAGGGTAAGTGAGGTCAGAAAATGCAAAGATACCTCTCAGTATGTTGTTTCATGACCCTGCCCGTAGATTATTTTTTAGCAACACAGTGGCTTGAATGAAGCGCCAACCAGTTATAAGCAGAGATGGGCAGTAATGCGTTACTGTAATCCAATTACTTTTTTCAGGTAATGAGTAAAGTAAGGGATTACTATTGCAAAAAAGTAATTAGATTACTGTTACTTTCCTGTAAGCACGCTGCGTTACTGTGGTACTAAACTGTGATTTTGTTTGTGAGAGTACCTCATGACAATGATTTACAAGTGTGCAACGTCCGCGGCAGCTGTGTGTAGATCAACAATGGATAATATGGAGTGCGGGAGAGAGTATGACCGTGGAGCGATTAAAGCGTGGAAGTACTGACATTACTTTGAGTTTGATTCCATAAAAAGTGACAAAAACTGTGCACTCTGCATGGGGAAAAAAACAGGTGAAAATAGATTTAAGAATGGCAGGACTTAGTGGTGCTGAGTCTTTGATTTTATTTATTTTTTGCTGTGTTTTACTTGCATTTATTTGAAAGAGTGAGTGTAAACACAAAAAAATATTTTATTTTATATGCTGGAATATGCAGACAATAGGTTTAAATGTTAAACAAATGTCTTCAAGTCAAAGACTGTTGCATATAATTTAATTTTTGCTTGATGCAATGTGCATAAAGTTAAAAGATTAAAACTAATAAAACCAGTTTTTAAGAGAGACTTTTTCATTTAATTCAATTTTATATGACGGATTATGCAGAAAAAATAGAATTGAGCTGAAAGGTCTATTGCTTTATTAGGGATTCAGGTTGTGCATCATGTTTTTAAAACGTAACTAAGTAATAAAGTAACTAATTACTTTTGAAAATAAGTAATGAGTAAAGTAATGGGATTACTTTCTTGGAGAAGTAATCAGTAATTAGTAACTAACTTTTCAAGTAACTTGACCAACACTGGTCATATGAACCCATTTTTTGCAGACACATACAATTAAATAAAAGACACTGACAACAATGTTGTTGGCACGCTCGACTGGGTTGCATTGCTCATAGTGTATTAGACGAACATCTTTAATTTTGTTCTGGCAGATGTTAATTAGCTTAGCTTAACAGAGTCAGAATTGCCAGGGCTTACATGGTTTAATATTATATTCAGATCAAATTTTTGACCATTTTGATATTTCTCAGATCTTTGAAGCAGCTCGATATCCACTTTTACTTGGACTGGTTCTTATATAGCACTTTTCTACATGAACAACATGCACTTTACAATATGTCTCATTTACTCATTCTTACATGCACTTTTTTCTACATCTATATGTTTTCTATCTCACATTTACACACACATTCATAAGCCAATGAATGGGTCAGTATCTTGCCCAAGGATACTTGGGGAAAGTTGGTGAACTGAACCAGCAACTTTTCGAATGGCAGATAATCTGCTCCTTCCAGAAGCTTAATGTTAGCCTGCTACATCCAGTCCAAAACCAGTTATAATGTGTGTTTGGGATAATCATCCTGCATGAACACCCAAGTGTGTCCAAGTTTCATACATCTAGTTGTTGATTTGAAGTGGCTTTCACTATTTCATCTATTATGTGCAATGTGCAAGTAACACTGGCAGTAAAACAGCCCCTGAGCATGACACTACCACCACCATGCTTAATAGCTGGTACAGTGTTTTCAGGTTTGAACTCCTACAAACACACCTCTTGTCACTGTGGCCAAATAGCTCTTTATCTCATCTGCTTATAAAACCTTTCTCCAGAAGGCCTTTGGCTTCTCCATGTGGACAGCTGCAAATTTCAATCAAGCTTGTAGGTATTGGTTTTGGAGCTGGGGCTAGATCTTCACTGAACTCCTAAAACTTTCCCATTGTTCCAATTAATGGTTAAACCAATGAGGGCTATTGTCGTGTTTATGCTTGGCAAAAAAACCCCTACTAATTGTAGTCAAGCAAGATCACTAATAAGAAGTTAACAGTCTTTTGCGTCGTCAAGTTAAAGATTTAACTGTGTATGTATATAGATATATATTTGTATATTTGAGTCTGTATGCATTAGAGAAAATCCTAAATAAATTCAGGCTTGTGCATCCATCTTTAATGACTCACTAAAGTCATTAAAGATGGATGCTGAATTACCATGACATTCATGCCCATGAGAGTACGTAAACCTCTAAACAACTGTGTTTTAATGGTTAAAATGACCAAATGTTTGGCTAAAATGTTTGAGTGATTCATGTATTACATAAAGTGTCACTTTAACATCAAAATATGAATGGAATGATTACTCTGTACTACTCTGATGAATTCACAGTGAATTCCTAACAGTCAGGGTTTGTTTTTTTATTTATTTTACAGTCATTCTTATTTCTTTATCACTTCCGTGCTTTAAAAGAAAATCTAAAATATGTGGTTTTTAGGTGTGTAATATTTAAAATAGTTATGCAGAAAAACACACATATGACCCTACACAACATTTCATTATCCTTGCCACGCCTATGGGCCAACTCCTTTATACCTCACTCAAAGGTTAGGTACAGTAGTTCTGCAGGTACTGCTCCACTATTGTAGACATGATAAGAGTATAAAATGCCTTATCAGCTTTCTTTCCGTGTGCCTTACCCATACAGAGAACTTTTTAGAACAAGAATAATATGCACGTTCTGCTCAAATACAGTATAAAAGACAGGAGCTGGCCTAAAAGTGCTTTCTGCAGCGTAATATCATAATTAAGGAGGAGCAGGACAGAATCATATGCACCTGAACCTCATTTGTCATCTAGCAGATGGTTCGTTTTTCTTCCAAGCTAAATAACTGAAGTCAAATCTAGTTTTAAAGATGCAGATGTATATGAAATAGCTACTTCTCCTATAGGCACACATGCGCATAGATCACTTTAATAAACCGAAAAAGCAAAAGACTACGATCACCTCAGTTAATGATGTAGCAGCACATCGGCACAGGCCGGTGAAATCTGACAGACTTGCAGGCAGTTTGTTTGCTTCACACCCATGTGACTTAGAAACACAGCTGAGCAATGTTTGATTACTGATGCCAGATAACGTTATCACTGCATTATGGGCTTTGTTAGCGCACTCAATCTCCATAAATGTACAGGGCACAGGAACAGAAGAAAATATTAAACTACAACTAATCAAAACAGCCGATCAAGTCTGTGAATAATTAAGTTAAACTACAGTGTACTGTATATAAAAGATCGCTTCCAGAACCACAGAACTATGATAAAATAACTCATAGCAGGTCATCTGATTGACTTTTGCCTTGAGGCTGCACTTGTTGTGATTTGACACCATATGCATGAACCTGAATTTAGTTTAATTTAATTTAAATGCACAAAGGAAAAAAACAATTCCTGAACCTGGACCTGGGCTTCCAGGTCAGTACAACCTCCACTGCTCACCCTCTGGTTTCCTCTTGGCCTGTTTGCCAAGAAGACAGAATCAAGTAAGTATCACGTGAAACAATTTTAAAGAATTATTAATCACTTTGTTTGTCCAGATATTAGCCTTGCTCTGACTATTCTCTCCTCTCTGGCAGAATCCCAGCTCCACTCTACAAAAATTTCTGACCTGTTGCATTTCTTGGTTCCCAAGCTTTGGGTCTGATGACCTGTTTATTTGCAAGAAAATCTGTTAACTGGTCTTCTTTTGACTCCAAATGTTTTGTTGGCATTATGACAGAATATTTACAGATAGAATAAAAGTTGTAAACAAATATTAAAGTAGTGTTTTTAACTCATTCAGTCAACCAAATGGATTTCCCAGATGTGCTAATTTGCTTTATCAAGCCCATAATAGTTGTAGTCCAGTCTTCTGAAATCTTCTACATCATACAGCTCGGCCAAAGCAGTGTTTTAGAAAAATAATGGAAACAGACAACCTTTACAGGATAGAATACTATTCCAAGAGCAAGAATAGAGATCAGTTTTACTTTGTGATTTTTTAAAACTGATGACTATTTTTCCACAACCAGGAAAAAAAACGCATTGTTCCTCTTGAATCTGAGATTACCCTGGCATTTCTGTAGCCTAAGGAGTGTGAGCTCCATGTAGCTGGAACACATCCTCCACAGGGGAACTGTCACCCCAGTTTGCTAATCCATAGGCGCTGCTCCAGACTCCCCACGACATTGCAGACACGTGTTAGCCAGGATAGCCCAATAACATTCAGAGACTTGAGGAATTCAGGGTGACTCTTGTGAAACACTGGACCAACTCTTCATCCTCTCAAGTATAATTGAGAGTGAGTGTGAGTTTGCCCAAGCAGTCTGCATGTGTTTGGTGGACTTCGAGAAAAGAGGGTGCTTTGGGAGTATGGGATGTCTGGCCCAATGCTACACCCCATTATGTCCATGTAGAAAGAGATTGGTTTGCAGAAAGTCCGATCTTCTTTTTTTCTGGTGGGTTTTGGACTCCTTAAGGGGTTCCCTGTCATTGATTCTGTTCATAATTTTTATGGACAGAATATTGACTTACTACCTCAAGTGGAAGAGTTTAAGTATCTCAGGTTCTTGTTCACGAGTGTGGGGAGAGTGGCGTGTGAGACTGTTGGATGGATTGGGGTGGCTGTATGATCTGTTGTGGTGAAGAGAAAGGTGAGCATAAAAGTGAAACTGTTGATGTATCTGTCAGTCTACGTTGTCCACCCTCACCTGTGTTCATGAGCTCTAGGTAGTGACCAAAAGAACAAAATCACGAATAGAAGCGGTAGAGTTTCCTTTGTAGGGTGGGTGAGTACTCCCTTAGAGACAGGGTCATGAGCTCGGCCATTTGAGAGGGATTTGGAGAGCCGCTGCTCCTCCACATCGAAAGGAGCCTTTTACGGTAGTTTGACAAGGATGACAAGGATGCCTCGTGGATTCAATCGGTATTCCAGGCATGTCCTACTGCGAGGAGGCCCCAGGGCAGACCCAGGACTCACTCCAGGGATTATATCTCCCAGTTTCCCCTTGGATAAGCTGGGAGGTGGTCAGGGTGAGGGAGAGGCTGAACCTGGATATGTGGCAGAAGATGGATGGATGGATGCGTGGGTTACTATTTTCACTTGCTTGTACTGACATCATGAACATGACAGTAAAACCAAATAAATACATAAATTACATAAACCTTTTTTGTTTATTTTTTTAAATTAACTTAATGATCTTATTAAATTCTAAAATCACGACCCTATCTAATAATGAATAAGTGCAATTATTGTAAACCAGCAGAAGAAGCCTTTTAAATTTCCATTGAACCTTATCTTATCTAACTGATACAATCTTAACAAATGTTACAGCATTTTTTATTAACCTTTAAGCTTCAGTGAATGAAAGCATTGGCACCAGATGACAAAGTAAAGGGAAAAGGCAGGAGATCCTATAGACAAACTGTCCAGTCATTATTATTGATAATAATCATAATCAAAGTAGGATATCAGATTGTAAAAATCTGAGCCTTTCTGTTTTCTCCAGTTACAGCAAAAAAAATTTTTTTAGAAGAGCTTGTGACCCTCAGCTGCCTTCCTGTACTGCCCTCTGCTGGTGTTCTTGATCTGGCTTAACAGTAGTGGGGGGTTTTAATATGCTATTGGGCATATTAAGACACTGTCATATTAAGACACTTAATATGACAGTGTATACATACACCTCTTCCAAAACTATTTATATATTTTTCATTTTTTTCATATTTTCACAACTACAAATATCTGTCATCTTCAAAGCAGAACTTACCAAAAACTTATATTTACTTGCACTGTACTTGCATTCCAAACTATTATTTGTACTTATGTTTGACCTGTGTCCACATCTATATCTACATATGGCTCTTTAGTAAATCATGCTTATTGGATATTTACAAAGATTCATTATTACTCCAGATTAATTATGCTTTATAGTACATTCGGGGGCTATAAGGTTGATTTGGATTTGTTGATTTAGTTTAAGGTTATCTGGGAAAGAAAGAAAGAAAGAAAGAAAGAAAGAAAGAAAGATCTCTTTTGTAATTAATTTTTCATTGAAGCTAATAGAAAACACCATGTAGTTAAATAAAGATATTAAGGGGAAATAATAACAAGTCAGAAAAAGAGAAGTACAGTGTTCAGAGAATTCAACTGCACTTACATGAGGCTCCTTAAATAATGTGTAATTTGTTGACATGGGTGTGAAATGTCCTTAGAATAGACAACAAAAGGCATACCTTACACGTTTTTTTTGGTTCTTGAAGCTGCTCTGAACTGAAGATGATCCTCAGATGATCCTGAAATGAAATATAAAGATATCTGTTTATTTTGGGATTTCAGTGCTTTGTTCAGTGTAAACTTTGTCTTTGATTCTTGTGCTGCTCTGTTCACATTATAATAATTGTGCAGTTTGTGCTATAATTTTGTAAGTGCTGTTTAAACAAATATTGTTTAAAAAAAAAAGTCCAGTTGCCTTAAACTTAAGCATTTAAAACGACCATGATCTGGATAACTCAAAGCCTATAGACATACTGTACTTTAGGTATTTTACCTAAGGTGTTCCTAAAATGTTGTTTCATGGAGCTCTTTTTGTTGTTTTTTTTGCCTGTCCCGTTTGGCTCTTTTGCCATCAGAATTATTATCTTATTATTATTTTAACCTGCTAAATACGGGACAGACCTAACTGGGGAAAAGAAAGGGGAGAAAGAAAGAGGGAAAGAAAAACAGTGGGGAAGAGGAAAGGTGATAAAGGGCAAAAAAACAAAAACCAACAAAATAAGCAGACAAAAAAATACATATATCGATCACCTGGATCACCTGTTGAGGAAGAAAAAAGAGAAAACAAGCAGAAAAAAGTGCAATATAATAAACAACATCATTACGATGATCTATGACAATATAACAGTAAATCCTAAATATTAAACATTATTGTGCAGCACGTAAGATTGACAGCGCACAGTGTGCTTTGAGGTAGGAGACAAAAAGGGTGTAGTTTGTGTGTGTGAGCACCCGTGTGTACACCTGTGAGCATGAGCACAGTTGTATTTAAAAGGTTCCTTCATGTAATGATCTGCTAGAGGGTGTGGCCCCGTCCTCCAGGGCATGAAGCAGGTATGGAGGAGATCAAGACTCCAGACATCCAGAGACCCTCAGAGCACAAGAGACCAAGGAAGACCAACAGAGGGGCAGCCGCGCCACTATCCCAGAAAGAGCTGAGGAGAGCCCCAGATGAGGGGTCACTCAGCAGCCGCGAAGCAGAAGCCAGGGGGGGTTGCAGCGACGTGCCCGTGAGCTCCGCTGGCAGCCAGCTGTGCCAGAGTGACCGAGCCCCAGGCCAAGAGGCCGAGGGCACCCCACCCCCGAAGGGGCCCGAGCGAGCCCCAGGCTCCAGGCCCTGACAAACAGCCACCAGGAGTGAGCCGGTGTGTACCTGGACGCCCATCCCTGGACACCAAGAACCACCAACTCACCGATGTCTGAGGGTGTCTGCCACTGGCAGGGGGAGTGGTGGGGGGAGATAGGCCTCCATACCTTGGAGGGCCTGAGATGACCCTAGAGAGGTGGCGTCTGATACCCGACCTGACATATAGACACAGACAAACAGGCACACACAGATACAAACATCCATTCCCACCCTCATGCTCTCATATGCAATTACTCAACACTCACCCAACGTGGAGACAGACATAAATAAACAATGTACACACAATCACACTCCCCAAGCGTACTCTAAGAACCGGGTCTAGGTACCCTTGCCCCTGGAGGAGGAAACTGCACCCAGACCCAGGTAGTGTTACCCTTTTCCCTGGGGTGGAGAGAATGTTTCATGGAGCTCTTATACAGAAGAACCACTGGTGAAAAATATTACTTCATTACTGATGGAACTGGGTGGAATGTGGAGTTTTGCCTTTCTTAAGGCTTTCTGTGACAGAGATAAAATTCATGAATGATAATCCCAAAGTCTGCTATACAGCAACTTTCAAACTGAGGACATAAATTATATATACTGTAATGAAGTTCATCATTTTAAACTTAAATCTTAATCTTTATTTCTAGAGTTTTAAAAAATGCTCTTAGCACAAGGTGACAACTTCAGAAGAAGCTGATTCTATTAACTGGTTATGTAAAAATTACCTTTTTTCTGAATGGTCTGTTGTGCAAAGACATCTCTGCTTCCATAAAAGATGGTCCAGTGTATCCTATGTATTGGTAAGGTAATAAAGAAAGCACTGAAATGCATTTTTTGGAGAATTGGACCAGCTTTTTTCATGGCTGCCATGTGGATACTTCTGCATCACTTCACACAACCTTACTAATTACTCCGCCTCTCTACCTCGTAGGATCCACACCTATTGTTTCTGGGTTGTTTCAATGAAACACTCAGTGACTTGCACCTCAATTAATAACTTTCATGTAACGTGTTTTCAGGATTTTGGGTAGATATTCTGTATCTCTCCATTAAAATGAAAGTACGGTAAAACTAAGACTGTTCATTCCTTTGTACATGAGCAAAATTACAAATTCAGCAGGCAATCAAAAACTTATTTCCCACACTGTATACCACTTATCCATGAACCCTCGACATCACTTGCAGCTTGTCACTGGCTGTTAGCTAACTTGTGCTACATTTTCCATATTTAAAATCAACCAAGAAGTCAAAGCCACTGTTTCAGATAGACAATTAAAAATTCATATCTGTTAACAGTAGCCCAGTTTTAGTGTACTTACTTTATTTTACAAGTCTTTTAGTTTCCAAATAACATCCAATGATGTGAGTTTCCTTTGAAGTTACAAAAAAAATAGAGGTTGCAATTGCAAAGCTCCCTCTTCTCTTTGACTTTGCAGTGTGACTTTGTTCCCTGTGTGTTTTCATGCACATTTGCCGTGTGCTTATGTGTTAGTCTATATGGATGTATACTGTTCTCCACACTAACTGAGTTCCCTCTTGCAAATAAGTGTTTGTGAGTCTGGCACAGAGCATTGTTCACAGCAGTGGTGAAGGACACATCCCCATGGCTTGTATACACCCCCACACTCACAGACACCTACTATAAATAGCCTTCACTTTCAGAAACATTATCAAGACTGTTGGCTAGAAAAAGGTGACACAAAAGCGGAAGAACAATGTCGGAGCAAAATGGATAAAATGTTCAGCTGCCAAACTCAAAAACATGCTATGAGCTGTATCACCTCAAATATTTTAAAGTAGATAATTTTGAACAACTAACATGCATTTTAGTCCATTTTTAATATGTTTGCCAAAATTATACCAAAGATTTCTTCTTCTTCTAGCAGGTGCTTTTATCGGTCACCACAGTGGATCATCTGCTTCTATCTCACCCTATCCAGCATGCTTCTACACTATGAATCTTCTCACTGCTCTTCTTCTTTTCCATCTGACACTCATCTCCATCTGCCCCACCCTTCCTTTACCCTCTTCTTGACTTTTCTTATGCACTGCCCATTTCTATGGTTGGGTTGGATCTCAGGAGATTAGTGTCTCATTTGAAAAGCCATATACTTCAGAATGAATGATACCACTCAAAAGTTACAGCCATGCTTGATTACTTTTATGATTTTAAGTAGGGATGCAACGATACCAATTTTTTCAAACCGATACGATACCGATACTTGGATCTGAGTACTTGCCGATACCGAGTACAAAAACCGATACTTCTACCACACACACACACACACACAAATCCAATGAATTGGAAGACAGGTTTTATTTTATTCTCTGCCGATAATAGATAATATCTTAATAAAAATGACCACAAAAAAATTTCAAGTGAAAAATAAGCACTTCTGTTAAATTATTGCAGAGTCTCCACATTGTAATTTAACAAAGTATCACTGAACTATTGGCACTGTCTCCAGCTTTCAGAATAATAAATAAACACTTCTGTTTGGAATAAAATAAATACAAATTAGGTTTGAGAATAAAATAAACTTTTAAATTATTGCAGAGTGTCCATATTATAAACAAACAAACAAAATAACGAAAGTATTTGGCATTGACGAACGAACTCCCCATCTGCCCGTGGATCATCAGTCCACTGTGCCGTTAAACCAAGGACTGACATTGCATACACTGCTTGTCTTTACCTCTTTAGAAAGTTTTGGCACCATTATCTCCCTGATGTGTGGGCAGCTGGGAATTTCATATGGCAGCTCCAGTATGCTGAGAAGACGGTGCAATCCTATGTTTTCCACGACCGGCATTGGCTGGTCATCCAGAGCGATAAAATGAGTCAGAGCCTCTGTTATTTTAACTGCCCGTGGATTTTCTCTTGACATTTTTCATCGCTTTTCCAAAACCCGAGTTGGCTGTTCCGGTCCACACTGCTGACATTTTGTTTAGCCTAGCTACAGCAGCCTCCAGTTTCTCTTTTTTTTTTTATCTGGAGCCGCCAGTCTCACTCGTCTAACCCTGTGCCTGTTTAGCGCGGGATGTCCCCCTAGTGGCCAATCTAAACAACTACAACAAAAATGACAATCCACCCTCTGATTAATGAAATAAGTTAGTATCGGTTCGTGGTATCGGTTAACTTTTACGAGTTAACCGATACCACATTTTACAGTATCGGTGCATCCCTAATTTTAAGACTTAGGCCAGATACGCAGCTGATCCATGAATAGAAAATGTTCAGTTTTGTCTTGTAACTTCAATAAGACAGTTGTGTGATTCTATTGTAATTTTCTTGCATTAAATCAAATTCAAATTTTATTTGTCACATACACAGTCATACACAGTATGATATGCAGTGAAATGCTTACACAACTGCTCGTGACCTAAAGAAAATAAAGACTATGAATAAGATAGGAAATAAATATGAAATTAAAAAGGGTCAATTTATCTAGGAAGGAATCAAATAAAATATAAAAATTAAAGTTAAAAATGAAATAACTGTACAACAACAAATTCAAATGAAGGGTAACTTTAACTGGGAAAGAATAAGATAAAATATATAAATTAAACTGTACAACAAAATGCACAATACACAAATACACAGTATAGAAATATATAAGAATGTATGAAGAAATATAAATATATATATACAATAACAGCAGCTGTACAGTATTAAGTGGAAATGAAGAAATATAATGTCCAGTGTTGTGCAATCCACATTTGTAAGTGTCTTGTGCAGTGCAAATATGCTTAAAGTGATTTAGTGATGAAGTGATTCGATTAGATGACCACGCATCTAATCGAATTAGTGTAAACAAAGTCCAGAATGTCCAGTGTCCATTATTAAACCAACGTTTGTGCTTTTTTAGTCAAGAAAGTGCAGCAAGGTTTTGCAGCTACAGGCCCTTAGTCTTCTTCTTATAGTCTTTTCTTATGTTTTGAGTCACTTCTTGTTGATCAGATTTTTTTTCTTTCTTTCACAACAAGGAAACTGTGTCGCTATGTGAGGACAAAACTTTTGTAGAAGTTTCTTAGAAATGTTCTTAGAATAGAACTTAAAATGTCTTTGTAATCTCTGTTGTTTCAATGAAATGACGCCCTCTCTTACATTTTTACAGTAGAAAGTTCCTTTGCAACAGTTTTTTATCTGCACTTTTTTTATTACTTATCCATTAAATTGAAGGTAAATCTGTAGCTTTAAGCTTGTAAGTAATTCTTACATTTGCTTTATTCTTGGAAACACAGATGTTTAAAAGAAAATTGAAAACTGAGTCTGATGTTCAACTCAGTGTTCTGTTTGATGAATAGATGTAAGTGGTCTCATTGTATTCAAATGCAATTAAACTCTATATCATCAAAAATGTTTTTTTTTTAAATATTTAAAAACCTTTTAATTTTAATTTTTAAGTAACCATTTTGGGAGGTTTGAACTATTGGTTGGACAAATATTTGATTGCCTTCAATCTGGGGAAAGGTGTAAGTGATCACTGACACTGGTGGTGTTTTATTTCTTGTCATTCAACTACATTTCTATATTGTACAGGGTGGGCCATTTATATGGATACACCGTAATAAAAGGGGAATGGTTGGTCCTGTTTGTGGCACATTAGTATATGTGAGGGGGCAGACTCCTCAAGATGGGTGGTGACCATGGTGGCCATTTAGAAGTCGGCCATCTTGGATACAACTTTTGTTTTTTCAACAGGAAGAGGGCCATCTGACACATCAAACTTATTGGTAATGCCACAAGAAATGCACTAAGAAACTGAGAAACTAAGAAACTAATGTGCACAGGGTCAAAGTTATAAATATAAATATACACCTCTGCGAATATTTGGTTAAATGTGCAAGTTGCACCTCATCAACAAGCTTCTGTCTGCCAGATTTCTGAACACTCTTCTTGGCAGAATTGGTAAAGTTCATTTAAACTGGTTGGTTTCCTGGCATAGTCCACAAATTCGAGGCAGGATTAAGGTCAAAGCTTTGGGAAGACTCTTCCAGAAGCTTAATTTTAGCCTGCTTTAGCCATTCCAAAACTAGTTTTTGGTTTTCTGTTTGTGGTTGTTGTTCTGTTGGAACACTCAACACTTAACCATCTAACAACTGATTTGATGTGAAGTTGAAGAATTTTGAGGTAGACCTCCTTCTTCATTATTCCATCCACTTTGTGCACTGGCAGCAAAACAACCTCAGAGAATGATGCTAGGTTTGAAAGCCTCACATTTACTCCCACAAACATACCTCTTATCATTGTGGCCAAATAGTTCTTTAGCTCATCTGACCACGTGGGCAGCTGCAAAGTTCAGTTGAGTTTGAAGGTGTTAGTTTTGAAGCTGGGGTGTTCTTGGTCACCCACTCTCAGTACATGTTGATGTAAAACTGGCTTCACTGTGGAAAGTGACGGTGGTGTCCAGTTTCCAGTTCACGGCAGACTTGCCATGAACTGGATGTTCAGCATGGGATGTTCTAAGTTACAGGATGTTCTAAGTTACGCCGATGCCACTGTGAGTAGCTTCAATGCCTTTAGAGATTATGTGCCAAGCCTCTGCACATATTAGCAGTTAAAAATCAACTACATTGTAAAACATTCATCTTAAAAACCCTTAATAAAGATATGCGATGCCTTCCATCTTTCCATCTTGTACGGGTGAGAGTCGGCTGTGGCGAATATTCTTAAATCAGTGCTCGTGCTCTGAGAAAACCCATGGGCTTTATGTGCTAAAATGTCCTGTGATTGAATTTGATACTTCATTTCAAGATCATTTTTCAAATTCATACATTTGGTTGATTGATAAGAAGGGCTTCACGTTGAACATACCGTAGCTGTGCTCTGAACATTTTAAATTAAATTGGAAGTGCTTCAGGAGTGTGCACATTTCAGCTCTGTGAGGGGGAAAATTCTTAAGCTTTAAGCTCTGTGAATACAGAAAGTGATTCAGATTTCTGCTTACTCAGGTTTCCAGGAACTATTCCCTCCTACATTTCAATATATTACCACAGTGTATGTACATATTGCATTTTGCCTTTATTGGATTTCAGCAGTGTGTCAGAGAGAGAGAGACGAAAGTAGGGAGAGAAATAGAGGTAGAAATGTACCTGTTACTAATTTCTTATTGCTCTCACACAGCAGATGTTCTTCAGTAATATAGGTTTTTATCTATATTACAGCACATTGTTATTCAACACTAAAGCACAGACGGACTGGTGACTCTGTAAGACTTTGATTAACAGAAAATTACAGTGTAGTCATCAGTAATAATAGTCAGGGTGTTTTGGTTCATCTATTGTTACTTGCTGGGGTCATAAATTATCCCAGTCTGTCTCTTGAGGGTTAAACTCAAAACCGGTGACATTGCAAGCAGAGAAACAAATAAGAAATGTGCTTTTCTCCTCTCTGGCACACATGACAGCATCAGGAGAGAAAGCTATATCCCAAAAACTGAAGAATTTGTCAGGTGACCAGTCATTTGAACCATCATTATAAGTCAAAGCTTCTGCCCTTTATCAGTTTCATCACATACACATTTTGTATGTGTGTGTTTGCTCTATCTTCCTGTTTGCTCTATCTTCCTTTTTAGCTGTAGATAGTGTCTGTCTTAAAGTCTTAAAGCAAAAACAAAGGTTTCTCTGTGAAAAAATTTGTCGGTGTTTGATGTGAGCTTCAAAAATGATATCAAAGATTACATCAAAGTTTCCAGTGAAAGAAGAAAATTTCCCCATTTTATCTGCAACATCTCACCATGAGCTCACAAATCAAGCTGACACAGAATATTTCCTCTTACACAAACATGTGTATGCACTTACATGCCCTGCCTTTACATTTTTTCTTTGTACTATGAATATCGGGTATTGCATTTCCTTAATGATCTAACAAAGCCCTGTATATTATTTCATTAACGTCCCTGCTCAGAGACACCCTGTCACTCTCGATTGTGCTCCTGATTGTACATAAAGTTGTGTTTTTGTACAATCAAAAGACACACCTCACTGTTGTTGAATTCATGAGCTGTCCAGCACTTTAACAGGAATGATCTCTTTTATAGAATCTCAAAAAGCATTTCCCCATGACTGGAATAGCCTACACGTCTTGTTAACTGCTGATGTCTTGTTGTGACTGGGTTGAGGTGTAAAAGGAGATAAGACAGGGTAAAAGTTAATACCAAATCTCCTCCCCTATTGTCTTGTATCCTTAAATCATGGTAAAGGAAGACTGTTGGCATCAGTTTCTTAGGCAGAACAACGTGTAACATGCTGTACTGACCCAGACTGAGTTAAGACAACAGACAGCTAACTGCCTGTCTATATACAGTGTATTATTTAAAGCAAGTTAAATAGTGTTAGTGATTGTATTATTTCTGATCTCCTTGATAATATATTATTTAGGATGATAACTGTGTCAGAACCAGTGCTTTATTTTAGTATGGTATGGTATATTATATAAATATACCATGGGTTCTGTGAACAGTATCATTACATGCACAAACTCTGTTTTGTTGTTGTCATTTTGTATTTAAGGGTTTTTGTTTCTTTATCATCATAAAAGCATTGTTTGATATTTATTTCCTCTTCCTTCTCAACAATCTCACAAGCTAATAATCCTCCCCACACATTCCTGCTCCAGGCCACGTCAGATGCCACTTGAATCAGGAACAGACAACTTGTCCTGCGCTGAGGCAGCTTGCCCAGGATTATCCGAGGCATCGCATTCAGGCCAGGCAGTTCTTTCTTTGGGTGCCCATTGTTCAATAACCCCCTCAGATACATCAAGTCAACCACACAAAAAAACAGACGTGCATTTTACCCCGACTGCACTTCAACCGGGACCATTACCAGGTGTACAAACCTGTGCCCAAACTTGGAACGTCAGCTCCAATCAGTGAGAGTGCAAACCTGGAACGAGGAAACTGAGGGAAAGGTGAAGGGATACTGAAGGGAATTAAGCATTACCGTGGGGTGTGTGGACACCTGATATTTGCCGTAGTCCTGTTTGTATTCTCCCCTCTTTTTGCTGTGGGAGTCTGTATCGCTGATATTTATTCTGGAGAGTGTTGTAATGTAAATGGGAAAGAAATGGATGACCCATAGACTACTTATAAATACAGTCCCTACATAATCTGGGGAAAAAACAGTTATAAATTATAATGCATTTAGAAAATGTACCTGTATTTTGTTTAAAAATGGAAGATTGTTTAGGCTAAGAGGTACTGTTTACAAAGTACAAGAAAAAATAACCAAAGACAACAAAAGCTCATGATTTAGATTCTAAAAAACAAACAAAATTAAAACATGTATTATATAATAATGACAGTCATCACAACTATTTAAGAAAAGAATTTAAAACCATTGAATTTGCATTGGATGTGCTATTTAGAAACTTAAAAAAATGTTTTAAAAGATCTGTACAGTTATGTTCCTTCTCTTGAATGTACCTTTTAAATCTCTTTTGACAAAATTTTATATTTATTTTTCTTAAATGATTTAAAAGAACTTTAAAGCGCTTATGAGTGCACTTTCCTTCAAAGACTCTATTGTACCCCCCATTGTTCTATTATTTTGTTGTTATTTCTAGTATTTACTGAGATCCTTCAAATATACTCTCTCATGTCGACTGCGCCATCTAGTGGCATTACACAGTACGACGCTTCTGCTGAAACTGATACACATAAAGGCAAAATGTTTTTTGTCCACAGTTACGTAATGCTCCCACAAACTTCGTAATGTAAATCACGACAGCTTAATAACTCAAGTAGCACAACATGTTGAGGTATGCTGTTTAATATTGGGAGGAGATACTTCTTCCACCCATAAAGGTGATGTGGAGGATAAAATTTAGGTGAATATGTTGTTTTGTTTTTTGATGTTATTTTTCATCTACTTTTACTTGTTACTTTATCAGGGAATTCTGGACTGTAGTTACAAAATCAAATCATTGCATTTTTAGGTAGCATCAATGGCTATCTCAGGGCACATTACATTGTAAGCAGCCTACATATTTGTCATATTTGTCACATTTGTCACATCCTACCCAGGGGTATTTTAGTCAGAGGAAAATCACCAGCACTGCAACATCTTTTTTTCTTTTTTTTAACAATGTTTATAAATTGGAGTTTTGTTTAGGGTTTTTTTTCATGTTTATTTTATCAAATGGTCATGAATCATAATAATATAAACTTGTTGAGAACATTGTATGCGCATATGTGGAGTCATCAGCCAAAAGCTCATTGTGACAGTCATTGCCAACCAACCTGTCTTGTGACCTAGTAATAAAAAGTCATTTTCATTTCATACCCTTCATCACATTCAGAATTTCTTTGAGTTGTTGAATGTTCTTAACATTCTTGCTTGTTAAGCATTTTTAAACTGCAACCTCAATATATGATTTTTCCCCCCTGCCCCATTTGTAATGGGATCATGAGATCCCATTTTGTGTTTTCCTGAAGGGATCACTATCTTAGAGATCATTGAACTTGACTATTAAACTGGCAAACAGTAATTCATCAACATTATTTTTGAATTTGTACCCTAACTAAATAAATTTTTGATACTGTTACTTTTTAAAATTAAGATTATTTTATATTCTTAGATCAGTTAATATTGGTGGATTGACACTTTTACTTGAATAAAAGGGACAAAATTGGACCATTACATAAAAAAAGGAAAGGAAAAAACTTCGCACCTGACCCTCTCAGAATCAAGTGTTTTTTGTGCAATGTCTTAATTTACCTCAGAGATAAGTGAGGTATAAAAATGTAGGCCTTTTATGGACTATAACTCATTTTGACTACTACTCGTCTCACAAAGTGATATTGGCCCTTGAAAGTTGACCTCAAATTAAGATTTTAGCCAGTGAATGATCAGAAAAGGGATAAAACATCCAGGGTACCAATGTTAGTTTCTATTATTCTACATCAGACATTAATTTGGTGCCGTTAAGACTGGCAAATCCCATGACACCAATACTGGTTACAGAAATAAACAATGAACAAAAACAAGACTAGATTTATCATTTAGAACATGACACTTGGAGAGATTTGACTGACTAGGTTGCAGGGCCTCAATGAGTTTTTCAGCCCCTTGTCTCCCCTGAACTAAAGTTATGAAGGCTCTCGAATGTTATTAACTCACAAAAATATAATGTGAATTAAAAAGAACCACATCTGGAAAATGTTGAAGAAGAAAAAAATCCATTGATTTATAAGGCGCTTGGGTGTGAAGCACCAATTGATTGCTGATGGAAAAAACATTAATATTAAAGAAAAGTGGGGGGGAAAAAAGGAGTCTACATTGGGGATCAAGGTTTAGCCTGTTATTCATTGCAAACATTTATTACATTTCATATGATGCAAACAACATTAAGTCCCACCCTTGCTGGAATAGCTCATCATCTTGTCATGAGGGAATTAAAGAGACACAAAGGGACAGGGACAGAAAAAAAGTATGTATTATGCGCAATTCCATTGTTTCCTTACAAAATAAAAACAAAAACATAACAATCATCTCATAGTGAATTTTGGCATCTCCTTCTCTCCTGTTGTATTGTGGAGTAATGGTAAATAAAACAAAAAACTCAAAAGAACAAGGCATGCATAATAGTATCTGGTAATGCACATAGATCAAAGGATACCACTTATAAATACAAAATCCATGTACGATGTTTGTGTACATTTCATATATATGGTCCCTTTCTTAGGTGTCTTAAGCCTATCTACCTGTTCCCACTGTGGGACGTGTCTTCTGCTTGGTCACTAGATTAACCCTGTGAAAAGGTCTGAGCAGGAACGTACATCTGTAGTATGAACTTCTAACAGTGATGACTACTAGACGTTACATCTGGCTGTTTATTTTATTCCTCGCTTCATTTCTTACTGCATGTTATTATAAAGATATTTATTGCAAAGTTCATTTAATTTATTTAAATAGTCTTCCTTGCATCAACTGACCATTGTGCTACCTACACAATTTCAAACCTTATCAGAGTTACAGCCAGTATTACTTCTATTAAAACGTTCCTCTTGTTAGTTATGTTACCACCCCATGCTTCTCTTATGTAAATTTAAGAAAGAAAAAAAAGAGAAAAAGAAGGGGGGGGGGGGGTTGTTGACTATTTTGACTCAATATAATTTGACTGTGTCCACAAAGCCTGGGATGAGAGTATTTTAACTTCCAAATAACCTAAAGAAACTCATCACATTTCTGATACACCAAAATCAATGCACTGTTCCATTTTAATAAATGGGTAAAACAGCCACATGTATAGAGTGGGGGGTGTGCATGTGGCCACTTCAGTTATTTATTGAAACCATGTGGGGAAGGCAAAAAAACAAAAACAAAAAGACTGCGATTAAATACGATGTTGAATGTCTTTACTGTTAAAAAAGTGTACTGCAATGTATACAACTATGTTGCTCTCTCTCATTGTTTAACATGTTGTTGAAGAGGGGGTGGGGGAGAGGCATTGGATTGTTGATTATATAAATGGAATCATGTACAGTTTTACACTTATAATGCATCTATCATCATTATCAACAGATCGCAGGGAGCGAGGGAGAAAGGGGCAGCAAAGGACAGACAACATAGAAAAGATTCATCCGCTTGAAATTGAACACCCTTTGCTGTGGAACCAATGCTATGTTACTCTTTCAAAGAGAGGGGAAGAAAGAAAAAAAAGCGAGAGATGGAAACAACTGTGTTCATGTACAGGTATGAATGCTGTAAGTGCAGAACCAAATGTTCGACCAATAAAAGTCTATTGGGATCAAGTTGTACTGGTTTCTCTGAAGGTGGATGTAGACTTGATTAACCGAACGTGGGGCTGAGCATGATGGTACTGGTGGCAACGGTGGGCGACTCGAATGGTTGGATTTAGCGCTCGCCCTGATAATCGTGGTGGTGGTGGTGTCAGCGTGTCACGGGGCTTGGCTTCTTTAGTCGATGTACTGGGAGAGCCAGCGGAAGCCCTCGCCGTAGCCCTGCCTCTTCAACACACTGCACATGAACACCTCCAGTGGTCTTGTGTTCAGCTCCTTCAAGGGAACGTTGCCCTGAGGACGGAAGAAAAAAAAAAAAAAAAGCAGAAAGAAAAATTAAACCAAATCCACTTTGGGACCACAACACATTGGTACAAGGCTCATTTACTGCACATGATCCTCTATGTCTTTTACATTGATGAAATATCTGACATGTTATGCAAAAGAACCAGGCAGGGATTTATCTAGGACTGCTGGTCCTTTCATATTTTGATATATTACCTTATATATATTTTTTTCTGTTCTTCAGCATTTAGAGCTTTAAAGCCTTGGTTCACTTGGACGGGGTCTCACCTTTCCTGTCGTCTGTCCGTACAATCCGAAGATTTCCCTCAGCCTCTCCTCGCTGATGGCTTCTGGCCTGTCAATCTTGTTGCCCAGGATCAGAATAGGCACATTTCCGATGGTCTCATCTGTCATTAATGCCTGGGTGGGTCAATGAGAGTGACAACATGACGTATTGGTAGGTAAAGGTAGATTTGGAATCATATTAAAAAAGTAAGACAATGCGCTACACATTTAAAATTCATCTCAAACAATGGCTAATAAATTGTTGTACATTTTCTGACAGTGTGGGGTAAATTTCTTATTCACTATTTTTGTCTGACCTGTCAGAGACCACAGATGAGGAGCAGCCTTTTAGCTAACTATATTTACATACATATATTTACAGGTATATTTACATTGATATCTTCAATAATATGCACCGTCCCTTCTAAATTAAAAATTAATTCACGAGCAGATATATTAAAAAAAAAAATATTTAAAATGCGGTGTTTGAATGAAGAGTTTATGGCTATTATATTTTTTTTCTAGTAAGTTCTCACAGTTATTGCTTTGATTGTCCTCTAACTGACTAAGTTATATGTAACTAGTAGACAGTAGTAGCCTTTGAATAGCATGAGTTTTTAGTGACTTGAAGTCAGACAGGAGACCACACTAACAATGACGTAGTAGCTCATTTGGCTTATGAACCATCACTGTTCATAGGTTACTGCCTGTAAAACTAAAATGTGACCTTGAACCCAGCTGGTGTGAATTTAACCAAACTTGCACACAAGTTTGGTTAAATTCCTTCCAATACAAGGAGGAGGAGTGATTCTTATAGCCATGCCAGGTCATTGATCATTCACCCAGATAAGTACATTTAAAAATTACATTTAAAAAAGCCAGCAAAAAAACATGCTTTTGTGAAACAATTAGAAAAATAAAGAGTGTGATTAACATTTTCCTGTAACTCCTAAAATACAAACAAAACATTTGACTGGCCAATGTTACACTTTGTCATTTAGAATTTGCTCTGTGATGTTCTGTGAGCAGCTTTTGCCTTTCAGACTATTCTAAAACTGGAAAATTAGTTACGAGAAATATCCCTTTGGTCTGCTAGTTGAAAAGTAGATTAGAACATGTAGGGAAGAGAAATGAACTCCTCTCTTTTAAGAAGCGAGGCTAGAAGCAGATTTTTCAGAAACATCCGAGACATATTAGATTAATGCACCACAAACTGAAACCCTTAAACATTTGAATAAAGAAAAACTGCCATTCTGTTTTGTGTAATCTAGCATAATTCCCATAATATTGGTACCCATTGGGCAAACAATTGTGATCAATAATATTGTGGTGACGCTTACATACAAACACACTTTTTTCAACATGTTTCCTTTTTCTCTTATTTTTAAAATAATTATTAATTATATTTTGTTCTTTTTCTACATGATTACTTGTTTTATGAAAGAAATAATCCCTTTTATGAGTAGTCCTTTAATGGTCCCTTTGTTGGCTGCTCTTTGTATCTTTATATGGACTTACTGGGGAAAAACAAACTATTATCTCCTCTCATTTTTTTTCTCAAATTGCATAATTATCAAATACATGTGGTAAAAGGTAACATGCAAAATGAATAACCAAAACTTCACTTATTTCATTCTTTGTTATTATACTAAAAGCTGTCAAAAACAACGCTTAGCGGTGTGATGGTGACCACGTGTGTTGCGGGTACTTACATCAAGTTCTGCTTTTGATTCACCCAATCTCCCGAGGTCTGCACAATCCACAAGGAAGACAATGCCATTGATGGCAGGGAGGTAGTTTTTCCACACCCTGCGGGCTGAGTGAACAAACAAACAAAAATTTCAATCTTATTTGTCAACTTCTCTTCTGTTTTAACCTTGGGCTAACCAGACTGAAAACTGAAGTACATTAGCCATACAAATGAATATTGTTGTTCCCTTAAAAACAAAATGCAATCAGTAAAATACAAAAACTATCAGAACACACACACAGACACACCTTGTGCGTGGCCTCCAAGGTCAAAGGTGGTGAAAGTCATACCAGCAATCGTCAGCTCTTCTGAGGCTGGAGGGGAGGAAATGAATTAGTCAAGCACCTCAAAAGATACTGAAAAAACATCAGTTTAATGCAATTCCATATGGAATATCCAAGCGCATGTTACACATAGGTACGTTACATTTATGATATTACATCCAATCAACAGCATCTGCTTTAAAAGTGTCTGTTAACAAGAAAACAGATATAAATGTCTGTAAAAGCTGCCTCCATTTCTTTGTATTGATAGTCTTTTGACACATAACCGAATGAGCATGTGTGAACGTGCATGCGTGTGACAGAGTAAGCACCAACTCACTTGGGTGTAAAGTTGGCACATGCTGTCCCAATCTGTCATCTTTGAGCATGTGCAGTAGCGTCGTTTTGCCAGCATTGTCCAGGCCAAGAAATACTAACTTGCCGGATTTCTTATACAGTCCTGAAAGAAAGCCAAAAGTATTTCAGAACACAAGCCTGTACGCTACTACTCTTTTTTTAAGTTGCTGAATCACATTATATATTTTTTTTCTGTCTTTAAAGCAAATCAGTGACACTAAACAAAGGCTGTCAAGCTCAGACCTGTTCTTAGAACTACAGGGGATATTTAATCCACATAAGTTAATATAAATCAGAACACCATTTTGGTTTTCTCAAATTCACACAATGATTATTTAAAAGGAAGTGGTTAGTTTCCAATTTGATGGACTGATTTGACTATTTTTCTTTCTTTCTTTCTTTTTTTTTTTTACATTAAAAAACAAAAAAACAAAAACCTTTTCTCAAAAGGTAAAAGGTGCAAAGTTATGCCACTCCTTGATCAACTTTCCTAACAAGATTACAAGCCTTTGTGTTTACAACTCTGAGTCAGCATAGTGATACTTGGTGGATTTATAACATTTCTGAGTCAGTCAGCTGGATGACATCATTACTCACAGCAGCACTATGCGACCTGTCTAACTGGGAGAACAAGAACGCCCGTTTCATATAAGCAGTTCGAACACAGAAACTAGAACAGCACACCCTGGGGAAAAGAGCTGCTGGTACACATTTCAAATGGACACTCAGAGAGAGAAAGAAAAGACAGGGGGAAAAAAGAAGGGTGGAAAATTCTGTCATGTTTCTGAGAGATGCATCCTTTATGAGGCTTTCATGTTTACGCAGCATGTGGACATCACTGAAAGCTTTAAGCTGAGCAACTTTCAGGGACCAAAATGGCAATGCCATAACCCATAGGCTACCGTGTGTTAGAGCTCTAACCAGGAACTAAAGACATACACTGAAGCAATAGAAAGAATTTGAAAAATGATGACCACTCCAAAAAATGGTGATACAATCAAAAGTGTAAGACTGTAAAAATGGATGTTAGAACGTGAAACAAAACAAAGCATTTTCCTGACAAGTGCTGCAGCTGAAAAATATTTTATGAACAACAATAAAATTTTGCAGCGTGGATTAAGAGATAATGAGTGAGGATGTACCAATCCAACGTATTCCATTTCTAATTTGATACCTTACCTTCAGTTATATTTGATATCAGATCTCAACTAAAGCTTTACTACCCACGGTGTCCCTCTTATGTCAACAGGGTCAGGATTGAATAAATGGCCCATTATACCTGATGTCTCCCTAGCAAATGGCGGCAGACGCCAGAGGTGATGTTTAAAACATGCTTTGGTGCATTTTTCCTGGTCATGCACCTCTCAATTTTTGTTACCTTGCATTGCATGGAGGTGCAGACAGGTTGAAGACATACATGTGCAATCCTGTCAGTTTTTAACCACCATTTCATATATTGGTGCAGAAGCTCAGAGATATCCATATTACACAGAGGGAGATGCTGCAACAGCCTGGAAAGATCAGACTTTCTGTGTGAAACTTTGGAAAGGTTTTGCCTGAGGGACAACACCCATTTGTTTAGGTGGATATTGCAGCGAGTCTCAAGCACTCTCAGCCAGTATATATAGTCCTCACGTCACAGCTGACTTCAGGGCTGGACTGGGCATTTTGACTAGAGACCGGCCCACCAGGTATTAAAGCCATAAAGCCTTAGAATGAAAATAAATGCTGTTGTGACAGTGATGTACACTGTCCTGTTGGTATATGTATGATTTCTATACATTTTACGTCAGATAAAAACTTTGGTTGTAAGATTCAGATAATTATTTATTAAAAGCGAGACATTTTAAATGAGAATAAGAAAGAAAAGTATTTCTTTGTGCCCCCCTTTCCCTGTTAATGCCCTACCTGGCCCCCTGGCAAAACTTTGCTAGACCCGCCCCTGCACAGTTACCAGCTGTCAGCTACTTAGAAAAGGATCCTGGTATTATTTGTCTCTCAGAAACAGTTCATAACTTCCCTTCAACTCATTCATGTCACCTAAAAAGGTAAACCTGTTTCTCCTTCACCTGTTCAGCTCTGATGATTCAGTAAGGACATCTCCTGACCACATATCCAAACTGATATCATGACCAGTAGCTTTTACAGCTGTGGCTCCAGCAAACATCAGCTGATACTAGAAAGTAATATTAAATAAATTCTAACAACAGCTGATCACGCTTAAACGTGCTGCTGTTTAACGCGACATCTGCTGGTTTTCTCTTTCTGGCGCAAAATGGGAGATAAACAAACGAGAGACGGGACTTGCATCAGAAAAGACAATCAGCTGATCATTGATCAGATTCATGATTGAAGCAGCAACACGAGAGGGAGGGGGAGAGAATGAGAGAAGAAGAGGCAGCTGACAGCGTGAAGACACAGAATAACTCCAGCTTTGTGTCTTTTTCCATTCTAGCTGAAGTACGGGACAAACTGTGTTCCTTCTCAGCTCAATATGAAACGCATAATATTTTCTCTGAATATGAGACGATTCCGTTTTTTTACAGGACGATTGGCAACTCTACTAACTAACCTAATGAATAAAATAAAGTTCACTATCAGTAACATCATAGCACCCACCCAGCTGTATAGAAACTCCATCATGCTAGCCAGTACGCAGTACGAGTTATTGTAACTGACTGTAAAAAGTCAGCACACCGAAAATAAAATACACCTAAACTTGGTTTATATCTGACCCAGATAGACTGCAGGTCATAACTTCTTACCTGAAGTTTATCTGACACTCAGACAGGCGGCCGCCTCGAGTCTCTCCTCCTCCTGCCTCCCCTTTCCCCTTATCCACCTGCTGGCCTCTGTGGAAGCTCCGCCATAGCCACCACCAAACAACTGAGTGATTTTTACACTTTGGCCAGCATCCTTCCTTGAAAATTTTCAGTTTTAAAAATTGGGCCGACATCCAAACAGATCAGTGCATCCTGAGTTTGTGTCTGTATACTCCCACATTTGTGTCTGGGAGTACAAACTAAACTTTTTAAAGAGAAATTATGCTTCTTCCCGTTACTGTCTACGATAGCAGAGAGGGATTTCTAGTCACAAAGCGCAGTATTGTACACAACAGAAATTCAAGGTATGGGGAGTAAAAAATTATTCTTTTTTTGGTGGTGGTGGTGGTGGGGGGTTAAGCTGTATTTTCCTAGGGATTCTATATGTGTAGTTTCTAGGCCGTGTGAAGACCAATACCTCACCCAGGAGGTGTCCAGGAGGCATCCTTGTCAGATGCCTGAAACACCTCAACTGACTCCTTTCAATGGGGAGGAGTAGCAGCTCTACTCTGAGCCCCTCCCAGATGGCCGAACTTCTTACCCTATCTCTAAAGGAGAGGCCAGCGGCCAGCCACAACAGACCGGTACACCATCTGCATCACTGCAACCACAGCACCAATCCATCTGTCGATCTCCCGCTCCCTTCTCCTCTCACTCGTGAACAAGATACTTGAACAGCACATATAACTGAAGGTGGATATCAAGATACTTCAATCTCCACTTGGGGCAGGAACTCCTCCCTGACCCGGAGTGGGCATTCCGCCCTTTTCCGACTAAGGACCATGGCCTCAGATTTGGAGGTGCTGATTCTCATTCACAGCGCTTCACACTCGGCTGTGAACAGCTCTAGTGCAAGGTGGAGGCCATCACCCGATGAAGCCAACAGAACCACATCATCTGTGAAAAGCAGTGATGAGATTCTGAAACCACCCAGGTGAAAGCCTTTCGCTATTTGGCTACACCTAGAAATTCTGTCCATGAAAATTATGAACAGAATCAGTGACAAAGGGCAGCCCTGGTGGATCCCATCACCACGAGTCCGACTTATTGCCGGTTATGCAGACCAAGAGCTGGTCCAGTGTTCCATGACCAGGATGAAAACCGCATTGTTTCTCCTGTATCCGAGGTTCGACTAACAGATGGACTCTCGTAACACTAATCTGCCAAGCGGCAAGCAGATCAGTGTTAGTCAAAATTCAAAAAAGTAATTTCACTCCCAGGAGAAAGTAATTAATTTTACTTGTAACATTACTTTCATGTTACTGTAACATAGTTGAAATGCATTGACTCATAATTACCATTTAACAATACAAACAGAGGCTACAGTTTCACACACCAACACAAATCGCTATCCTAATAAGGTCACACAGATAAGATAAGATAAGCTTTATTAGTCCCACACGTGGGGAATTTGTTTTGTTACAGCAGAAAGTTACATAGAAAAATTAGAAAAACACTGGAATAAGATAATGATAATAATATGATCTTTCTCTCAGTGTTTAGGTATGAACACAAAACTGACAACACAAAGCAAAGATGAACACCAGCACAAAGACACTTCAAAGCGATCAGCACGGTAATTCTATTGTTGAAACGGAGGCTGCAGCCTGTCTGCGCATCAGTTTGTTACCTTTGAAGTTTAGGGTCTGTCTGTCTGGGTTGGGGTCAGCAGTCACTCAGCTTTAACATCACCCTGCGTTCTTGGCTAGCTTAGCGTTAGCATGCTGTCTGACTAGATGCTTGCAAAGAGTCGAAGCTGTGTTAGCAACATAATGCAGGTGTTTATGTCCTAGATGCAGTTTCCAGTTTACCATTGCATTCTCATCCTATTGTGCAATAACAATAAAAGTAATGTCATATCCACAATATAGACTGTGTCACTATTTGCAAGTGCAAGAACCGATAACTGGATCGATAGACAAGCAGACCAACGAGACTAACAGTTCCCAGTAGTCCAAGGAAATGGACAACTGGGAACCGGTTCTTGATTCCCATCCCTAGTTGGTACTCACCTAAAAACTGTAGTACGCTATTGAAACCGCTAGAAATCCACTCCAATAGGAATGACATATCCGGAGCTGTTGAATCCTGAAAAACAACCCCACCCCCCAAAAAAGAGGATTCAAAACAAAGGAAAGAACAAATTAATTCACAGAGAAGGGTATTTTTTCCCCCCCTTGGACTGATAAGTGCTGTAAAGTGAAGCAAAATTCAGTCCTCCCTTTTATTTTCCTTCTGCATAAAGAAGATTTCAGTGGCCCTGGAAGAGAATTTAGCCTCTGTGTGTGTGTGTTCTTTTTGGGGGGATAAATATATGGTACTCAGATTGGAAATTTAAACTACACTTTCTAGAACCTTTTGTAAGTGTGTCTTACCTTAATTTATTTAACTTCTGCACCAAAGGAAATTATTTCTGCTAAGTTAAAGAAAATATCTTATAAAATTTGAAAAGGACTGTTGAATGAGATAAGTTGTAAAATTGTGATTTTGTTGTTGTTTTTTTTAAATAGGGCAAAAACCAACTTGCAAAAGTATCTGAAAACATTAAGTGATAAACACAATTAAAGGGTAACACATAACTTAAGAACTAAATATGCCAGTTGCATCAACCTATCACACAGATACTAGCAACTGCTGATAAGAACAGTGAGTGCCTTTCTACAGCCAATGATTATCTTGTTCCAGCAGGACAGGAGATTCAGAACCCTGATCACATACCATCTGACAGTTTCTTGACAGACAACATGAGCTTTAATCTGAAAATTATGCCGTCTAAGACGTTCAAATGGGGGTAGCCTAATTGTTTGTCCAATTAAAATAAATAAATAAATAAACAGACTCCGATAACTACTATAAGTATGAAATCAATAGGTACCCGTTTCTGTTGTGTAACAGATGTTTTTTCTTCTTTTTTTCTGGGTAAGACACATTCTTACAGTCTTCATTTTTTATTTCTACTTCACATAAGCTTTTTTTGTCTCCCATTTAAGTGACCCAATCAAATATGTGAGTGCTATGCTTATGACGTCCAATAAAAGGGAGGACAGAAAAAGCAAACATCCACTCTCCAATAAGAAGTTTTTGCACTCCATTTCCAACTTCATCTCATTTTTCAATCCTCTGCACACTGATCACAGCATCACAGCAAGGTAAGCTGGTACAGACCTCTGGCCCCAATTACGTAACATGAAAACAACTCCAGGGCTAAAGTATAAGGCTGACAAAGGTCAAGATCATGCAAATACAGCTGAACTACACGTCAGCTGGTGCCACACTGTGGACCGATATACTCCCATGCCTGCCTCAGTGACTGTAAAATATTCGGCAAGCAGAAGATGCATGTGGCTAGAAAAAAGCTTGCCTGAAGGCTGCTGCCTTACCCTGTTTCAACTGGATCTGGCAGTGTCGTTTACAAGATGTGCAAACTGATCATCAAGCATGACCAACTGCTACTACTAGGGTCTGAAATGAAAAGCCAAATGCCAACAGATCTTCTGTTTGGTCGGTAAATCTCAGAAGACTTTCTGACACACTGACGGGTAAATATTTGCCCTAAAAAATACACATGAACAACTGTAAAAGACTATGCTGAGGCTCTACTACATTTTGCTGTTGTTGACTTGCTCTGTCATTTGCCGTCTGTCTCAGAGTCCAATGAACAATGACAATATTCTAACAAGAGCTCACCCAAACCAAACGGTAGCCCTAAGAAAGACACAGACACTATCAAAATAAAGGGAAAATAGGAATGGGTCTTTAGAGTAAACAAATAAAAATGTAATGCAAAGATGAAGGTGAATTACTCTGATCAAATTGATTATCCACGAAGAAGGTTTCCGAACCATTACAGCCTTTTTTTTTTCCTCATAAAGGGCCTCTAGGACGAATGGTCCCCACTTAAGATGTCAGCGTTACCTGTGTTATCTTAACAGAAGTTTATGAATTTTCCTGGCCATCTAATAGACAACAAGTTTCCTTAAAAGAACACCCCCTAACAAACAACTTCTTAAAAATCCATTCTCATGTCATACGATTGAGGAAAAGGCAAAAACTATTAGGTGGGCCTAAGGCTGTGCGATATGACCAAAATTTCATATCCCGATCTAAAACATCTATCGTCCGATAACGATATAAATCACAAAAATTTAACATTTTCTGTAAATTCTGTGAATCTCGGGTAGCTGAAGTGTTTCCAGCTGGGCGTCATATCTGGAGTCCAGTGTTTTACCCATGCATGAAACTACACATTTTTAGACATAGGTTGTAACAGCCGTATGTTTTGAAATTAGTTGTTACATATATTAAAATTGTTATGCTACCAATGTTCGCTTTTGCAAAGTTACGTGAAACAACAAGGCAATTAATTTCATTGGCCACTATATTTTCTCCATATTTATTTGTCTCCTTTAGCTTGAACTTTTAACTTGTGACAACAAAAAATATGACTTCAGGAACTCAAACGTGCCCTCAAAGAAAAACTCGTTATAACTAAGATGTCTATTATAATTAAATGTGACATTTAAATACACTGCAATAACGCTGAGTCAACATTAAATGGGTAAGAGGGGTGTCTTATCAAAAATGGTCACCCATGTAGACCGCTTACCTCAAACACTAACGTGATCTACCTCTTGAACTCCTAGTTCAGCGTGTTAGTAGCAAAGTGCTCATGTCTTAGATAAAGCCTATCAGAGCAGTGTGTTACCAAACTAAGATGGGGTACATTTTCTCCTCTGAGAAGATATGAATTATTATCACATTTAGGTTTCAGGCAGTACCTGTCAACTAACATAACACTGCAAAGACAACGAATGCGGTTTGACTCGGCTGTCAAAAACCCCGGGTTATAACAGCCAGTATCGACGTAGCAGTGAAGTGAGCTAACCTTCAATATGACGGCTAATGTTACAGCAATTGATGGTCTCTGCCAGGTTACACTTCAGCCAAAAAACTACAACGAGGACTGTATTTAAGAATACCAACAAACCATGCCACGCTTATATATATATTGGTTAAGTACAGTTTGAAAAGAGAAGGCGAGGCCGGCTAACCGGCTAGCAGGAAGCTTCTAGCTACGTGTCATATTCTCTATCACTTAGGCGACGTTGCATCGATGGCTACGTTAGCTAACTAGCAGTTAGCTACAAAAGCGGCTCTTCGACGTGCTAAAACCATGGAATTTGTGCAATACTCCGACTGTTTTTCAACTCTGAAATAAGCACCAATGTTTAAATAAATATGACAACGGGTCAAGTTAAATGTACACCCCACTCCCAGCGCCGTAACAGTAAACTTGGTGTAAGAAATGCTAACGTAGCAACATTAGCAGCCGGGAGAAATTGCTAGCCTAGATGTCGAACGTTTACGGGACTCTTTTCAGATATCAAGTACATTAAACAAAAAAAACTTACCCGTTATCTAGGTGTAGATTAATATAACAAGTATGTTCGCTCTAATACTCATGCAAATTGGTCACTTGCTCAAACCAACCAGAGAGCCTGCAAAATGCCAGGTCCTTCTCTCCTCCTTCGTGTTTTGTTACTGAGCCACGACACTGCAATGGCTGTCCAGCAACTCCCCGAAAACTCTGCCCTGCCGCTTCCTGTTTATGTTTCACAGTCATCTTTCCGGCAGGGGAACTAAAATCTAGCTCCGCTCTGGATTTCTTATTGTTTCAGAGCCAACATGGACACATTTTGCTCATTTTTTAAATTAAATAATTTCATCGGTGTGATGGTTTGCTCCAAGTTTTCATATTATTATAGTCAAATAATCTCGTTAGGCAAGTCCATGTCAGCTCTGATATGAAATACTTTGTTTATCTTATATTTAGAAAATCATTTGTTTAAAGCAGTACAAATTAATAGTAAAATAATAATAAGAAAGAAAGAAATGGAAAACTATACTAATAAAATCTTGCACTCTATTCAGGAGGTGCAGAAGGTAGTCCTGGGCTCTGGGCACATTCTAAGGAGGACTTTATCCATCAAGTGAATCATCACATGATATCTCATAGTAGTTCTAAGTTGAAGGAATAAACTCAATATCATGAGTGAACAGAACAGGATTTTAAGGATGATAAAATATTAATATTAATAAAAAATACCCGTCAGATACTTTCTCTATGAGGCAGGTGTATTTTATTATAGAGGGTGATGTGGTATGAAAGATACCCTGTAGCTGTACTTATGTCAGCAGAGCTTAATCACTCTGTTAGAGAAGGTGCTTTCTCTCGCGCTCTCTCTACAGTAACCGGTGCGGAGGGTGGTCCGGATTAATCCATGATGGGAACAGTTTGTTCAATGATCTGCTCTCCAGCTTCAAAAGTGTTAAATTTGTAGGCAGTCACAGTGCCACCCTCCAGCAGACTACTGCGAAGTAATTGTGCTTGCACAACTGAGTAATAGAGAATCTCCATCATGTATCTGCACACACTGAAGGATCTATTTTTTCTTATGAAACAGAGTCTGCTCATTTCATTTTTGTATACAGCTTTTGTGTTGGTCTTTCAGGTCAGACACCCACAACACTAACATCATATCCCAGGATAGACACAGGTCATATAGGATGTAATTATTTTGCAGTTTATTTGAAATGTATAGGACTTGTAGACCATTTTTACATTCAGCAATTCTTATTTCATTTTATATTATAAGCACAAAACGTATAGGCTACATCATATTATGTGCATATGACTAGAAGGATAAAGTCCTGGCAAAAACGAAAAAAGAAAATTAACAAATTATATTTAACTGACTTATTATTCTTAAAGTTTTGTTGTCACATTTCTGCATTTCTTGACAAAAATGGTCAAACATCTGATTTGGAGTTTGTCCACCAGTTCTTATTAATATGGAATTTCCCCAGTGATTAAAAACAGTAATGTACAAATGTATTCCGTTTGACTTTCTTATCACTTTCAAAACAATGATGCTGGATTTTTCCCAGTTGCATGCAAGGACAAAACAAATAGCTCGGAATTCATAGAAGTTGTAAGGAAACTCAATGTCAAGTCTAAATGTTTCCAGTGCTTGACTGTTTAATCAAATGCAAAAAAGGTGAATTAAACTACATTAACCCTATTATAAAGATGAAGCTTATTCCCAACAAACCAAGGTTTATGTGTGGTTGTTTTTCCATACAGTTATGTCCAAAAGAATTCACCTGGGGACAAACTATAGCATATTCTTTTAGTGCTTTAACTTGGATTAGTGGATTCCACCATACGTTAGAAAAAGTATCGCAGGTTGTATTTCACGTGCAATTAAATGAGCAGCTTCTCAAAAAAATGCACAGTGATTGTCCATGAACTCGATGATGTTTCTAGTACACTGGAAAATCCTGTGCACCGGAGGAAATGCCACGTGTACATACTGCGCATGCCCAACAGTTTCTACGTTGATCCTGCTGGGTGATCCCAGCTTCCGGTGAAAGGGGAGAAGTGTCTGACACGATTACTCTGACCAGGCCCATCGTTACTCACCCGTAGATAGCCGAACGGGTTTTTTGATAATGGCGATGGGCTTGTAATCGTCAACAAGTCACCTAATCAACTTTTTTTTTTGTTGAGATAATAGGAGACGTCGCCGCGGACGACGCTTTGAGCAGGCTACGCGCCGTCAGAGCTACAGGTTTAAACGTTACCCGCGACTGTCAGCCAGCTAGTTAGCCAGCTAAAGTCGTAGCTAGCTTTTCGCCAACCAAGCACCTCTAAATTAGATCCTGGTGTCTGTTTCAAGATGTCAACTGCGGGGTTCAATTCTCAGAACGGGACTGGGACAGGGCAGACATACGCAAATGGTGAGTAACTTTTATTAAATATATTTACTTCAAGGCGAAGTAGCTAACAGCTAACTGGCTTTTCGGTAGTCACAAACGAGCATTAGCGGCACTTCTTGGATCTTGTGTCTGATGCTAGTTGTTAGCTAACTGACTTGCTTAGTAACACTGTAACGATAGGTAGCTAAGTAGGGGCGACCTGTCAGGTGTAGAGCTGAGGTTAATCTTGATCTATGCCACCTTGATGACTTAACATGACCAAAATAGTTTATTTCTTTAAGTTACGCTATATATACACATTTAGTTAGTGTTTGGATGTTTGCTACTTTTCCTTTGTCGAGGTGGCAGCCCAACAGGTTGATTATAGGACTCATCAGGCACCATAAATTATAGAGACAGGTGTTCAATTGTCCGACCTTTCTTCACACAACATAATATAATATACGTAGATATAATGCGAGCTTGTTGATAACTTGAAAAGTAATTGTTTTTTTCCTTTCATGCTGCTGGATTTACCTGAACCTTTTCCCCTCCTTTTTAAAAAAACAAAAAAAAACAAAAAAAAAAACTCCCGATGTAGTTTTAGTGGCAGTGAATAAATACATTTGCTTGTTTACTAGTTCTTTCACTGTTGTGCAATACGGATTTTCAGCTGGCTTAAAAGCTCTGGCTTGTCTGCGTCTTGCGTTTTTCTGTACATGTGGCACGTTGGGGACCATCCAAATATGTTAAAGCAAAGCGTTCCGAAGGCTGAAACAGATAAATGTCTTAATTTCAGGTTATTCATATCTTTTTATGGTTTTCCAGTGGAGCACTGATATTTCACAATCAAATTAGTCTGCACTTGAAATAACTTTCTTCTTCTGTGCAGACAACAGCATCCCTAGGTCATAATACCTCAGCTCCAATTCAAAAGTTGTAAATGAGTACACGTGATATTGGTCATTTTAATATAGCATTGTTTTTTTCTTTCTTTTTCTTTTTTCTAATTGCAGTTCAGTTAAAAATACCGCAGTGGAAAATAAACAATGCCAATTACCAACAAGAAAAAAAAACATCAAGCACATCAATAAAGCTGGGTGGCATGACTTGAATAATATTTGTTATCCTGGGTTATCTTTATGCGAATGAAATGTTAATATGTGAATATGGATCTTTGTTTAAAAAATGTTTCCATATATCAGGTGTAATTCCCATCCCTTATGAATGGACAGAAATGTCATATTATAATGCTAAGCTTCGTGTATAAAGACTAAAGGCAGTTATAAGGAACCTGTCCATTACAAGCCCCTGCATATGCTCATAGGTGAGGGTGTGATTTTTGTGTGTGTGTGTGTTTTGTTGTTGTTGTTGTTGTTGTTTTTTCCTTGACTGATTTATATTTTCTTCAGTATCAGTATATTATACCCGGTTATTGTTAAAGCCAGAAGTTGCAGTGGACTCGACTCAAAAGGCTTTCCTGACTGCCTTACTAGTATTCAAGTTAAAGCTGACAGTCTGCGCTGTCTCTGTATCTTTGGTTCATTTTCTTGTCTTGAGTATTAGTATTTCTGGCAGCACAGGGTTGAACTTCTGAAGACAATTTAGTAATAATTTCATTACAGGACGTACCCTTGTGTCATTCTCCCATTTAAACTGAAATTATTAGTTTTGTGTTTGGAGTTAAACAGCGCCAGTACATTAACAGCCTCACTATTTGAACTTGCTGTCATAAAGTGGTCTTTAGAGCTGCTTTCATTATCTTAATCATTGTAATGCATATTTACACCCTCAAGTCTAGATTTACATGGGTTGTATTTTCCTACTCTGTAAGTGAAGTTTTTCTTGTTTTACCATTAGATGCTTTTGTTTTTTTTAATGGAGTGAAAGGTCTGATATCACACTCGGCACTTTATGATTTCTGACTTTCTTAGAATTTCCCTGCTCTTAGAAAGGGCAAAGATTACTGGATTATGTTCCGTCATCTATCTTTGCATGTTGAGAAAAGTTTTCTAATCCCTTTTCACTCTGCTGACTTAGCTCTGCTGTCAGTTATAAAGTAAAGGAATAAATGCATAGTAGTGAAACTGCTTGCATTACATAATTGTTTAGGCCACAAACTGCATCGCATTGATGTTTCAAATTCAAGTGTGCTGATTAGATCATTCTTGGTAGTTTTTGTCCTGCTTTCCTTCCTTCTTCCTTATAACTGTTTCCTGTTCATAACAAGATCTTACATCGCCTATTGTTATTAATGTTTGACACTCTTGAAACTGAGATGTTTGTGTTACATTTTTAGCCTAGTATCTGCACAGTAAACACATCGTTTTAATGGTGTACAGGTGTCAGCTTTTATCACTGCTGTGTTCAGTAAGTCAGCCTGAAACCCACTGTCACTGAGGGAAAATCACAGCAAATTAAATCCAAGTAAAGAGATTACTCCTCTGGGCTGTCGGCTCATTGGTCATTTGATACATCCGTGTGGTTTTCACTGCCAGCACTGTGCCATCTGTTTTTCATATAAAAACATTTAAAGCAAGTGGATTGCCTTAATTAAAACGCACTTAAATCTCAAACAATAGCCCCTAGTTTGAAATCTATAACATTGCTGGTTACATCTCTCTGTAACGCTAAAGGCTATACTGCTTTTGAACCTAAGGCTAAATTTCAGATATAACTCTTATCCTACATGACAATACTGTTATTTAAAGAGCTGCAGCCATTGTGAAATGTTGGCGAGTAGTCGGGCAGATCTTTTCCCCTGAACAAAGGGATTGAAATAATAGTTTTTATAAAAAATAAAATTGACATAAAATTAACCAGAGAATTAAATGATTGTCATGTCTGATTTTAATTACTCAAAGAGGAAACTTTGAGGAAAATGTATTAACTTGTCTGTATTTATCCTCCTCTGGTCTCCAGGTCCATCACAAAATCCTGTTGCCCTCCAGCAGCTACCAGGGGTTAGTTATGGGATAACTAATCAACCACCATACAATCCAGTGCAGGCCAAAGCTCCTGTACCCCCTGGCCCTGGACTTTACCCAGCTGGGCTATACCAGCCTATTCCCCCAGTTAGCTCATATCAGCCAGGCCCACCACCCACCTCCTACCCATCCTCTGCAGGCCAGCCACTGTTGCCCAGGCCTCCAATGGGAGGTCATCCATCACATACCCCTCCTCAGTCTGCCAGCCCCAGTCCTGGTCCTAGGATGCCAATGCCTCCTGCACAGGCAACACCACCTCCTCCTGCTGTGTCTTCTAGTAGCTACTACCCCAACCCTCAGCAGCCCATGACTCCAGCATGGCAGTACAACACACCTACACCACCACTGGGGCCAGCAACCTCCATTAGTGCGCCTCCAATGGGCCCTGTGGCAAATCATGTGAATCCAGCTGCAACCATAGCAGGGCCATCACTGCCATCATCAGCATCCTACAGCTCAGCAGCACCACTACCACCACCTCCCAACATGTCTTACAGCACTACCCAACCCCCGGGCCCAGGAATGCCTCCCACCTCTCTGCACGGCTATACACAGCCAGGTAAGTACATCAAGGCATATAACAAAGAGATACTCAGTGTTTCCCCACACATAGACTTTACGTGGCTGGGAAACCTGGACAAACTGACAGAGACATAATTTTTTCTTGCAAATTATTTCAGTGTTGTTTTCATCCAAAACAACATTGTGATTAATATATAAATTGACAATCCCATCAGTCGTATTTCAAATGTTCAGGTGCTATTGACCTATAGTCCTTTGCGTCCAGTTTTTCCATGTTTTCCTATAAGTGAGTTGGTTAACTTGCTCTTGTCCCAGCCTTTTATACTTGAGCTGTCTTGAGCCTCTTGCCCTATAGTCCTTGCTCTGGTGTGGAAATCTGCTGGTAGAGTGCCACTCTACCAGCAGATTTCCACAGTAGGCCGGCTGCTGGTAGAGTGGCTGCCTGTGAAGCTTCACCAATCTTCCAAGTTTTCTCCATTTGTATATAATGGCTTCAATAGAGTCCCAAAGCCTTAGAAATGGCTTTGTAAACCTTTTCAGATTGGTAACTGTCAGTGACTTTGTTTCTCAGGTTCAGACCTTGGCATGATGTGTTGTTTTTGAGGTCTTTTAGCCTGCTTCACTTTGTCAGACAGGTTCTATTTAAGTGATTTCTTGTTTCAACAGGTCTGTCAGTAATCAGGCCTGAGTTTAGTGAAACTGAATTCTGCTTTCCAAAAAATTGTGTTTAGTGACAGTTAGTTTATGTTTAACAAGAGGAGATATTACTTTTTCAAATACGACTGGGAAGGTTTGGATAACTTTTCTCCCATCATCAGTGAAATCGTCATTTAAAAAATGCATTTTGTATTTACTCGGGTTATCTTTGTCCAATATTAAAATTTGTTTGATGATCTAAAACAAGTGTGACAAATGTGCAAAACACTCGGAAATCAGGAAGAGGGCAAACATTTTTTCACACCACTGTATGCACTGTTCAGTTGAATTCTGTGTACAACACTGAACTTCCAGAGGCCACTGCACTAACCCAATGCAATTTCATTTACAAAAAAAGATGTAATTACACAGTGGTGAGGCAACAATTCTTTGTTGTTGGAAATGAAACCATAATGATGCCCCCTGTCCTGGGGTCAAATCAGTAAATAGATGAATCATCCTGTCGGGTTTCACTGAAAGCACTGAATTTTAACCAATTATTATCATGCAGTTATTGCCTATTTAATTACTTGAAAATACATACTGTAGTGTGTGTTAAGTTTGGCACTGTTCCTTTCTGGTATCTTTTCTGTGGCGTGATTGCTTTAATTTTTCCCTGTCATTGTCTTCTTTCATTGATATGTGTTGGAGATATGCATATCTAGAATGCTGATATGTTGGAGCTGGACATTGCCCTCTGCTCCTACACTGAACATGTTGGCCTGCTGTGGCCTCTGGCTTCCTCCCAAGAACAGAAACTCATTTAGTCTGAATACAAAGTTCAAATACAAACTATATTGTTTCTTATACTGAATATAATTTAGCTTTTGGGACCACTTTTACTTTCTGGCACAGCCTCTGGTGATAATGATGAAAAATAAAAAATGCACAAATTAATGCTCTTGATATTAACCAGTTGCACTCATTTGTATCTCAAGGATATTGGTTATATTTTAATTTCCTGTGAGGGTTAAGGGTAGCCTTCAGTTAGCTCACAGCGGTAACAAAAAACACTCATAAAGAATCTTAGTAACAGGAAGTGGCTTTGTTACATGATTTAGCTTGACATAAATTGGTTGTGTAATATGTGACCACAGAGGCAAAGTGATTTCACAAAGCATTTCTGTAATTTAACCTAGATTTTTTTTTTCATTTGTTTGTTTTAGTGCAGTGCTTGCAGAGGTCAAACAGTTGCTTTAGTCTTTAATTTTTCAGTCAACTTTGATTTAAAATTGCCCCATCAGAACTATGTGTTGATATCTTCTTCTTCTTGTTATTATTATTATTATTAGTAGTAGAAGTAGTAGTAGTATTATTAGTGAAACATTTTCTGTAACATTGAAAATTGTAAAGGAAAGGTTTTTTTAAGTTAAGTCTAAGTTTAAGTCTATTTATGCTTTTACTACATCAGTTTTTAATGAACTCTGTATGGGCACAAAGGGCATTATTTAGGCCAACATTTAGTTTAAGTGGTAAAAAAAAAAAATGCTTGTGATCATGCTCCAGTCTGCAAAAGCATACTTGAAGCCATTTTATGTCTATATACATAATGAACCTGCCAAACTGTATTTTAAAACTTCATTAAGGATTGATATTATTAAGATTTTCTTCATATAGGTCAGGTCGTTTTTTGTTTTTGTAGGTTTTTTTGGGAAGAAAAGTAGGAGGACATAGGTTTCCAGCATCAGTGCAACTATTGTGTTATCTTCCACAGTGTGGAACAAAATCTTTGCTTTGCAGTGTGAACTGTTAGAAAACCACTGCAGTGTTAATAAAAGGAATTGAGATGGTCAGGCATATAATTCCAGTGGATTGGATTTGGTCCTAGCTATCAATGGAAACCTTTACAGCCACTGATTGTGTGTGCAACCTATACAGCACATGCACACACAAATACATCCGCCTGACAGACAGGCATCCCTAAAAAAGAAGTCTAAACAAATCCCCCCAAATCATTAAAGAGCACTGAATGTGACTGAATCACTAGACTAGACTAGGGCTGGGTATCGTCACTGATTTCTAGAATCGATTCAATTCCGATTCACAAGGTCCCGAATCGATTCGATCCACGATTCGATTAACTTCGATTTGAATCTGGGAAATTTTGACAGTCAGAAATATTATAATTCAGATCAGTGCATTTACATATTTTTGTATCTATAAAAAGAAAGCTGACACTTTCGAGACTTTATCAAAGGTGGGCGCATCACAGCAGATGTCTTTGTGTCAAAGTAGCTGAAGATAAACACAGAAAAACCTGAAGGTGATTTTTCCTGGCCTGGGATTTTATAAAAATATACATAACACATGAACATTACCTCTGAAGTTACAGCGGTTTTATTAGAGACACGGCTAAGCGTTTTGCATTTTGCATAATTTTAAAAAGTTTAAATTTGTTCAGTATTGAACGGCAGAAATTAGGTTTTCTTTTCGGAAGTATATAAAACGAAAAAAAAAACGTCGGCCGACAGCGCTGTAAACAACGGTAGTCTTGTGCGAGAGAAAGAGAGAGAGAAAAGAGAGAGAGAGAGAGAGAGAGAGAGAGAGAGAGAGCTGTGCATGGTGGTCGAAGCAAAACAGTAAAAGTCAGAGTGAATACATGACGATGTTTATGTGAAGCGTAGTTTGGATCTTCTTTTGCTGCTGGTTCGGTCAATATTGTTTGGAGAGACATCAAACTAACAGTTTAGAATCGGCGCATAAAGGGCGTGAACACAAAGCGCGGACCCGCCGACAGATCAGAATCAGCGAGCTGTCGGCTTTCAGCCCCGACCGTGAGAAAGGCAACATCTAACTGATTCTGATCCGCTGGTTGCGCTGTGTGTTTAAGTCTTTGTGCAGAATCCGTGTTCCTGCTCTCATTTACCGTCTTAGCTGTTTGGTGGTTGTTGAAATTTTGTGAGATTTCACCTGAGATTCTGGCATTTCGGGCAAAATAAATTTATATTAAAAAATCGATTCAGGATTTTAATGAATCGATTTTACGTTATCCAAGCCAGAATCGATTTTAATCGATAAATCGATTATAAAAACCCACCCCTAGACTAGACTGTAATTGGTCTGCAGTGCTTTTAAGCCCAGTTCTAACAGATGGTGTGCAAATTTTTAGGGGTGGGAGAAAAAATTGATACTGTGTAGTATCGTGATATTTTGTTTGCTAATAATGTATCGATACAGGGACAGCAGAAATCGATATTTTGTTACAAAAAAGGTTTTTGTGCTCTGACTTCAGAGCATGTTGATCCTTTTTCTGAGCAAGAATCCTGACATTCCTTCACTGTCCAAATGTGTTTCACTTTTTTTTGGCAGCAATAAACATGACAGTTTACTTATTTTAATTTAAGACATGTTTTATTTTAATTAAGTTTAAAACTTTTTTATTTAATGTAAAATTATATTTTGTTTTAATTTACTTTCAAATTCTTCAGTTGCTGAAGGGGCTGCATAGTTTTCATAAATTGCATAGTTCAGAATAGCTATAATTGTACCAGATGGTTGAATTCAGTTAAGTTGGACTAGACTGTAATATAAACCGTTCAGTTTGTCAACAATAAAACTGAAATGAGAGAAAGACTGAGTGTGAGACTTTGATATTAGATAAAATGAATATTGATAAAGTTTACCTTTATGTACAGAATCTGAATATCGCAAAATATTTTAAAAAATTGCAATAATATCGTATCGTGCGTTAAGTATTGTGATAATATCGTATCGTGGGATGTATGGTGATTCCCACCTCTACAAATTTTTCTGTGAGGCGACAAAGACATGACATCATGTTAGAGCTCTTAGCTGATCTTGAAACATCTATCCTTTTAACATCCGATGGCATGATTTGATGGTGCAGTTATTCTCATTAAACTAAATTACACATTTCTGACACACATCATAAAGACTAATAACTTAATCTATTTAGTAATCTTTGTCGATGTCTTAATTCACTCTAATTTGGTGATACAGGTCTCTACTGCAGCGGTTTTAAAGTTTCAGATACCTGTCCAAGTCATAGACAAAATGATTAAATTCTCACGAGTCATTCTTCTGACTAAATATTTGTTCCTAATTTGTGTCTGTGAACCTTTATATTTTCTTAGTTCATTGCTGCAAACACCTGCTCTACAACAGTAAATATTACAAAAATTAAATAATAAAAGTGTTTAGGTGGATTGTTTTAGTTTGGAGTGTCTCATATTAATGAAAAAAAAAAAAAACCCCAACAACAACAAAACAAACAAAAATTGTTTCTTATAGAAACGTCTCAGCCAGACCTGTTGTAAAGGAGGTAATGAGTTTAACTTAAGTAGGTAAAACGGGACTCTTTCTTCAAGACAGAAAGCAAATGTTGCCCATCCTTAGCATACAAGCTTAGGAAATTGCGTAATTAACATAGTAAAAGAGTAAACATACTTGCTGTCTTCAGTCATCACTAAGTTCATCAAGAAGTGTTTGTTTGGGCACAGACAGTCCTGAGCTAGCTGGTGTGTTAGTACAGATAAATTCACTTGTGCTCTGAGGTTAACTTGCTGTAGGTTAGTAGCGCCACCAGCTGCTGTCACCACAGCCTGGAGCTTAGTGCGGTACAGTACACTCTGATGTCTTGTACATGATAGCATGTTGGAGTTGTTTTACATAGACTGCAACCTTGACATAATTTTAGAAGTGATAACTGACCAGCTGAAAGCTGTAACATGATGTCAGCAGATTCACAGGGATGATAAAAGATGTTGCTAAAGTCACGGCTGTGTGCCAGAGAAACAAGCTACACTGGTTTCTGATTAATTACTCATTTATTAAAGAGAAGAAAAGATAAACATAGTCATTGATTCAAGCTTTTTAATTTTAAAGTTTTCCAGTTATTGTGTCAAAGAAACCTCACAAATTTTTCACATTTTGTATGCAAAGTAATTAGCTCATTATACATTGAATAGAGGAAATCATGACGAATTACAGTCTTTATTTCTCTACAGGTGTGGCACCTCCACCAACGAATCCCATGGCGCCCCATACATACCAAGGCCAGTCAAACAGGCCTGCTTATGGGCCTCCACCTACAGGTCCAACACCTGTAGGCCCACCACCAACAATGAAACCCACACCGCTTCCCACTGGACCTCCAGTGGCAAACGCCACACCTCCACCACCTAAAGCAGATGGTATGTGTAATCTTTTTATAAGTTTTTTTAAAATACAGAGCCCAGATCTCAGCACATTTGGAAACATTAGAATAATCATTAAACATTTTACTCCCACAGATGTGATAATCGTGATATTTAATGACTGCATATCCTTTGTATAAGCCAACGTGTTATTATCTCTCTCTATATATTTTTTCCTGATCAACTTCCATTGTTTCCCTCCCTCCGCTCCTGCCACTACATGCCAGCTCAGTGTGGGGGTGTTGTTAACAGCACTCTTTCCCCCACTGAGCCCGACAACCAGGAGGGAGATATTGAATGTCCAGGTGTGGCAAAATCAGTTTTCAGCTCTTAGATGTTGTGTCAGTGCTGTGCTGCCAGTCCTGTCTCATCTGTACAGTTCTTGCTTGTATCTCTGGATGCACTATTGAGCATATACAGAGGTTTCATCTCATAGTCTTAAAGAATAATGCATATAAAATGAAAACTAATCCAGAGATATTGTAATGGCATTCATAGTAACTCTGTATCTTTTTAGTGCTAAACTGAGCATCCATGGAAACAATTATTTCTTGATGGTGTGTTTTACCTTTTCAGTCATCTAGGCTCACCACGTCTCCCATGTGGCTCAACTTCTAAATATTAAAATCACTAATGTAAAAATACTTCCCATAAACATCTTTAGTGTCTCTTTAATTTGCGTCATCATTAGTATTGTCATTGTTTTGACCCTTTTTGTAGTTCATTTTGTTCCATCCCTGTTGTTTGTGGTTGGCAAAGTGCTGCTTAAATTATTCATATCATGTCTGTGTTTGCTTTGAAACAGGAGCTGTGGCTGGCAATGGCCCGCAAGCATCAAACAGCTATAATCATCTTGACAACAAAATGGGTAAGGCGGTTTTCTGTGCACACACCTGTCACATTTGCAGTCTTTGCTAATGTCTGTCTTTGCAGTTTTTGACGAATATGAGGCTACATTTTATTGTACAATCTTTAATTGTGTGATGTATGTCTTGAATCCCAACTGGATTCCCTTTTCAGTACAAATATCTAAATATTAACTGTCACAAATCCCACTGTGACTGTCAGCTGTGGTGAACAGTCTTTTATTTTCTTTTTTTCCCTTTGGTTCCATACCAGCAGGCGTCTCGGAATTTGTAATATACTTTTCATATCATCAGCAAATCCCATGAAAAGAACAAAATCCACAATAAACAACTTCTGCTAACAGCTATTGTTTGTGTAGACAAACATTAAGTAGCTTAGGCCTATAAAAACACATTTATGAGGGAAACCCATTCAAATCCACGAAACATTGCCACTGGGTTTTATTTAAGTTGGTGACTAATATGCCTTGCCGCTGTGTGTACCTGTCAGCCACAGAGCTTCCCATTTTTAGTGATGTCTGCTATTTGAGTTCTCATGTAAGCCTTTGTAAGTGTAAATGTTTTTAATGTTACTGTTTCTTCCATAGCTGGCCCAACTCAGCCTGGACCACCCAGTCGGCACTTGGGCCACTACCCTTCGCTCCCTCCTGGGTACCAGAACACCCCAGTTCCCCACGCCACCCCTCCCATCCACCCTGCGATGCAAGCCGCCACGCAGCCTTACACTCAAGCACCTCAGCCATATCAGCAGGTGAGCCTAAGGTCACAACCCAGTTCCACATAATTTTAGAACACTTTGCATACACTGTTTGTTTGTTCGAATTGTCATTGACTTGCACATGAATGCAAAACACGTGCTGGTTCTATGGAAAGGAGAATAACCAGCACTGGGTTGCTTTTTTCACTGTTGCATAGGGTTGAACTGGTTATAGAACTGGAATGGCTAAAGAAACTTTGGTGAATTATAGTAAAGGGCTTGTGAGGGAACAGTTTGCAACCAATGCTTAAATCAATTTTAAATTAATTTCATTTCAAGATACAATTTTAGGAAAAAGCACTTGAACACGTGTGGACTTCAAAATTCTCACATTTATTGTGTCAAGTAAATATTATTAGACTATTAGGCTTAATGTATTTTTTTGTTTGTTTGTTTGTTTGTTGTTGTTTTTGTTTCAGCCACCTGGTGGCATGGGGCCAGCTCAGCTAAGCCCATCATTAGCAGCCATGAGCCTCCAGTCCAGCACCCCGGAGGCCCTGAGAGTGGTCAACCTCCTGCAAGAGAGGAACCTGCTGCCACCGGCTCCAGTCCCTGCCCCGACTCCCTGCCTCACCCAGGACCTGCAGAAACTCAACTGCAGCCCAGAGTGAGTCATAATGAACTAATTTTCTGTGTTGTTGCATTTCTTGTCTTTCATTGAATTGATTGTGTTTTTATCTCATACAGCTAGTAATACTGTAAATTATCTCTGTTTAGTTTTTATGTTTTTAAACTCAAAATTATAAATAGTTAAGAAATGCTGCATTTAAAGTGGGACATTAATCATATCACTGTTTTGTTTTAAATGCACACAGCCTAAACACTGAATTTATCACTCTGTGTGCTTCCAGAGTTTTTCGCTCTACACTGACCAGCATCCCTCAGACCCAGTCTCTGCTCAATAAAGCCAAGATGCCACTGGGCTTGCTGCTTCACCCATTCAAAGACCTCTCGGTAACGTGTCAATTTAATATTGAATGTTCACTCTCAGTCATCAGTCAGTTTAACTGGGTCAGTTACTCCAACAGCTTCCACTGTGAACCTCACCTGCAAGCCAGCAGGTTTTCGGCAACAAGTGCTGAGTCTATCTTTCGTTTATTTCAAAGCAGAGAACATTAGTTACATGTCATACACATCACCACAATCCCAGCTGGAGATTTGTTACCCAGGGCCTATGTTTACTATCATTACCACTTTTATGATCAATCCTGAGTGTGAGGAGACAGCACTGATTTCTGTCCTCACATTTAAGTAGTTATACACATAATATTGGTGACACATAGGAGACAATTTAGTCACAAATGTGTGTAGTCATTATCATGTATCAACAATTAGAGGTAATTTTAGAGTGTGTAGGTTAATGGTTTTTAGACAGAGGGTGGCGAGGTATTTCTGCCTGTTTAGAAAAAAGGTCTGCTCTATGTGAAACGATACTGGGTTACACCCAAAGCTCAGATGTCTCAGTTTTCTCCCAGCATTCAAATCTCTTTCGAAGCAGTGACTTATTTTGGTTATTTACATGAATGCAGGGGTTGCAGTATTATGCATTTGCACATGTATTAATCATTCCACGCACTAACACTTTAAGACGAATTTCTCTCCATATATTGCTGTCATAGCTATGTCATATGGTGAGAATATTTATAGACTGTTTATGAATATAGGTTGCATGTATTAACTTCTGTTTTTGTCTGTTTTTCTCTAATCTGAAGTGGATAAGAATTTGTCTTGATCTTAAACGCTTCCATGCAGTTTTATGTCATCATTATCACTGGGTCAAACCTGGCAATTGACACTTATCACACATTGACAAAAGACTAAATTATAAATAAAAGGACTGCACTGAATAAAATGTAGCGTTAGGATATTGACTCTTTCTGCTGCTTTAACTCTGGTTCATATACTGCTGCATGTCTGGTTTGAATGGTAAAAGTGCGGTAATGTCTCCCTTCAGTGGAACAGACTTTCCTCTTTATTTAGTGGCACACACATGCTTAACTCAGAGTGAATGAGTTTGTTCTGTGTCTTTCTGGAATAGGTGCCTCATTCCTCTGGCTTCTTCCTTAAACATATGCCTGTGACTGATAGTTCATTAAATGAATTCCCCACAAAAATCATATATATGTTACAGGAGCTAATTGTTTAATCTCATTAGTGGTGCTTTTAAAAATGAGGCATTCCCAGAGCTATTTTTTAAATGTGTCATCCTCATATAACACCAACATATAACAGCTATATTATCTTTAAAAAGATGCATGAGCTGCATCAAATTTGTATTGGTTAAACAGTGTCTTCCTAACAGCTGTTTATTTCCCAGTAGGGTTTGACTTAATACACCCCTGGGCAAAATCTATCACAGCAACTACGTTTATGTTTCCCTGTTAATTGAGGACACGAATTCCAGAGACATTTTACAGCTTGGACAGCAACAAGAAACGTCTTTATTGAAATGCCATTTAAAATAAGCTGCAAACCAGATATTTTTGCCTTGAGGCTCTCATCTCACAGAAGTTGTTTCTCATCTGCTTTTATAAATACAGCAGCTTCCTGTTGTGACATCCAGCACGATTGTTAGGTGTCGGTTCTGCAGAACCTACATCAATCCCTTTGTCTCTTTCCTGGACCAGAGAAGGTGGAAGTGCAACCTTTGCTATCGGGTTAATGATGGTAAGTAACAGGAGGGTTTTTTTCCACCCACAGATTAAGTACAAAGAGAGAATAATGTCACCTACTTTGGAAAGAAGATTTTGTTAGTTTATATGTGTTTTCACCTCAGGTAGAAGATCTGACTCAGTACTAAATTCTCACTGGAGGTTTTGTGTGTTTGTGTGTAGTTCCAGAGGAGTTCATGTACAACCCTGTCAGCAGATCATATGGAGAACCACACAAAAGACCTGAGGTCCAGAATGCCACCATTGAGTTCATTGCTCCTTCAGAATACATGGTAGGTGTTTAACATTGTATCTGTCACCAGTTAAATCCATGCTATTATAAAACTGGCATTTTCCGAGTGATGTAAAATTGAAGAATTATGATCTGAAAGCTGAGGGAGATTTCAAAGATGGTGGGAGAGGTGTAGCCTTCTGCAGGGAAAATACTTTCCAGGACTCTGTCTCAGGGCAAAGTCAGTTAGTGGTTACTTTAAGCTTTTAACTTGCTATTTTAACCTGCTAAATTAAATTCTGAGTGTTGGAAATTGTGCAGTCTTCTGTGTACGTGATAGTAATTTTGTCTCTTTTTATTAACCCTGTAACAACCATTTTGTTTTTGCCCTGATTTTGTTCAGCTGAGGCCACCCCAGCCTGCTGTTTACCTCTTCGTTCTGGACGTTTCCCACAATGCAGTGGAGACAGGCTACCTAAATGTGTTCTGTCAGTCACTGCTGGACAACATCAATTCGTATGTACAACCTTTAATTTTGATTCATTAGAGTCCTTTTGACAAAATAGCATTTTAAACAGTAATTTTCCGTATTTAGTATAACATCAAGCATTTAGGCATGCAGCCTGCTTCTACAAACATTTGTGAAAAAATGGGTCGTCCATGAATTCCAGCATGGTACTGTGATAGGATCCCACCTTTGCAACAATGAGGCTTATAGTGCACAGAGGTCACCGACTTTCTCCAGTCATTCGCTACAAATCTCCAACCTTTATTTGAACTTTAGATTAGCTCAAGAACAGTTTGTAGAGAGCTTCATTGAATGGAAGAATGATCAAAAATTCCCATAAATACACTGCTAAACCTTAAGGAAAGCCTTCCCAGAAGAGTTTAAGAGTTGTTATAGCTGCAAAGGGTGGGTTGACATCATATGAAAACCTATAGGTTAGAATAAAATGTCACCCAAGTTCATATGCATGTGAAGGTACATGAGCGAATAATTTTGGCAACATAGTGTACCTTATTTTCTGTCATACACCGTTCTGGTGGACGATACTCATATTAAACATGTACAGTTAATATTTGCATATGAAGGTTGATCCCTTTTATATAGAGCCCCTGGGATCTATGGAGTTGTGACTAAAGAACAGATATCTGTTCAGATGGTTCAAATAATTTGTGTAGACTTAAAAAATCTCCATAGATTCTTATTTCTTTGAAGTAAGGGGTTTTCTCTTTACAAAACTACCCTGTGGGACAAACAGGACCCCCTGGCAGGCTGACTCTGACCACCTGTCTACATATTTGATCAACAGATGGTTATTTTCTGTAATGTGCAGTAACACGATCCAACATAATATCTTAATGCAAGGATCTTAATTTGGTTCATTGCAAACTTCGATGAAAATAGGTTATCCCTGACAAGCTTTACTGAAGTGTGTGTTTATGCGTCCTAGACTTCCTGGAGACTCACGGACTAAGGTAGGCTTCATCACCTTTGACAGCACCATCCACTTCTACAACCTCCAGGAAGGACTTTCCCAGCCTCAGATGCTAATCGTGTCTGACATAGAAGGTGAGACGCAGCTGACGGCAAAGGCCACACTTTCATTATCACAGTAACTTGACATCAGCTGTGTGCCCACTTGCTGCAGGAATCGAGAACCGACAAACATATAAGGTCACAGACTTACTGGCTCACTAAACATGAATGCCATGTTGGTAAATTAGTACATTTATGTTTTTTCGCCTTTATTTTAAGTGAAACTTTGTAAAAACTGTCGCAATACATGCAGTGATTCTATTTCTTAATGAAACCACTTTATGGTTGCTCGCCTGTTTGATTTATGGTTGTCATTACCTACTGTTATATTTGTTTAAATAATTACGTTTTGTTCTCTACAGATATCTTTTTACCAACACCAGACAGCCTTCTAGTAAACCTCAATGAAAGCAAAGAGGTCAGAAATGCACATTTTGTTAAAGTCCTGTGTTGTTTAATTTATAAATGACTGTATTCTGAAACTGAGATTCAGTGTAACAGTGTACTATGTGTTTACACTATGTAGGAAGTAAAATTGATTGCTGCTTTATATTCATATCCGTTTTCTCTGATTAATAGCGATAACACGTCATAAAAATATGACTCACGTCCACCCATTTGCTTTTCAGCTTGTGCAGGATCTGTTGAAGAGCCTGCCAAATTTATTTGAGAAGACGATGGAGACGCAGTCCGCCCTGGGTTCAGCTCTGCAAGCAGCCTTTAAGTTGTTGTCCCCCACTGGAGGGCGCATGTCAGTGTTTCAGACGCAGCTGCCTAACCTCGGTGTTGGGGCACTGCAGTCGAGAGAGGACCCCAACCAGCGGGCATCTGCCAAGGTAATGAGAGAAGTGTGCTGAATGGTATACAGCGGGATTTAAATAGTGTTATATGTAGACACCAGTTGCCATAACTATATTAAACAAAGTAAGTCTTAATGACTAGTGTTTCAAGTCAGTCATAGAACAAAAATGGACGTGACGAATGTTTGACAGCTAGTTTTAAACTTTTCTAGTAAATGCAAAATAAAAGCAAATTTTTTGGAATAAGATCAGATTTATTGTAGAAAAACTAACTTTTCAGAGACCGAGAGAGAGAGAAGATTTCCATTTTTATGTTTAGAGTTATTTGATTTTGGTGATCTTAAACCAGAGGGTTAAATCAGGATTAAAAATGTCAGCTTTTCCACAAACTGTAAAAATTTGTTTTACTTTGGACGACTTTTGAGTTGTTGCTTTACATTTACACTTTATGTTCATGGCGCTATCTGATGTGCATTCCTTTCAGGATATCCAGCACTTAGCGCCGGCGACAGACTTCTACAAGAAGCTGGCTCTGGACTGTTCCAGCCAGCAGGTGGCTGTAGACCTGTTCCTGCTCAGCGCTCAGTACTGTGACCTGGCATCTCTTGGTAAGTCTCACCTCAATGGACTGGAGGGGGACAATGAAGGGAAAAGATGGATGCAGTGGACCTTTTATTGTTTATATCATGTTAACCTCTTGCTTAAAAATCCCCTCATATTCCTAGATTTTAAAACTCTTGAGTGGTAAAAACGTTAAGCACAAAAATATTTGTTGTTAATGGGGGAAAATCTGATTACAGAATCGATGCTATCAGATTTTATTTATTCCCTAACGAGATGGAAATTGATAGAAATTCTTAACCAGTCTGTTTCTTCAAAACTTTAAAGCTTTTTCTCTCCATTTCTGTGCGTTCTCTCTTTATTGCAGGATGCATATCCAGATATTCAGCAGGGAGCGTTTACTACTACCCATCCTACCACCACCAGCATAACCCAGCTCAGGTTGAGCGCTTCCAGAAGGATCTGAAGAGATATTTATCCAGGAAAATTGGCTTTGAGGCTGTCATGAGGATACGCTGCACCAAAGGTCTGTGGGCACAAAAGAGCTAAAGATGATTGAGTGTTGAATAGACGTGAAGGTTACCGTTGCAAGATGTTGTTTGTAAACTTTGGAATTACCAACTCTGCACTGATTTGGCATAAAATGTGGTCTAATCATCATCATCCAAGGCACAATTAGATAAACACACTTGTAATAGTAATAATAATGCAAATAGTTTTGATTTTCACTCAAAAATAAATTTCAGAAATCCTGGTAATTGGTTCAAAACCTTTCCTTACATCTATAAATTCCCAAATATGAGTCACAGAACTTCAAGTTTCTCTTTACATGTTTGATTTATTGGTAAAAGTATTAGTAGTATATGCTTACTGTTGCTAACACCAAGGTCTGCGTTGGGGGGTAAACTTTAATGTTTACCTCTCAAGGCAAGTGTGAGGGGTTGTAGTTTTCCCAAGTCTCTCCAGCTTTAGTGGGAAGTGTAAAGTTAGCATGACTTACAGAGTCAAAACTGACAGTGGAAATTACAGCAGGTTGAATGAACCAGAAATCTGCTTTACAAATTTTCTTGCCCGATGGTGTTCAGTTTTTGCTGTATTTACAAACAGTCCAGCCTTTGTAGCCCTGTATTTGCTCATCATGGAAATTGGACATAAAAGCTTAAACTCTGAGTCATTATAGAGAGGAAAACACATTTCTAGAGTCTGGACACAACCGTGGTTTCTGTTTTTTGGCTACCTTTTAAGATTATGCAGTCCAGTTTAATTGATTTTTATTTCTCTCTGTTCCTATGCAGGTCTGTCCATCCACACGTTCCACGGAAACTTCTTTGTGCGCTCCACAGATCTGTTGTCCCTCCCCAATGTCAACCCAGACGCCGGCTTCGCAGTTCAGATGTCCATTGAGGAAAACCTTGATGACATGCAGGTTGTCTCTTTCCAGGCTGCGCTGCTTTACACCTCCAGCAAAGGTACGCACATGCTCAGACGAGCCTGTTTGGTTCCTTATCTTTTTGCAGAATAGTGTTGAGAAATGGAAAAAAAACATACATGCAAATAGTGACTTATGATAATTATTATATAAGATGGAACTACTTAGTGTAATTTTATCGAATGAAAAGCAGATGTTATTATTTACACATTTTTATAGGCAATAAATGGGTAGAACTAAAATATGTTTAAATAACATGAATGGTCCCTTACAGGAGAGAGGAGGATCCGCGTGCACACGTTGTGTCTCCCTGTGGTTAATTCTCTGTCAGATATCTTTGCTGGGGCTGATGTTCAAGCCATCACTGGGCTGTTGGCTTGCATGGGTACGTGCTAAACTGTTTTCTAAAATTTCACATGAGATAATAAAGTTTTACAATTCTTTTGTTATTTGTTACCACTCATACTTAATTTTATTTGGTCAGTTTGCACATCTCTTTTGCATACTTAAGAGTTATTACCAGTTATGTTTGTTTTGAGACTTGTATATAATAATTGTAGACAGAAATGTGAAAGTGAAGTAACAGTGTGAGAGCTTTGTCTTCACCAGTTGTAAATTTCTGGATACGTGATTGTGTGTTTGTAAAATATGGATAAACTTGGATTTGTGGAAAGCATAACTAGGCGATTATTCTTCATTGTGACAGTTAATACTCTTTTAATTGGCTGGATCCTGAATCCTCACTGGGTTTTCATCGTCTTCGCTGTTATAAGCACTGACAGATGGTGATGAGTGGTGACAGCTGCGGTGTCCTAGCAACCATTCTATACCGAGCATTCAAATCTGTGCTGGCTCATCTGATGTTAACTTGGAGAACAGATACTGATATTATGTTTCAGAAGAGTTTATTTCATTTTAATCTTATAACAATCAGGTGGAGCATGGCTGTTTTAGCACTGTGACTTCAAATGCATAGTAAGGCGCAGCCATGCCATGTGAATGATGATTATCAACTCACAACTGTAATATACACAAGGCTAATACTCAAAAAGATTAATACACACTAATCCTAATGCTAAGCTCTGCTAGGAAATCTAAGCATTTTTTACAGGTCATGTCATAAATATTAACATCTCAAAGATGGACATATTTTTTCATTTTAAATTCACAGAAAATTCATTTGGTAGTTAAATGTCCTACTGCATAAAATCGGGCCACTTAGCAGTGTTCAGCATGTTTTTCTTTCCCCCCTCTGGGTTTTACTGGCCCACCAAGACAACTGTCGCTTACCCACAAGAACCAATAGAGCCACAGGCCAGCAGGTCATTCATTCTGTCAAACACAATTTTATACAAACACAAATTTATTTAATTTCCTCACACTGAATTCACATCATAGTCTCCATTGAAATGTTATTAGAAGAGCGTTACTATGAAGGAAAATAAGTTTTTGTAAAGTCACACATATTGTGAATTTTAACAGTAACAATTTTGCTGTTAGGTGAATTAGATTAGCAGATAAAACCCTCATTTGATAATAAAATTTTAATGAATCTTTTTTTAGAAAGTTCATCTTTTAATCACACAAATATTTAGTTGACCATATTCTGGTAAAGAGAAGTATTATTTTTCTGTTTCAGTTAAATTATTTAAGAAAGGTTCATAAAAGTCTGATTTTAAAAAAACATTGTTTGTCTTAAAAAGTGTAATTATTGAGGTCTTGATCACAAATTTATTTTTTTTTACCTTTTGAACATGGTGTAGGAATAGCGCCCCTCATATTACAATATCAGACCTAAAATTCATGATTGTCTCATAACTGGTGTGAGACTGGAGCCTCTTTTAAACTACTCTGGTAGTCTGTGTTGTTTGTAGAGACAGCCCTTCTATTTAATCCCACAAATATCTGCCTAAAGGTTCTTAATGTCCCTCTCCACAGCTGTGGACCGTTCGGTGACGGCAAGTCTGAGCGATGCAAGAGACGCAATGACCAACGCTGCTATTGACTCGCTGATGTCTTACCGGCAGTCTGTGTTGACAATCCAGCAGCCTGGCCTGCTGGTTCCAGCCTGCCTCAGACTCTTCCCGCTCTACATTCTTGCGCTGCTCAAACAGGTTGGCTGGTTTACACAACTGCTACACTGCCATTAATCTTTTCCACTGACTGATTTTCAACCTTTCCCTGTGCTTAAACGTACCTTTTGTTTGGTGTAAAAATCGATCTACTATATCCTCTCCTTGCTAAATTCACGAATTTTTATGAACATTAACACTAACTGGCTCTACTTCCAGAGGCCTTTCTTGAATACGCCACCATTGAGTTGTTATTGAAGGTTTATATGTGCGCTTTGCAGAAAGCTTTCAGGACAGGCACCAGCACCAGGCTGGATGACCGGGTGTTTGCCATGCTTCAGCTGAAGTACCAGCCACTGGCCTACGCCATGCTGATGATCCATCCTGCTCTGTACCGTGTCGACGACCTGACTGACGAGGTGAGGAGGATGAATTTAAGTTTCAAAGCCCTGTGTTTTATTTCTTTATATGCGTAATGCGTATTTTAAGATTACATGACTGGACTAAAACCATTTTAGGAAGGATTTTATTTATTTTCAGCTTTTCTTCATTACTAAGTGATCTTTTCTTTTCTCCATCTTCAGGGAGCATTAAACATCAACGAGCGGACCATCCCTCAGCCCAGACTGCTGCAGCTGTCTGTGGAGAAGCTCAGCAGGGAGGGAGCTTTCCTCATGGATGCTGGAATTGTAGGTTTCAAGATGGGCTCTTAGAACAAGCTAACAATTTTCAATGTCGGGCGAAATTACAGCTTGGCATTTCCCGTCCTGAATGTCTCATTTAATTTATTTCCTACATTCTACTTATCAGCAGCAGTGCTAAAGATTCTTTAGATGGCGCTTCTTTCTGTGGCTGTATGTTAAAAGGTGCTAATATTGGCATAGTGAGAGAGATTGAGAGATTTCCTTTTCTGGATAATGAGAAATCACTGAATTGTACATTTTGTATCACTAGTGCCTCTTCTCTGTGTGACTTATGCAAATGTGTAGCTCTGTGATGAAGCCTTACTCCAGCTTTCTCCATGACACTAATCATTCTCCCCCCACGCCTGATAATAACTTGTACACTCAACATTTTACATAACCATGTAGCACAGTTCTAGATTAAAACATCAGTTATGAGCTTTCCTGAGCTGTACTTAAAGGTGTTCAGCTCTTCAGTGACAGTTCTCAGTATTGTAATCTTCTTGCTCTTCAGTTAAAGATATTTAAATGAACGTCATTCTCTTCCCAAAGGTGATGTACCTGTGGATTGGACGAAACTGCCACTCCAACTTCCTCACACAGGTCCTAGGAGTTCCAAACTACGCTGCTGTGCCTGATAATCTGGTAGGATTTCTTACTTTGGGTCAACTGCTCTATCTCTGTAACAAGACTTCTCAAAACATGCAGCACAGCTACATTTCCATATGTTGACGCCTTCCCCTACTTGCTGGTAACAAAAACTGTTGCTGTCCTCTCACAGTATTTGCTCCCGGAACTGGACACCGCAGAGTCTCAGAGAACCAGAGCTTTCATTGGTTGGCTGAGAGATCAGAGGCCATTTTTCCCCTCCCTGCATATCATCAGGTGGGACCTCACTGGGTATTAGAAAAGAATGAATGAAATTGCAAAAGTAAAAAGTGTGCTCCCTGGTGGTCTAGCTAAGAACTGTTATAAACTACCGATACTTTTTGTAGTGCTGTCAGTTTTTCCCACACTCTTCCACAGGTAAAAGATCAAGATCAGTTTATAGCTTTATCTATATAACAGCTAAAATCTCACTATAGTAACTGTTTTTAATAGGATGATGTGTTGACTTAATGTTTTCTCAGGGCATATAAGACTGTTTCAGACTTGATCTTTCAGAACCCAGCAAAACAAAAGGGTCTAAAAAATACAAGCCACCCTGTGCCTTTAGGATTATAGCACTTTAACGCTTATGATACTAACTATAATGTACTCAAAAAAGAAATAAATCAAGTAAGGCAAGTGGCTTATGAGGGTCTGTATTTCCTGTTGAGGCTGATAAGTAAAGACAAAAACTGCAGATGATCTCTTAAACCAATAGACCTTTTTGCTATCTGTGTAACAAGCAAAGAGGTTTACAGAGCAGCATCGAAAACCACCTTACAGTAGCTTTGGTGGGCATGGAGTTGCTGCCTCTAGTTTGCAGGGCAGATATTGACTACTCACTGAGCAGTTAAGAAACTGAAAAGTGTGGTGCAGAACGCAAACGGAGACCGTTCGCCTTCAGTGTAAAAGTTGCTACTTTTGAAACATGTTGATTGTACTGCTGAAGCACAGCTTTTACTTTGAAAGCCCATAGTCTATGTTTCTGGTTTGCATCACACTTTTTCAACTGGTCAGTAAAAATCAATTTTTCTTTGACGACTATTGATGGGAAAGTCCCAGACGGTCGTCAACAGGCCTCCTAACCCTCCTTTATAGTACAGACTTCATGTTAACAAAATAGTAAAATATAGGCTTTGCAACTGTTCTATGTTGAAGGAAATTCTCTGAAAAACTTTAGCATCTCCTCTTCTTCCCTGTTAAAATGAACGAAAGTATCTTATATTGCACATCTTTAGTACCTGAATATGTAGGCGCAATCCCAACTCACGTCTTCTCATTGTGTTCTTATTTCCCACCCATTATCATGTGACTCAGGGACGAGAGCCAGCTGAAAGCCAGCTTTATGCAAAACATGATCGAGGACCGAACAGAGTCGGCCCTGTCGTACTACGAGTTCCTCCTTCACCTCCAACAGCAAATCTCCAAATAATCTTCAGTGTGGCTGCGGAGACGAGGGAACATTGAAGCGAACATGTGCGTCAGTGTACGTGTGCGAGTATATATGTATATGGTGTGAGAGTGTGTATGCGTGTGAGTGAGACTACACTCAAGGTCGCTTCTTGGTCCTTCTTCAGCTGTGGTCCACCATATCTCTGAGGGGGGGAAAAACCCGAGCTGAACTTAACACGAGGCATCAGCCCAATCAAGTCATGTGACGAGGATGTGACAAATAATTGGTTCTGATGCTTATTGGGCACTTTTGAACCCTGCTGAAGAAACAAGAAATCCAGGATGATTATTGTGTCAATGATCGAATGAATCAGTGTTTATTCTCACAGAACAATGCTGTCTAACTGAGGTAGTGCTCAGAAACAGTGCAGGAAAACAGATGTGTTTGTGTTTGGAAAAAGCACAGTCTTTATTAATACGAGTCAAACATATGTACGTACGCTTAAGACTAGTTTATAAGACAGGAAGGAACCGGCAAAAAGACTGTTTTGTTTTTTGGGTGTCACCTGGAGTATTTGTACACACAGCAGCTGAGCTCTAACAACACTCTAATATTGTACCTGAAGGAGAGAGCGTGTGCTTTTTATTTGACAGTCATTATACTTGTGTGTTGAACAAATCTGTAGACTCTGTTGTTTGAAAGCCTGAATTTTAAAGGTGTTTGAAGGCAGATCAGCCTCGTTGCCGTCGCTGCCTCGAATGTTTGGATTTGGCAGCGGAAGGTGGTTTCATCGGTCTGGTCTGTCGCTCATCTTTTCGCTCTTTCTCTCTGGACATTCAGAACACCTCTGACGACATTGCTGTTCTGTTTGTTTGTTTCTTTTTCTGATTGTTTAATTTATGAGACTCCCAATCTGATTAAATTCTATAATTGCCTTGTATGGGAACTCACTTTTTATTATTAAAACCTCTGTTTAAATACAGACTCTATATATGAAATATTTTAATATAATAGGATATGGGAAATTCTTTAACACAGACATAACAAAGCCATTGTGATCTTTTAATCATGCTTATTGATACTTGTATATTAAAAGATTGCATTATATAAAGGTAAAGACATGCTGATGATTTTAGTACAAATAAGGTGAAATGACGCTAAGAAAATAAAATGTTGGGACTTTTTAAGTGTAGTTTGTGTTTTGGTGGGTGAACAGTGTTTATTCTGTGAACACAAAGACTACAAAAGACAACATGGACCAAATCAGTCAATATTTCTCTTGAATGCATTTGAATTGAGATTTTTTTTTTTTTTTTTTTAATTTGGTTTGGTCTCATTTCATACAGTTTGTAATCTATGTATTATATCAACAAAAATGTATTTAGGAACAGACAAATATGTTTTGGTCTTCATGCACAAGAAAAATTGTTTTTCATAAAAAAAATACTGATGAAAATAAAAAGCAGCTTTGTTTTTGTACAGAGTTAACTTGCTGAGGACTGGATGTCAGTCACATGACTACAGCTAAAATAACACCGCTCATGAGTGTGGACAGAGTGGAGTAAATCAACAGATGTAATGCCGCTGGCTATTTAGAATGACCTCACCTTTCAACAAGAAATTGAATTAATTTAACACCCAAAAAATAAAGTAGAAAATAATACAAATTTGACTTGACCTGTGACTTCTCTTCTGACTTACATGGATAACATGAATAGACCTTGTCTACATGTTACGATGAATCAACTCTTCATTTTCTACACAGCAGAAGTTGTTTCAATTTGAAACTTTAAAATTGGTTGGAGGGTGGGCGGAGGTTTACCTGTTAGTTATTAGCTGTGTCTTGAGTATAAAGTGGAACCTCAATATTGGCTTTGCCCCACATCTATACACTGTTCAAAAACAGTAGCAGCACTGATGAGTTTCTACCTCTGTATCATCGGTGTTTGTGCACAGGACCTCAGTCTCAGTACTCATGTTGAAGGAAAGTAGACTCATTTTAGTTTTTTTCTCTAATCTGAGAGGCTTCTCTGAGTCTTCTTGACCCACTCTGTGTTCCCTAATTGTACAGGCATTGTAAAAAGTAAAGTACACACTCCTTTAATTCTTAGGCTTTATGTAATCAGGATGTAACAAAAAATCATTTTGTCCTTACAGGTTCTAAAAGGATTTAAATACAACCTCAGATGAACATCAGCCTGACATGAAATAACTTGAAATAATTATTTTCCATATGACTTCTGGTCCACTCTTCTTTACAATGTTGTTTCGGATTATTGAGGTTTGTGGATAGTCAGTCAGGTGGAGGCCTGGGCTTTGAGGCACTCAGTTGGAAATTTGTTCTGGGGGTCATTGTCCTGTTGTGTGACCCAATTCCAGTAAGGTTTTAGCTGTGCCTCACATTTCACCTTAGAATACTTTAGTATTTATTAAGAGTTCATGGTCAACTCAATGACAGCAGCAATGACAGTGCCCTGTGGCGGCAGAGCAAGGGCAAATCATCATGCCTGTGCCATCATGCTTTATAGTTGGTATAAGATATTTAAAGGGGAGAAAAGTGACAATTGAGTGAAAATTTATTAACTTATCGCTATAAAATATTTGTTTCTTAGCACCAGACTTTTTTTGTTTGTTTGTTTTTTGTCAATAAAGAATAAATTCCAGTCAGCCTCTGTCCCCGGCTCAGCGATAGATCCCTCTGGTGTCTCTGCTGGATCTGCTTAGATCCAATCTTCCAAACAGCTCATTATATAGAAATGCTTTATCTCATCTTTACTCTTTAAAACTCAGTTTGTCAATCACAATTTACTTCATATAATTTTGTTTTATCAATTAAATTAATGAAATCATAAATGTTAAAAATCAAACTTTCTCTGAGTATTTGCTTAGTCATTCTGACCAAGCGCTACAGACCTCAGACAAGCTCTAGGCTGTGTGCCATATTTAGATTCCCTGCTGGTACAATCAACCTCAGCACAAAAGCGCACGCACACACCAAATCACAGCAGAAGGTCAGGAGATTAAATATTAAATCAGTTTCATTACTCAAACTGATTTCTCATTCATCATATTACTTAGACGTATACTTTGATTATAACTTTGATACAAATTAAAAACACATTGATAAGCTCTTTTCTAGAACTTTGTTTCACTGTTATCATAAAGGCTGGATGTTAAGACCTTTTACCCTATCTCAAATTCAAAATTCAAATTCAAATTTTATTTGTCACACACACACACACAACCATACACAGTATGACATGGGGGTGAAATGCTTGTAGCTGTACAATGCCCGACCATTAAATGACAGAAAAAAAGTTTTACAGTATTTACAATTTACAGGTTACTACAAAATTTACAAATTAACTTAGGAGTTTACAGTAAAAAATGTGCAAATAGCAGAAAGAGAGTATAAAGATGATAAATTATAGGAATTATAGGATTATAATTATTACATCTCCTATGTAGTGAGAGGTTAGCCGAGTGGACTTCAATCCCACCTTTCTCTACAGTGCTAGTACATTTGTATTGATATGGTGATTCTTCTAGAAGAAGAAGTGGTTTGTTCAGGTGCAACTTTGCAAATGTAAGCTGTGCTGATGTGTTCATTTCAGAGAGAAGAAGCTTTCCCCTCTTGTTCGGTTGTTTTTTAAAATTGTGCTGTCATTAACTTTAACATGCTAACAGAGGCCCATAGAGTCTGAGATGTACAGACACCCATCAAGGGTATGAAAGTTGTGGTAAGTTCAGGCTTTTAATGATATCTGTCTGTCTGTTTTTCAGCATCAGTATGTGCTGTGTTGACATTTGCAATAAGCATTTTTCTCAGACCTTTATTATATCACTTCATTGCTTTAATATAACCAATGACCAAAAGATGAAACAAATAAAATGATCAAGTTGTTTCATTTCTTCAGTTTTTCCATAGCTCAGTTACAATTATTTAAATTAATATGCCCTGCTTTTATATAATTAACTGAAAAAATGTGTTATTTCAGGTCTGATTTTTTTTAGTTGTATCGTTAATGCACTTTTTATTTCAGCTTGAGTAAAGAATACTCCAAACCTAGAGGTTAGAGCTATTTTTCCTATTAACACTACAGACCATTCAGAAATGGATTTTTTTTAAAAAGGCAGAATTTGTCACTTCCAGCCTCTTGAGGTCTAGAGATAATCTAAAATTTGGTGCCATTTCGAAAAACAAAAATGAAATTATCCCGTTTTTTATGCTTTATGCTTTGTTATGCTTATGCTTTGCCACTCAGAACACACTGTTTCCTTAGTGTTTCTTTGTACTTTTATATGCTCGTTAAATGCTAATATTGTTATACAGTTTTATGAAGGCGTATTAGAGCCGATTAAAGGCATAAAGAGGCTGAGGATTCAAGCAAACTAAGAACAAATAAATTTATTTACCATAAATTTATATAGGTTTTTTTTTTTTTTTTTTTTTTTTTTTTTACCTTTTTCTTGTAAACTTGCCATTTGTTTTTATTTGTTTTAAATATCACCTTTCTCTTTTAAATATATGACCCGTTTTGTTGTAAATTTGCCTTTTTGCAGAATATACCCATCTGGCCTCTTCATTATTATTATTTTATTATTATTCGTAATAAATCATCGCATATCGTTGACGTAATCTAAAAAAGCCGTGCTGACATCATCACTGTGCGCCACAGTTAAGGCTCGTCGCTCTTTCGTGTTAAGCGTTTAATTCAGTGGTCTGAGGCTTCTGTGTCGTGTACCGTGAGCTACTGAAGCACTAGCTTTATGTACTGTGGGCTGAGTTTGCATTAAAGGGTCATTTACTTAATTATCGACATGGAGTCCGGGGAGGCCAGCGAGGAGAAGACGGGCTCCATGTCGGCGGCACAGAAAAGAGCGGAGATCCGGAGGAAAAGGCTGCTCATGAATTCAGAGGACAGGATGAACAGGATCGTGGGAATCACCAAAAACGAGCCTGAAAATAACGGTAATCGGTAACAAACGATCCTCTGAATTTCTCCTGGGCGTGTCTTTCCTATTGAAACACGCTGTCGTGACAGAGACCCGCCTCATCCTGCGGCTGCAGTTGGGACGTTAGTGCTGTCTTTTAGGACCATAACTTACTATGTAAATAATCGGGCTCACTGCAGATATATTAACTAGAAGAAGAAAATGGCAGCAGCTTGGGATTCAAATCATGCTAAATGCTGTTAGCATTAGCAGGTGGAGATCAGAGGGTGGCTCACAGGCTGCTCAGCTCTGATAAACAGAATAATTAATACACAGCAATACAGCAGTGTAGATAGAAGGTACCTCAGCCAACCTGTCCTATTGCACACAGGCTTTAAGACACCTGCAGAGAAGCTGCAGTAGTCAGTACATAAGGAAACAAAAAATACATATATGCCAAGCATATCTTGCCTAACAAAATATCTAGTCATTTGGAACCAGAAAGCACAGGAGTGAGTGACAAGGTAAAAGCTGCAGTTGGTTTTTGGCTGTGACTTTTATATATCCTTTATTTATCAGGGTAAAAAGTGTCATTGGCATGAAGAATAGAGAGATATGGCCAAAAGGGGAGCTGAAATTGCAACAAATAATTATTGAGATATTTTAAGTGGCCAAAAATGACTGTATTTATTATAATGTAGGTACAATAAGCAAAGATATTATACATTGAAAATGCATAGAAAAATCAGAAGTGGCAGACAATCACTCTATGGCACAACACCAGCAGTACTGTCTAAGATCAGCTCCTGACAGTACAGATTTCATTCCCTTTCTTTGGCGACACATCATAGTTATCATGTTTCAAAAAGTGATCGAAGCGACCATCATCAGCAGTCACTATTCTCTTCTTAATTGACTTCTTCAAGCCCTCTTCTTCAGTGTGGCCATATCTACCGAGCCCAGGTCCTCCTCCATCATCATGAGTGCCCTCGCTGAAGTTATCTTACTCTAAATATCCAAAATCAATCTTCCCAGACTTGAATGTGTTGAAATTCTCAATTCTGTGGAACGTACTATGAGTTTTGACAAGTCCTGATTGTTTTTGCTCAGACCTCGCTGTTCTCACTCACTCCTGTGCTCTTGAACTGTGCCTGTTAGGCACTGAAAATGGCTGTTTAAAAAATTATGCTGACATTAACTTCCCAGTTTAACTTAAACAACACAGACAAGCTGGAACTCATCAGTGTCTTCATGCCATCAGACCCAGCAAAAAAAAACTTAATGGAAACTTACTGGTACTACAATCTGTTATCAATATTATGCTGTCTCTGAACTGAAGTAAAACCATAGTCCCCTGTACAAAATCTAAACAGCTTGCAATTGGTTTATAAAGATAATTAATTTGTTAAATCCTTTTGAATTAAAGCTAAAACTGCAGTTACGTCACACCTGGATTCGTTTTTTTGGGATGGGGGGGGGGGAGCTGACTAATAATTTTAGCACTAGCTAATGTCATATTACTGATTATTGTCTTCTCATTGTCAGGAGCATCACGCCGTCCTGCAGAACCCCGGTTCCATCTGCCTCTAGAGCCATGGTCCACTGCCTCATCTTCTTCGAGACCGTCTCCAGGGATTGGCAGTCACTCCCACAGCTCCACCCCGGAGAGGAGAGGCTCACCCCTGCCAGAGCTCTCCAGTGAGCCACCTGGAGGATCCTCAGAAGATGATATCGGAGGAGTCCGTCGGAGACCGAGGGGCGAGCGGCCATCAGATGATGTCAGTGGCTCTCCTCGTCCAGGCTTTCTCTCTGCATCCTACTTTTCTCGTTTTGATGATGCCATGAAGCTTCGGGGTCAGCTGGCCAATGAAAAGCCGGCCGAGGACGGAAGGTCGGACTCAGAGGAGTTTGATCCCTTCAGGGTCTTCAGGCTCATCGGCAGCGTCCTCCTTGCTGTTTTTGTCAGGGTTTTTGTCTGCAAGTATCTGGTGAGCCTGTAGCTTTTAACACAGACTTGTTAGTTCACTAGTAAGGAGTTCGTTTTTACATTTTATGCCAGTATCAGTACCAAATATGTATTTATTTGTTTGTTTGTTAATGCTACATTTATCTTGTTTTATTTTAGTCAATATTTGCTCCATTTCTGACACTTGAACTGGCCTACATGGGGTTGTCCAAATACTTTCCAAAGGTGAGTTTTTATTTTTTAAGACTCTCATCTCTTGGACAGCACTACGAATAATATTTTAGTTTTGTTTTTCTCTGTATAAATGGAAAATTAAATACAATGACCTATTGCAGTTGTTCCGATGTAGTTGTGCTGTTTCTGACAGCCCAGTCTTTTTAGCCACAATCTTCTCAACCAACGCCAAGTTCATACAAAGTACAATATTAAATTGAACATGAGGTCTTGGAGCACGCCTATGAATTCACAGCCTTAATTCTGCTACACTGCTGTGTCTTCAGAGAGGACTAACCCGTCAGAGTGGACTAACAAGTTATAGCTAGCCAAGATTATGTTTACACTTCTCAGTGGATTATTAGTTAAACAGGATTTCAAATCTACTGGACATTGTATCCAGGCGATGGAAGTTGCCTCACCCATCACCCCCTTTTTTAAAAAAAAAGAAAGGAAAAAAAACTATTTGTTAATAAGGAAAAGACAAATACCTGTTCAACAACTAGACAGATTAAAACAACCTGCTGAAACCGAGCATCAGAAAATCTGGGAATGAAAGATGATTTAAATGTAACATAGCATGGTTTCTGGTGCCAGTTGGGCAGTCTGAGTATTTCAGAAACTGATCTACTAAGATTTTCCCAGACAATCATCTCTTGGGTTTACAGATAATGTTTGAAAAAAGAGAAAATATCTTATGATCAGCAATTCTCTGTGTGAAAAATCCATGTTGAGGGTTTGAGCTGATAGGAAGGCAACAGTAACTCAAAGAACTTGTTAAAACTAAGGTATACAGAAGAGCACCTTTAAATGCAAAATACCCTGAACCTTGAAGCAGATGGGCTATAGCAGCAGAAGACCACACCGGGTGCTTCTTCTGTCAGCTAAGAAAGGGAAACTGAGGCTACAGCTCATACAGGGTCTCAAAAATTGGACAATAGAAGTTTGGAAAAATGCTGCCTGCTCCAATGAGTCTGGATTTCTGCTGTGTCATTCAGATAGTAGGGTCAGATTTTGGTGTACTGTTGCCAACCATGCCCATCCCATTATGACTACAGTACACCCATCTTCTTGAACTGCTTTCATGAACATGACATTGAGTTCACTGTACTCATTTATGATGTGGATCTGCATATTTAAATCTGCATAATAGATGTTCAGCTAACAAATCCACAGCAGTGTGGTGCTTTAATGTCAGTATGGTCCAAAATATGTGAGGAATATTTCCAGGAGCATATTGAATCTATGCCACAGAGGGTCCAAACTGGTACTGGTACTAAAGAAAGTGTCCAGTGATATTTTAAAACATGGACAAAGCCACTGTGACATCACCCACAAGTTTTGGACTCATTTTGAAGGCTCAGGGTTTAATTTTAACAGCTGCTGTTCTTGTTTTTAAATAAGAAGTGATCATATTTGGAAAAGCTGGTGGATTGTTAAGTCATCACCAGAAGAATAGATGGAGAGGTTGGAGAGGTCCAGTTCAGTGACTCCACTTAATTTAGCAACCAAAGCAGGTTGTAAACATGTTTCTTTCTGCTGCAAAGCTGGACATTTTAACATGGGAGTCTATGGGGATTGACTTGCTCTTTGAGCCAGCCTCAAGTGGCCACTAAAGGAACTTTTGGCACAAATTTCTAAAAGAGTTTTAGTTTTTGAACATTTTAATCTTGATTTATTTAGTGCAAAAATAGATTGATTAATAATGAGAAGTAAGCACATATATTTGCATATAATGTGCTTTGGGTTCTCCTGTTTCTGCAGGTTGAGAAGAAGACCCAGACCACTGTGCTAACTGCTGCCCTGTTACTGTCCGGCATCCCTGCCGAGGTCATCAATCGCTCCATGGACACCTACAGGAGGATGGGTGACGTCTTCGCTGACCTCTGTGTCTACTTCTTCACCTTCATCCTCTCGCATGAGATACTGCTCTTCATTGGCTCAGAGACTCCCTGATAGGTTACAAGGACCTCTGTAAACCCCCACCCCTCCTTTTTTGCTGTCCCCTCCCATCTCTCATAGCAACATAGGCATGCTCATTTGCACCCTCAGGTGCTTGTTTTATCATTGACAGTCTGGAGGTGAACCCCTGCTGCCTTTGATCAGGCCCGCACACGCCAGCTGGACGAGTGCTCGTCATTTGAGCTCTTCGGGATTTCACTAACGCTAAAGCTACGCCCGACCACAAAGTTCGGTGTTTGTTACAGACTTCCAGGTTAATTTTTCTCTGAACAGAAGCTGTGAAACCTGTGTTACCTGTGTGTAAAGAATGTACTGCCATTTATTGCGCAGAAGGATATTTATTAGCACGGAAAATGGGAAGTATCACGGCGAAGATTGGATTACTGTACAGTCATCAGTCTGACATCCCAGTGGGCAGCCACAGATTGCATTTAACTTATGAAGGGGAAACACTGGAGTCTCCTAAAAGGCTGGGTCATAATTCTAAATCTGACACCTGATAGGAACAATTGTTTGCTGAACAAGATGTTGAGTCAGAACGCTTTGAATTATCGCCAAGCCCTTGAGTCATTCTGCGGAGTAATAACCTCCAAAGGTGATGCTTAGTCTGAGCAGGGTGTCCTATTTTCAGCTAATGCCACAGCCAGATTCCTCAGCATGGTTCTAACTCTTCTGTAAAACCAAAATCTGCTGTCAAGACGATGAAAACTGCTGGAGAATTTTGGAGGTAGCTAGTCTACAACACTATAGTAATCTTTTTGTCAACTTAGGGCATCGCACAGGGTCAACTCACTTTCAGTTCATGCCACTCAAATCAAACGCAGAACACTGCTGGCCTTTTAGGTTGAAGTGCTTCATTTGTACATCGTGAAAGTGACGTTGGTACAACCTTGCAAGGAAAGTTTCTAGATCCGTTACAATTGACAGTATGAATGACATTGACAGAAGCAGCAGTTTTCTGTTCTTTCTCATACGGTACATAAACACGCCTGCAGATTGCAGTGTCCGCACCAGAGCTGTAGACGAGATAGAGACGTGACAGCTGTGTCACAGATCATCATAGCAGCCCAGTAGAAAAATCTCCCGCAAACAAAAGTGTGAGAAACTTTTAACTCGAGCAGCGTTGGAAAAATACTCGCCCTGAGATTAATGACAAGATTCAGAAATTTGCTTTCTGACTTTTATTCTCAGGTTTATTAATTCAGCTTTTTTGTGAATACTGTGATTAATCTCAGAGATCTCACAGTTACGTTGCTCCTCTCTGAGTGGAGAGGGTCGGATGACCTCCGACACTGCTGCACAGCCTATTTAAAACAAATAATAAGAAGGAGAGAAAGAGGCCAGCAGTTAGACATCGTTTAACCACACTAATAATCTGTTGTATAAAGAGCCGTATCAAACATTTCTGTCCATCAGAATGAGCTGGCTTAAAAAGACGGAGATCTTAGAGGTACAAGAGGCCGGGAAGAACAAAACTACTCTGGTATAAATGGAATGAGGAAGAATGACAGAATTTCTGGATTGCCTCAAACTGTGAGCTTCTTTGATTTTTCTACAAAACAAACTTTTACATAGATGGCCCTCCAACCTTCAGTTAGAGATTTTAAAGATATTCGAGTGTTGAGGACCTTCCCATTTCTGAGGGATTTTCTTTTCCTCATAGCACTGCTTTAAAAATCACATTTTCTCTGATCTTTGGGAAGGGTCCACTTACGTTACAAACAATTTCCTTCTTTGTTTACGTCTGATGAAGAGTTTAGCCCTTGTATGTTTAGTGTACGTTATTACGCTCGGTCATGAGCTTAAAACCGCGTTGAACTTTATACACGCTGAGAGTGTTTTGGGGGGTTTTACTAGAAAGTGCTGTCACTGCAGTTTTGTGTGAGGCAGTGGGACTTTGTATGCTTATTTGTTTTGAGTAATTCTGGTGTCATATCCTGCTTTGCTTTGTTCAAGCCTCTCTCATACATACTTGCATAAATATACAGTATGCTCTCTCTACTTCTGTGCTGTCCTTGTTTCATATTTGTAATTTTAACCTGATTAATTTATGAATGTGAATATTTTTTCCATGTGAATGACTTGGTGTAATTTATCCTACAACTCGTCTGACCTACTTGATTGTTTTTTGATAACGTAAATTTGCAGATACTGTTTTTAATGGCTCTTGCGGTATCTTACATATTTGAACGTGAGTAACAAATGTAGTGTTGATGTGATGTAAACAGTCTCTGCTCCAAAAGATGAATGAGCAACCGAACAATTCATACCAAATAAATACTACTTGTGTGAATCACCTCTTTTTTTGGCATCAGTTATTAAGCCACACTTTGAAAAAGCCTTAATTTGAAAGACCAAGGGAACTGAAATTACTAAATTTAGCTTATTAAAAATATGTATCTAATCTAATCAGGCAATCACAGGGCAGTAACTAAATGCCTGTATAGCCATGTAAGCATGGTCAAGCATGTTTGGTTTGGCAGCGTTTTAGACAGGATGTAACCCTAAAGGGTATTTGTGTCTGTAGCTGGAATCAAACCAGCAAACTCTTGCACAATTGAAAGTGTAGGGTCAGAATTTGATGTTAACAACATGAAAGCATGGATCCATTCTGCCTTCAACAGCTCACGCTCCTGTGGTTGTAATGGTGTAGTATTTAGTAGGGGCCTGGTAAGTTTGGTTAGCTTTTTTTCCCTAAGTACATGAAGTCATTTAAAAACTGCATTTTGTATTTACTCGGGTTATCTTTGTGTAATATTAACATTTGTTTGCTCATCTGAAACATGCACATGTGACAAATATGCAACCCCCACCCCCCCCAAAACTTATTGGAGTCATTTGATCTGCTGTTATATGTCTTGTCTTTATGGTTACTACTCTTCTTTCACTTTACTATTTATGGTTCATATTGAAATTTAACCAATCTTCTGGCAAATATTTGCTATGTTGAACATTTTGCATTCAGATTCACCCCAGTAGTGACAAAAAGCTGCCATTGGATGATTTTTTTTTTAAAAAAATATTTTCTTTTCAAATCCAGTGCGATCTCTCATGTAAGTCTCAGCTTTAAAATGTGGAAAACAAGAAAGATAAATAGGTTTTTCATTTATAACTCTGTGGTGGAACCAATAAACCACTGATCCTCCAATTAATACAACTTATATTTAAGAATGAGAGAATTTTAAAATGTTTCAGTTCCACGAAAGATAAAGAGATGAATAAGGTGAAATAAATGAAAATGAAATCTTCTTCATAAAGTTCGGGAACCGCTCACAAATGCGACACAGCCTGTGATAAGGCTGAGGTATTCTGACCTCCCACCACTTGGTGGCGCAGCAACCTTTTACCCGTGGAGTTTAGGAGTTGTAGAGTCGCACTTTTTTTACGTGCGGGTTCAAACACACAAACATCCACTCGACGCACAAGACTCGTTTATTTTCTGAGAACTAAGTTCACTTTTTTTGCGAGATTTATCTGCGTGGGTTCGAGATGGGACGTGAGTCGAGGTATGTCTGGACTTTTCCGGTTAGTCTGGTGCTGGTGAATCGAGTGTGACTAACTTGTGTTTGAGGAAGCGATTTTAGATTAGCGTTAGCATGCTGGCTAAAAGCGTACTGATGTTTATGCACGTTAACCAAGAGCTAATCTCTCATATCATGTGTTTTTTTAATCAACAGGCATTACCGGAAACGTTCCGCATCTCGGGGACGGTCGGGTAGCCGATCAAAGAGTCGCTCCCCGGACAAGCGCTCCAAGAAAGACGAGCGGAGCCGGAGGGAGAGGTCACGGAGCCGGGATCGCCGCAGGTCGCGCTCCAGAGACAGAAAACGAGCCAGGTGTGTGGTGGTTTAAGTGTACACGTTTAAGTGTACACGTAAATAAATACATTTTGAAGTGGACTGAATTCTTCTGGTGTACAGCCTGAACACAAATGGAAGTTTCTGGTCACTCTTTTGATCCGATGTAACAATACTGACTTTCCAACCATATGCAGGCAGAATGACCGTCTCCTTTTTCATAGAGATATATTGTGTTTTTGGCTAGTGTGTGTTAATATTGTAGGTGGAAATACAAATGACACTGAACATGTTATTGTTGCTCAGAGAGGATCTGTATCTGTATTGGTTTGTTCAAATATAAAGGTATATCCAAATAAGATCCAGCATCTTATGAGCATGTCTACTTATATGTGGAAACCTCTCCTGTTTGAGAGCAGAATAAACAAACAAACCAAAACCCAGCAGTGATGCTTACTTAAAATCTTCTTTCCCTGTAGTGAATCCAAAGAGCTGCAAACTGTCTGTGATTCAGTGCTCCTGGCCCATTATTAAATGTATTTATTTATTTATTTTTTACAACATCAACAACATGGTTCGTGCAGACTTGCACAACACTTCCTGACCTATAATACGATGCAACAATACCAATTGCAGTTCTGGGTTCATTTCAGTCACTTTATCTTGCATCTGTTTCAAAAGTCTGACATGGTTTTGGTTGTAGCCTGCCTGTTGTCCCATTTCAGCTTCAGCATGCAGGTATTCTGTTAATAAATCACTCCTGGGGCACTCACTAATCTCATACTCTTTTGTTTTCCCACTTGCAAAGATGAGTAACTTGACTCGCAAACATTACAGTTCTTGTCCAGCGCCAATGAGAAAAGGTCAATTGTCTGCTTGGAGAAGGGCACATTCTCAATTTTTTTTTCTTCCTTCAGAGACATTAGGGCACTTTAGTCATTCACTAGTCCTCCAAAAACTCTTTGATAAACTCCATCAGACAATAGCCTGCTTTAATGGGGGAAAAAAACAACAGGCTATATGTCCAAGCCATACGGTGATGAATAGAAGCCAAATTTAGTTTTTAACAAAACTGTTTACTGCTGTTGCTCTGTCTGGTAATTATCTTTAATTTCAGTAGAATTGCATCCATAGATTTGAAAATTATTTTGAACTAAAACGTTCACATGTGTTGAATTTTGCAAATCCAGTAGGACTGTGGATAAAAATCTCAGTGATGGCGAAGAATCATTTTAAATCGAGACAATGAAAACTCTCATGCACTTTTTTATGATACAGTTTTATCATGATTAAGCTATTGTGAGGTTTACTTTCAGATGCGCATCAGCACACTTAAAAAGCTGAAACTGACAAAACTGTTGTCTCCCTGTTGATTTGTCCTTTTATATGTGATATGTTTGCCTTTGGCTTCCAGGCGCTCCAGGAGCAGGGAGAGGAGGAGGTCGAGAAGCCGAGACAGGAGGCGGTCGGGCAGCAGAAGCCGAGCCCGGAGGTCCCGCTCTGGTAGCCCCAGCAAGAGCAGTAAAAAGGATGAAAAGTGAGGCTTTAAATTCCCATCTGTGAAATTGAAAACACACAGAGTCTTCTACTCTGTACTTCCTCTGTGTTCTTTTGTTGGCATGCAGAGTGATAAATAATTATATGTTGTGAAAGGGGCTGCGTTTAAGGTTAGAGTATTGTAGCTCTTTTACATGTCATGTAAAGATGCTATCAGCAGCCAGGATGTGAGGCATATTTTCAGAGCTTGGCGACAGTTAAAAAAACACCATATAATATATGGAGCTTTCCATTTTTATAAAGATTAAACTGTCCTCTAGAAGTGGTGAACGGTACAGAAGACCTTGTAAATTGGATGGATGATTTGCATGATTTGCTTAATCTGAGCAATTCCATAATCCCATCTATTACACTTTGTCTTATTTTCTTTTTCCCTTGCAGGGCTAAAAGCAAAGAGAAGGACACCCTGGAGCCTGTAGCTGAAAAGAAAAAGATTAAAGAGGAGAAAGAAGATGAAAAGGTTGAGGATGTAAGTTGGTTGATATGTTTACTTCTGCTAGCTTGAATGCCATTGTCCTTTCTTCATGTTTTTCTTTGCCCATAGAAAGAACTTTAACTGCCTCTTTGTTTGAAATAATAAGCAAGAAGTAAAGAACTTAACGAGAAGTAAAATATTTGTGCTTTTCCTTTGTTTTCATGCAGCAAGACTTTGACCAGAACAAACTGGAGGAGGAGATGAGGAAGAGGAAGGAGCGGGTGGAGAAGTGGAGGGAAGAGCAGAGGAAGAAGGCCATCGAAAACATCGGAGAGATCAAGAAAGAACTGGAGGAGATGAAGCAGGGCAAGAAATGGAGCCTGGAGGACGATGATGGTGAGGAAGTAACTGAAGGAAACACTGTTGAATTTTTACGTTGGACTTCACGAGCAGTTTAAATTGTTTAAACTGTGTCTAACGAAACTTTATCTGTGTGATAAACCAATCAGTCACCCTTTATTTGCTTTAATTTTATCAGCTAACTGACCAATACTTGCTGTAGCTTTATCTTTGCCCAGCATCGTAATTAACTCTTCATTTCAGACGATGATGAGGACGGTTCTGCTGTAATGGAGGGAGATGATGACGAGGAGGCGGACGGGAAAGGGGAAAGGAAAGAGGAGTTAAAGGATGGTAAGAAAGAGGGTGATGACGATAAGGACAAGGAGACTCCCATGGAGCAGCAGACAGAGGAGGATGATATAGATCCCCTGGATGCCTACATGGAGGAGGTGAAACAGGAAGTGAAGAAGTTCAACATTGGAGCCATGAGAGGAAATGATAAGGTGAGGACAAAATCCCGCATTAGTTAGGTAAAATTTAATAATGTGGCCCAAAGACCAGGTCGGTTTCTCCGATATCTAGTGTTTTGAGACATAATATCTGATCTGAAGGTCGGATTTTTGCATCTTTTGCAGTGTTATCCTTATTGCCCAACCCTCCCCAAAGTCATTAGGATCAGCTCTAAAAACACACCTCAACTAAAAATCTTAGAAAAAATGGTCAAATGCAATAGAAGTTTGTCAACATTTTCCTGATGTTTGGGATTAAACATTGTGTCAGGGATTAAACATTGTGAAAAATAGACTGGAAAGGATCTCCTGTTATCATCCGTTTCATCTACTAGTGTCAGACCAGATGCTGCCTTTATGGATGTTTGTTCTTCTGCTGATGAATATGTGTGTCTTCTCTTCTTCTGCAGAAAGGTGCAATGACTGTGACCAAAGTGGTGACAGTCGTTAAAACCAAGAAAGGACCTCACACGCACAAAAAGAAGGGAGAACTGATGGAGAATGACCAGGATGCCATGGAGGTGAGATTTTAATGCTTGCTTTGATTAAACAATAAAGGTTAAACCTCTTCTCTCGCTGCCCGAGAAGCTGAGATGAATGAAACAGAGATCCTCAGTAATTAATCTGCTTTCTGCTGATGGGATCATCTTTTAACAATCTAAAATGATGCTCATGTGTTTGACAGTACTCCTCAGAGGAGGAAGAGGTTGATCTCCAGACGGCTCTCACAGGCTTCCAGACCAAACAAAGGAAGATCCTGGAGCCTGTTGACCACACAAAGATCCAGTATGAACCGTACCGCAAAAACTTCTACGTGGAGGTGCCCGAGCTGGCCAAGATGACTACAGAAGGTCAGTGAGAAAACCATATCTGTTCTATGATAAACGACTTGTCTTTTTCATGCTTAATTACCTGTTTAAAATCTCTTTATTCAATTTATTAATTTATTTTATTTTAAATAAATACAGAAGTGAATGCGTACAGGCTGGAACTGGAAGGCATTACGGTGAAAGGGAAAGGCTGTCCCAAACCCATCAAGACATGGGTGCAGTGTGGAGTGTCGATGAAGATCCTGAACGCCCTGAAGAAGTGAGTGTGTCTCTGTGTGTGCATGTTTGAAAATCATTGTGCAGTGAGCAGTCTTTTCTCTTTATATAAAATCCAATAATAAGCCAATAAATATGACCATTCATATTCACTCAAGACTAGCCACAAATATATAATTAATATATTGGGATTGCGTATGACTCTTTCTGACAAGATGCTCATGGTTTTCTTTTAAAGGCACGGTTATGAGAAACCCACACCCATCCAGGCCCAGGCCATCCCTGCCATCATGTCGGGCAGAGACCTCATTGGTATTGCTAAGACCGGCAGCGGGAAAACCATAGCTTTCCTGCTGCCCATGTTCCGACACATCATGGACCAAAGACCCCTGGAGGAATCCGAGGGCCCAATCTGTAAGCAACAGGAACTTTTATTTTTCCTTTGGGCTTCCCGCTAAAATATAAAAACATATGAATCCTGTCTGATTCCTTTGCTTTTCATAGTCCAGGTTCAGAACCCAACTGTAGGTCAGATGAAGACCAAATGGTCAAGTTTCTTTTCTTTTTTTTTTTTTCCCTAACGACAACAATCCAATTATCCTGTTTTTCCTCCCTTTTACACAGCTGTAATTATGACTCCAACCAGAGAGCTGGCACTGCAGATCACAAAGGAGTGTAAGAAATTCTCTAAACCGCTGGGACTCAGGGTGGTGTGCGTTTATGGAGGCACGGGCATCAGTGAACAGGTAAGTGTGCGCTGTAGCACAACTACATCATTTTAGAGGTTTAATAGACCTATAGTGTCCATCTGACATAGCAGCTCATGCTTTTCAGTAGAACCAAAAATGGATTTATATATTGGATGGTAGGGTTAGATTTTGGTATAGACAAGTTGAAAGCATGGATCCATCCTGCCTTGCATTAATGATTCAGGCTGATGTTGATGTAATAGTGTGGGAAACTACAATAGGTTGTTTTAAAAAAACAAACAAGAACAACTGCTGCTATAATAACTGCTTACAGGACTGCTGTCAACATTGACAGTATAACACAGGCTTCAGAGCAAATTGTGGTTCTGCTTGTTCCATCCACGTACAGGTTTCTGTGTGGACAGTGAGTGGAGAGAAGGGTTTTCACCCACTGCAAAACACTTCCATGCAGTCCTCCAAAATGCCAGTAGTGCATGTCAAAAAATACTGTATATCAACAGCACAAGAAGAGTGGCCCACAGACCGGCTGTAGCACTTATTTGTTCGCTGCCTCAATTGACAGAAAGCTCTGTGCAGGTAGACCGTGGACTTCCAGCATATTGTAAGCGAGCTCTCCCTGCTGAACCATAAATTCCACTTTAACTTTGAGGTGGAGTAGAAGATTAAACCTGCTTCTTTTTATGGGCAGCAAGGGGGTGATTCCTCCAATTGCGAGAAGATTTTAAGTAGTAGAGTCTGTGCTATAACAGCCCTTGGTTTCCTTTACTCTGTTACCTGTAAGCACTTTCCTGAAGACTTTAGTCTAAATGATGGCCATTCGTAGTCAGAAAGGAGGAATATCCAGGTTATGTTCACTGGCTAACGACTTGGATTATCCAGGTTGTTTACCAGGTGGTGATATCCTCAGTTTGAGTCTCACTTTTCACATCTAATTTCAAAACACCAAGGTGGTGATGTCAAACTGAACGTCACCAAACAGCAGGTGACGACATTGTGGCTGCGTCTATCTTTTATACTATCAAATAACGGCATAAAATACCAACCTAAAATTGGTCTTCTAAACTATTTTGCAATTCTTGTATATATTTAAACCAAAACATGCATGGCTGAGACTTCTTAAAAAATATATTGTAAAATAATTTGAAGAATTTTGAAAAGGTTTGGAGGAAACACCGATTTGAGACCCAGTTGCAGAAACTTCCAAATTCAAGTTGCTCATTATTGTATACGCTCCTCGTGCACCATAATCATTTTATTGTGTTGGTATTATAAGTGTTTAAATTCTGGACATTGTTCCTCCCTCAAAACTCTTGCAACAGAAAGAAAATGTGTATTTTTCCTTAACGCTGCCTTCTGTATTATAGATTGCTGAGCTGAAGAGAGGAGCTGAGATCATCGTGTGCACACCAGGAAGAATGATTGACATGTTGGGGGCCAACAGCGGTGAGTTCATCACTCTTGGTCGTGTCGCTTCTCTATCCTTATAGGACATAAATGCAAATCTGCACATTTGATGCCTTTTCTTGTTGCTTTGCATGGATTAAATGTGACAGTATGATACAGTACATAATGAACCAAATCAGTACTACTTACTAAACTGTTGGCATTATTTGACCACCTTTGGGATCACTCATATCTACAAGACTGATGTGTTATTCCCGAAGCTGAGGCCAAGTACAGGTAGGTGGACCTGGTGCTGCCTCCACGGTTCCTCTGACTTCAAGCAGGAAACAATCGTAATGTTTGATAAGTGTATCGTAACATGGATGTAAGGTGGTCAGGGGTATGCACTGTATTATATCAGAGTTTTGCATCATGTCAGGTTATTTTGACTTAATGTGCTGCTTCTGGGAGTAAATATGATTGTAGAGTCCTGCGCAGCACTGAGCCTTTGCATAGAAATGTGAAAAAAAACACACTATTAGTGTACTTAGAAAGTAGCTATTACATGTGTGTAGCAGTTAGTATGATAGAAGGGGTTTCTTGTTGCTTCCACACATGCGAGGTAATCTGTAATATGTTTCCCTTGTAGGTGAAAAGGCGCTCGCTCAGATAGTGCTTGATGTGGCTCCATCTCTTGTATTATATGTTTTACAGGTCCCAGTTGCCCCTGAGATGGTACGCAAGACGAGCAAAGAAATTAACAGCCTAAAATACCAATGCAATAAAACTCTGGCCACTTGAAAAATGTGCTGAAATTAGGATGCCTTCATTTATTGTCCAGTTGTATCAAGTAGTTGTATCATGGAAAAAGCTTTTCTGTGTTTTGTTAGACTAGTTTCATGTGATGTGAAGAAGGCAGGATGCCTGTTAAGCCTTGACGTTGTTCATATTTAACTGATTTCCTTATGCCCGTCTTCCTTAATGTGTAGGTCGGGTAACCAACCTCCGCAGAGTCACATATGTGGTCCTGGATGAGGCAGACAGGATGTTTGACATGGGCTTCGAGCCACAGGTGGGTGATTATACATTAACATACAGCTTTTCACAAATGAGCAGCATCAAATGAAGCATTGTTAGTGTATAATGTTTAGCACTTGAGGAATGGTTGTGTCCAACATGTTTTATAAAGCCAGGACAAATCAACTCTGAACCTGCAAACGCTGCAAGAGAAAGTGTTCAGTGACAAAAATTCGCAGATATATTTTTCGCTCTCTGATTCACACACCAGGTGATGCGTATCGTTGACAACGTGCGTCCAGATCGTCAGACGGTCATGTTCTCAGCAACTTTCCCCAGAGCCATGGAGGCGCTGGCTCGCAGGATCCTGTCAAAGCCCCTGGAGATCCAGGTGGGAGGCCGCAGTGTCGTCTGCTCTGATGTTGAGCAACACGTGGTAAGCAGTCTGCACTACATCTCACTAAACAGTAACTTTCCCTTTCAGTTTCTCTGCTTACTAGTTCAGTTTTAATTCCCCCCCCCCCCCCCCCCCTTTTTTTTTTTAAAGTATCTGTTTTTATTTCTGCAGCTAGTGATCGATGAGGACAAGAAATTCTTGAAGCTGCTGGAGATTCTGGGTCACTACCAGGAAAAAGGATCTGTTATCATCTTTGTGGACAAACAGGAGCACGCAGACGGACTGCTCAAAGACTTGATGAAAGCCTCGTACCCCTGCATGTCTTTACATGGAGGTACTGAGCCACACTTTGACTTTGACAGCCATATAATGAGTAACAAAGCTACTGTGACATCACCCTCTCAAGTCTCATTTAGAAGCCTCATTAGTTTTTTTTTCATCATATTGAATTTTCATTGGCTATCAGCTTGTCAATCACTTTTCAATTTCAGGTATTTGGGATGATCTGGTCTGTTTAAACAATGACCAGGAATATTAAAAAGTCTCATCAAACCACATGAATTCATATTTTTTTGTCCTCCTAATGTGAATATACAATCAGTCAGTTTTATATCTGTCAGTTATATTTTTAGGTTTCTGTTCTGTCATGGCCACATTTACTACAAAGTAGTAATTCTCTGTGTCTCCAAGGAATCGATCAGTACGACAGAGACAGCATCATCAACGATTTTAAGAATGGAGCGTGTCGTCTGATGGTCGCCACCTCTGTGGCAGCCAGAGGCCTTGATGTGAAGCAGCTGATCCTGGTGGTCAACTACAACTGTCCCAACCACTACGAGGACTACGTTCACAGGGCCGGGCGCACGGGCAGAGCAGGCAACAAGGTCAGCCGTTTTAAAGGAAGCTCATTTAATTTTAGACATCAAAAACTAGGAAATTCATGTTGACATTTGGGGTGTTTTGTTTGTTGGTGGTAATCATGTTTAATCTGTACATATTTGCTTCTCAGGGATACGCCTACACGTTCATCACTGAGGATCAGGTTCGCTATGCTGGCGATATCATTAAAGCTCTGGAGCTGTCGGGCTCTCCGGTCCCACCAGAACTGGAGCAGCTTTGGGCCTCTTTCAAAGACCAACAGAAAGCGGTAAGATAAAGACCCACAGTAGGCAATCGTATATTTTAGCAGTACTTACTGCCAGGGAGAAACGTATGTTGAAGTTTCTGAAATTAGCAACGTCTTTCTGCACATGTAATGCATCAGCTTAAATATCGTGTTCATTTTTATGCTTTCCTTACAGTTACATGGTGCTAGTTTGTTGCTTTTATACTTCATGTTTCATTTATTTATCGTTTTCTTTTATTATGAATATTTAACATTAATTGGGATAAAATTTGATTGATCTTTGGTGTCTCGGTTAGTAAGCAGATTAAAAAAGATCTAGAAAGACAACGTGACAAACTTAAAAGCTTCTTTCTTTCCTCCCTCTGTGCAGGAGGGTAAGACCATTAAGAGCAGCAGTGGTTTCTCAGGAAAAGGCTTCAAGTTTGATGAGACTGAGCATGCTCTGGCCAATGAGAGGAAGAAGCTGCAGAAAGCTGCTCTCGGTTTGCAGGACTCTGACGATGAGGACGGAGCCCTGGATGTGAGTAACTTTTAAATAATGGAGATTTAAATTTTTATTTTAATTATTTACTAACCTCTGCTAAACTGCTTGGCTTCTTATAAGTTTTTTTTTGTCCTCTAATTGCAGTTATATAATTACTAAACATGTTTAACTGCTATTCCTTCTTAGATTGAGGAGCAAATTGAAAGTATGTTTAACTCCAAGAAGAGGGTGAAGGATCTGTCTGCTCCTGGCGCGGCTGCTGGTCCAGCTGGAGCTGTTGCCGCCACAGCGGCCGCCCCCGGTGGTTTGCCAGGACTCGGGCCTACGTCTGCTGGTAACATCCAGAAATTGGAAATGGCCAAAAGGCTGGCGCTCAAGATCAACGCTCAGAAGAACCTGGGCGCTGAGGCTCAGGTACGTCAAGACTCCAGTGCCATCGTGAATTGGACGGTTGTGCGCGTATTCATGACACAGCTGAGATTGCTGGACTTGTGGTTTTTCAGACTAACCACTTAGGTTTCATTTTTATTGTGTCCAATACTTAGGGTTGAGTTTACAACCCACAAAAATCCTCGGACCTCAGCTGGTAATTAAAACTTTGTTTGCATTGTGACAATTACAATTACTCTCTGTCTACAGGATGTGATGCAACAGGCAACCAACGCCATCCTGCGGGGCGGCACCATCATGACCCCCTCAGTGTCAGCCAAAACCATCGCGGAGCAGCTGGCAGAAAAGATCAATGCAAAGCTCAACTACACCCCGGTGGAGAAGCTGGAGGAGGAGCGGCAGGCGGCTGAGCAGGCTGAGACAGTCAGGAGATATGAAGAGGAGCTGGAGATCAACGACTTCCCTCAGGTCAGCAGCACACAGCGCAGGACTGTACTGAAATATTTGTTTGTTTTTGGGACTCAGGTTTTCTCTTTACAGCCGCTGGGTTTCAGTAGTTTAACTCGACTAAGTCATTTCCCCAAAACAGCATAGGGAAGGAATCATGAATCTGGATGTTGTTGCTGTGTATTGTCACCAGGAGTCTGTGTCAAAAATATAGGGATCAGCTGTCTGCATGCTAGCTTATTTCTGTTTGTGCTGTTGTTGGATTGTTAGCTTAGCCCGTGCCGCTGATAAGCCAAGCCAACTTCATTTAAAGCACTTTAAAAAAACAGCAACCACTGATAAAACCTCTGGATACAAAAATAAAGATATGTTAGAATAAAAAAAATTGAATTAAAATTACAATGTAAAACAAAAGCATCAAGACAGAATTAAACACGAGTAAAACTTTAAAATCAAAAAGTAAAATCAACATCTCACACTTGGGGAAAAGCCAAGATGAAGAGGTGGGTCATAAGCGCAAACTGGTAGTGAAGAGGCCTGTCTTTTTAACAGCAAAGAATTCCTCAGTTTGGGAGCCGCCATGGCAAATCCCTGTTCTCCCGAGCCTTCACTGTGTCCTCGGCACATCCAGGAGCAGCTGGTCTGCTGATTTGAGCAACTGGGAAGTACAACAGCTCAGAGGTCGTGTGGGGCAAGGCCGTGTAAGGACTTAAAAATGAGTAAAAGACCAAACAGAAGACAAAACCAAAACATAAAACAAACTTTTGCTTTTGCAGTTTTTTTCCTGACTACTTCCTGTTAAACTGAGCTCTACTATTGCTCCCTTTGTTTTTCAAGCCCACTTTAAAAAACAAACACAAAAACTATTATTATTTAAAACTTTTCAGCAAATTTACAGACATGTAAGACTAACCTGCAGCTACCTGGTTATCCATACATTTGTATATAAATAAATAATGCGTGATGGGGAAATCTAAGGATCATAATACATCATAAGGTGATGAAACAACATCATCAATATGATTATTTGATTCCTTTGGTGGAAAGTTATCCAGATATAAGGTCATATGTGAGTGTTGACGATCCACCCTGTCACACCCTGTCTGTTTCCATCCAGTAGTTTTGCATGTGTTGACATTCCCAGCAGACATAATGCTCTGCAGTTTGGGAGCCACAATTCCTCCAACACCCAGATTTACCATCATTTAAGTGTACTTTCATGTGGGAAGTAATAACAAAAATCCAGCAAAATTCCTTCAAAAGTAATTTTTCCTCCCAAATGCACAGATATCCTGTCATTCTTTTTGCATTATTGTAAGACCTCCTTCTTCTCTCATCTTGCTTTTTTATACGTTGTGTTGAGTGAACGTTGCTAAAACCCCTATAAAACTGAGAGATGATTCCCATTTTTAGAGTCTGCTCACTTTTTAGTCTGCAGGCATTCTACCTATACATACCATCAGTTCCACTTTACACGTCTTTGAGTGTTTTCTTTGCTTTCTTTTTAGTGATTTGCACACCACACCAAACCCATCTCCTGGTTGTGGTTTCAAGTGAAACGGGTTCAAGTTTTTCTGGCAGAGACGTTGTTGCTCTAAGTGTTTATGTAAGACTTACACTGTCGCTTTTTTTAGCAATGCAATTTCAGATTTAAAGTTGGAAAGCCAGTTGTACTTTTTTTTTAAAACATCTGTGAATGTTTTAAAATGTTCCTGATTTGCTTACACGTAAGTCTTGATTATTCTCCATTGCGAACACGGACGCAGACAGCTGGAGACCTGAGGGCCTAGTAGTCATTCATTCCTGTTATACTCCTTTAAAATCCACCTCCGGCGTGTAGTTGGTGCATCATGATGTAAAGTCTAACATATGCAAATTTGAGTGGAAAATTAAGCAAATCCATCTATTAAAAAAATACTTGACATTTAAATCCTCGACTTCTTTAAGCTACTAAGAAAATAACTTTCTTTTAATCTCTGATTAAAAAAGCTAAGCTGTTCTAATTTTTGTCAAAATGTTTATGCTCAATACAAATGCTTTTTGTCCGGGAGAGGGGCTTATCTTTTAGACGACAGATGCTTAAACTGAGCGTTTTGTGGTTTTTGTCACGACTGATTAACAATCAAGAATCCCAAAGTATTTTGTTTCTTCCTCTGAACATAAAGCAGACAAAAAAGGCCTTATAAAATCGTCCTTTTCTTCCTTCCCTCAGACTGCCAGGTGGAAGGTGACATCTAAAGAAGCTTTGCAGAGGATCGGTGAATACTCTGAAGCTGCCATCACCATCAGAGGAACGTACTTCCCTCCAGGCAAAGAGCCCAAGGAAGGAGAGCGCAAAATCTACCTGGCTATTGAGAGTATGTGTCAAAGAACGTCTGTCCTTTTTTTTTTTTTTAAAGTCCTGACACTTGATATAACAAGATATTTTTAGGGCAGCTGTACGATTGCTGAACTCTAAGGTTCAGTGAACACGAACAATGAACATGATAACTTGAGAACAGCACAACGCAGGAAGTTTATAAACTAGTTATCACACGGAGCAGATAATCTTGACTTTTCAAGTTTTAAAGAAGGAAAAAAAGCTTTTGTTGGCTTAAATCATGCTGTTAAAAGTGCCTCTTGCAAAATACAACTCCTCCCTCTATTTTGGTAGTTTTTTTTTTTAATTACCTCAGGGCAATGAATTTCCTAATGGAGTGTCCAGTTTCCTTAACAGAGCAGCCTATACTGAATATTAACATGTTGTTTGTGTTGTAGGTGCAAATGAACTGGCTGTGCAGAAAGCCAAAACAGAAATTACACGGCTAATCAAGGAAGAGCTCATCCGATTAGTAAGTATCTTTTTGCTCACACATGTTAAAACATGTCATCCACTCTTATTATGCAGTGACTTTATGCCGAAAATGTTTAATTTTATTTCCCGTTTCTTTCTTTTCTTTTTTTCCCCCAGCAAAACTCCTACCAGCCGACGAGCAAAGGCCGGTACAAAGTGCTGTAGAGGATGAACCGAGGCACACCGGAGGAGCTTCCATTCCTCATCTCCATAGCTTCATCCAAGTTGTTGAAGAATATTTTAGTCAATATTTTTTTTGTAATGTGTCCAACTTTAGTTGTATTTTGTTTGTTTGCATTTTTGACCCCCCCCCCCCCCCCCCCCACACACACACACACATACATACACACACATACACACACACATATATATGTCCAATGATTTTTATACCATCAAACCAGCACGATGCTGCAGTGAACTACCCACAATATGTCTTTAAGTGTAAGACCTGGTTTCATTAATAAGATGTTTTTAGTCACATTTATGTAGGAACACCACACCAACCATCATCTTTATGAAAGATCCAAGAAAACAATGTTGCTAAGAAAATAAACTTGTTTCCAGTCTGTTAAGGCGCTTTGTATTTGTTCAGACTGCTAATGTTAATTATTTAATAGCAGTTCTTTGTATATTATTCATCAGTGGTGGGAAGTGATGCTTGGTGAGCATTAAAACTGCTTCATGGCTCGGTTTCAGGATAAAAATCTGAAAAATAAAGTCGTTTTTTGAGCCTTTACTCCCGCTTGTTTGGTGAAAATGAGAATTTTCAGGACTTGAGAGACAAAAAAAAAGCGTTTTCGGTCGTCAAAGCAGTTCAGGAGGAGGGGAAGGAGAATAACCTCCTCACATCCCCAGTTTGCTGTTGTGCGCATGCTCAGACTGCGCTGCTGTCTTATTAATTTTTAATGGAAAATGGCTGCGTTTCTTATCCAAACCGCTGGAGCTGGGAGATGAAAAAAGGAGCCGTCTAGCTGACCACATCTCACCTCTCACCGTCGCTCGCGTCGAAACTACCCGATGCGGTGATCGTGTGTTAGCGAACCGATGTCCTGTGGCGAGAAAATATTCTGGAAAATGGATCGACTCGCGCTTTGAGGGGGATGAAAGATCATTTTGCTCCTTAACCCTTTCTGCTCCGAGATCTGCGAACAATCGAGGTACAGTAACGTTAGCGCTAACGCGGGTCTCCGGAGGGGCATTTAGATTCGTTATGCGGCTCAAATGCGAGCACATAAATCAGCTCTGTCCACGGTCAGCTGCCATGTTGTAAACAGTGTAAACCAGTCTCTGTGTCTCTTTAAAAAAAAGCCCGTTATTCGGGCCAGGGACGAGGCTACGTTCAGCCCTCGGTGCTGCTCGTTAACGGGGAGCTGGAGGTTTTGTCTGAACGCAAAGATGCGGAATCCATGTGCATTTTGTTTTTTGTGAATGAATATTACTACTGACAGTGTAGCGTGTGTGATGGTGAAAGTCCACACCTCCCTGCGTCCCGTTTCCTCTGCAGAAAAGGCGATAGCAGCTGTGTGCACTCTTTACTTCACTCCATTTACACTCTTCAATACTGTAATTAAAGTGTGCAAAGCAGCCAAATGCATTCAGTCTAACACGGTTTTATGACCGGCGAGAGGAGAGGTCTTGCTCTAAGGCACTTCAGCACCACTTTGGTGAGGTCTATCCTTATTCTTAAGGTCGAAGCTGTTTACGGGACGTATATAATCATATGCTGTTTGTTAAATTATGAAACAGCTTTTCATGGTCGAGTTAACATAACACGAGAAAGTCTGCGTGTAAACAAGTGAACTAGATGTGAACTTGAGTTTCTAAACAAAGCATTTTTCATCGAGATCTATAGTTTTTGTTTTTTATTGTTATTTCAGTATTTCTAATAAGTTACTTTTAATTCTGTTTCGTTTCAGAGGGGCTTTTCTTGTTTATTTTATTAGCTTCAGCACTTGTTTTTGTTGTTGCTATATGAAGGGTATTTGTCTGGTTATATAGGTAGTAGTAGTTATAATAACAATAATATTTTTTATTTCCAGGAGTGTATTTAAAAAAAAAAATCTTTTAAGTGTTGTTGTTGTTGCATGAAGGGTATGAATCCAAATGTCTAATTTGGTTTTAATTCTGTTTAGTTTCAGAGTGGATTTGCTTGTTTTTCTTGTTTACTTTTAGTTTAGTTTTGTATGTTTCCATGCTAATTATTATTAAAGGCAGATTAGGAAGTTCAAAGCTGGTATTATAAAACAAGGACAACACTGTGTGAAGGCAGTTGACTCACAGTCATTATAATAAAACAAACAAACAACCCAACAGATTAACCAATGCCTCCTCAGGTTGAAAATAAATAAAATAGCCCTTTATTGTCACTGTACATGTAGAACAAAGTTATAAGTCCTCCATGTCAACTGTGCAGGAACAAAATATAAAGAGTAAGACAGCAGGAATAAATAAGAAACAAGAGAAATATATACGAACTGGAGGAACATATAGAAAACAAGAGAAAGGCACGCATTGCAGAACAAAGTGCTTAGAAGTAGTGCAAGTTAACTAAGACTAAGCATATTTACTCAATATTGTTGATTATAGTTACTTTTGTAAGTCCATTATTGTTTCTGTTAGTTTGCCTTTCTTTTTGAGTCTACGTTTTATTTGAGGTCTGATTGTTGGGGTCTTTATCTTATAGTACAAACACCATGAGACAACTGTTATTGTGTAGTTTGTTTACTGTAATAACCTCGACTTCAGCACACAGCCACATTACAGTATGCTGCTGCTCCTTCTCTGCAGAGCAAAACAATCCTCAAGTCCTTTCTCCTGTTAAAATGTTTCAGATATAGCATCGTCTCCCACCTTCATGCACCTTGAAGTTTCCCTTTTCAGTGTGCAATGTGGTCATTTGGGAAAAATCCACTATAACTGCAGGTCATAGTGGATGCTTTCAGCCCTCTACTCTCAGCGTGGCAGTAATGAGCCCTTAATATTTAGCGCTGACACTAAATTTGAACTTTGACCAGCAGCACAAAAGTGAAGCTCACTTCAGAAATAAGCAGCACCCTTTCTTGACCTTTCTTATGAGAATAATCTGTTGGGATGGGATTAGATCCACCGTGTGTAGATCTGGATTAGACCAGATGATGCTTTCAGAATATTTCACTGAAGTCTTAGTGTTCCCATGTTTCTTGTCTTCATGCAAATATGGGTATGATCAGTTTCAACTGTAGAGTTGCTTTTTAACTTTAACCTGACATTTCACTATCCAGAAAACATTAGTCCTGATGTTTGAGTGCTGATGCATTATTTCCAACCCCCAACAGAAGATGATGCGCCAGGTGACAACCAGTGACTTCTGCATGAACAGCAGGCCGTCGTGCCTAGCAGAGGACAGCCACCACCCCACTGCTCACTTTGACCTGTGCACCTCACAGGCCAGCAAGTTCTACCCTCCTCCCCCTCCATCATCCCTCCAGATGACACTGGCTCCCATGGCCTTACCCACCCAGAGCCACAAGCCCATGGTGTGCCAGAGACAGGAAGTTCTTGGGGGAGACCCCCGCTCGTCTGGAAAGCTAGCAGGGTTAAAAAACACCAATCAAGCAACAGATGATGCCAAGAAGAAGAACAAGTCTGTCGGGAAGACGGGCAGACGTGGGAGGCCTTTGGGAACCACCAAGCTAGCTGGTTATAGAACCAGCACAGGGCGACCACTCGGCACCACCAGAGCTGCCGGGTTCAAGACGAGTCCTGGAAGGCCGCTCGGTACGACCAGAGCGGCGGGGTATAAGGTCAGCCCCGGGAGGCCCCCTGGCAGCATCAAGGGCCTCTCTCGCCTCAACAAACTGGTTCACAGTAGCACTTGCAGCGGAGCAGCTTTCCCCTATCCACTACCACACAAAGAAATCCTCTGTGAACCTTCCTGCAAAGAGAAGCCCGCTAATGAGTAAAGCCTGTACCCCGTTTCTACTTCACCCTTCGTCTCTGGAATAACAGACAGACACGCACAGGTTTCCTGCCACATATTGAGGGTGATTGCAAACTTTCCTAGTCTGCTGTGAGGCAGAGAGAGAGGAGGATTTTTCTATTATTCGTGTTTGTGTCTTTTGTGTGCCTGCCAGCTGATAAAATTACTGTTTTTCAGTGCTAGAGATCTATAGTGTGCGAAAGGTTTCACTACACAGTGTACACATTGCTGTATCTGTTTTCTGGGGAGAAAAAAATACCAGATATTCATTGAACAAGAGGCTTTTATCCAGCAGCTACTGTGGTAGTTAAGTCTTAGAGTGTTACATGTAGCATTTTAACACCAACAAATGTTGGAAACTCGGGCTGTCCTGTCAGATTTTCTCTTCACGATTATTGCCGATAACGACAATATCATTGCAATTTTGCAAGTTCATCTATACCGTTGTCTATTGCATAATTTCTTTTGAGGCAATTTAATTAAATCTCCAAATAAATGGAGGTAGCAAGAGAGTATGTAACCATAGCCATGCAAAAGCATAGAATAAGAACAGCTACACAATAATGTATGATGTGATATTGATCATTTATTTTTAAATTATCGAGGAAACCTCTAATGGAAACGATTCAAAATCTTGTTTGATGTAAACAAGGACATTATTGCTCAACTACAGTTTGTAATTTAAATGAGCTGCCGTCATGAAAAACAGGCAGGTTGATAGGAAGTAAAGAAATATAGTTATAGAGGAAAGGTTGGTAGTCTAGTGGTTTGCTCAGTGGCACTTCAAAAGTAGAAATCTAAATATTTATTCAGCATCCCAGAACTAAAATCTGACTGATCCAGTTCCACTCAGCTCCTCATGTAACACAAAAAAGGAATTCCTCCTAAAAACAGATTTTATTCTCTAAATGTCACATTGCAAAATATCTACATATTATTTGCATGCAAAACCACTGACTCAACATGCAGATCGTTGTTATTCAGCTAAGGTTTTGTTTGTAATTTTTTTTTTAACTAAAAGTATAAAACTTAAAAAAAAAATGTACACACCTTCACAGCAACACCCTTCGTCTCTGATGACCTGCTACAAATTGGCTGATGTGGACTGTGGTTGCCTTTTTTGTTACATATTCGGCACAGAGAAGCTGTAGACATTTGGATGGATGGTGTTTTTGTATTTGATCACTCTTCACAGCCACTAGCTAGTCCCAGCAACCTGCTGGCTTATTTGTGGTGGGACTTGTTTCTCCACTCTCTGCTTTTGTCTGCTATTCTTTTGCAAATTTCAGCACAAATACCAAAATAATCTTTTTTTTTAATGCGCTCTTTTTTCTACACAGCTTACTTTTACAAGAATGGCAAACTTAATGTCTTAAAAAAGCAACATGCCCATTTAAAAATATGACCTTCCTCACTGTTCCTGCTCTGGAACAACTTTTAGACATGTTTTGTTTCGTTTTTAGGAGGCACTTGTGTTTGAAACGCAGCTTAAATGTCCTTATATTGATCTAAAAGCTTCATTTTTAGCTTTGCATTTATCACTCCTACGGCAAAATGTAAACCCGTGTGACTGTTTTTAGTGTGTAGATGTCAGTATAAAGTAAGAGAAAGGGTACACTGCTTTATTCTAAAAGGCTCACATTGTAGAGGAAAATCTGTTACCTATTATTGTGTTCTTGTTTTGTGTCAAACCACAGGGTCCATTTGTTGGTGTAAAATAATGAAAACTTGCGTCAGTGTTACATTTGTCCCAAGATAGTGAACAGATTCACAGATATTCAGAATCTCATCTGCTATGAATGTGTTGCTGAATGTAGTTCGAATGATATGACTTTTAAAAGTTAAACACTTACCCAGCTAAAGACTCAAAAGTCTTATTGGCATCCTTGCTCACAGATCAGAAAATACACTGCCTGTCAAAAAAAATCTAATAATATCTTGCACTGCCTTTTTAGCTTTGATGACAGCTTGCATTCACCATGGCATTGTTTCGATAAGCTTATGCAGCGTCACCACGTTTTTGTCTGTACACAGTTGCATGCTTTGGGAGGGTTATGAAAGCCTGAAATATGAAATAATTGCTAGAAAGTTCTTTGAATTTTTTGAAAATGGAGAGTTTATTGAACTATCTAGCAAATTTGTTTGAAAAATGAATTACATTTTAATTTCTATATATGACTTTTAATTTATATTGTGTTTGCTACATCTGGCTTCAAAGAAAATACTTAAAAATGCATTTTTTTAGGTTTGTTATTGGGAAAAAAAATCACACTGATGATATAACTCACAAAAAACTGAATGTATGTAATATGAAACAATAGGCGTTAAAGGGTTAAATCTGGCAATTTTTCCATTGCTGAGTCCAATCTTTATACTTCCTACGAAATTGAACCCTTTTCTACCCTTTTCATCAGTCCAGCCAACAAGGCTCCAGCTGCAGCTGAGTAGGAGGTGTAGCTCACTAAGCTAACAGCTCATCTACAAATCAAGATTTATTTTATTTAAACAAAACCTTTTTGGTTTTGCTTAGTCCTGTTCTTTTTACTCTGTTCTTACTGCCTTATTGTAATGAGAACTTGGAAAGCCCCTACCCGGTTTTAGTCGTTTTATCAGTCTCTTTAGTTGTTTTCTTTGCTTGAAAGAGGCCAATAATTCGACCCTTCCAACATTCTTGATGAAAAATGATGGATGAAAATTTTTCTTTTTTTTTGCTTTGTAAAATTTGTTTTTTTGGCCAGGCAGTGTATGGACAAAATGCTGAAAGTAAACAAATGAGACCATCTAATGAGGCTGTCTCCCACTACAGGCCTCTAGGTTTTAGTGGGAAATCTGCAGAGAGAGGGCGCTGTTCCTCCAGAGGAAAGACGAGCTGATAGCAACATTTGGTGATCACACCATCACTGCTGTGAGACTCACAGCAAATCATCACTTAAAATGTAACTTTCCTAAAGGAAAAGTTTAAGCAGCTCATTATTTTTTAAGCGATGACAAAGTCCGATCATGCTTATTGTTTAAGGTTTGTGCATTTTTAGGTATATTACCATAACCCTGTAACGCACTTGAAGCCGACCGTAGGCGAAAGCGATGTTTTCTGAAATGACAGTTTAGTGTAAATGTAAGATGCACAAAGCTTTATTGGTTTAATATTTGTGACTTTACAACATGTGTAATACACATATAGTTAATGAGAATTTTGATACAAAATGACCGATTGGCTATGTAACTACTTGCCACTATAATTTCTTTATTTAATCATTCACCAAATAATAATTTTTGGTCTTTAAAACGTTCCCTACTGAACATTCGCTTTTTAATTGTATTATTCATTTATGGGTGGATTTAAATCCAGAGAGTGGAGAAAGTGAAACAGTGTCACTAAGTCGCTCTGCTATGATAACATTTAAAATAGTTACATTTGGTGCAATAATCTGTTGTATGTATTGTACTGTGGAAACTTTGATACTATCACTTTTTATCATTGTATTTTTAAACTTGTGTATAAGGCCTTTTATCATTGGTTTGTTGACGTGCGTAGTGTTATCAGAGGTAATTCATACAAACATCCTCTTCACCCTCCTTTTACCAAAGAATATGATCTCATCTGACTTGATCTAAAAATACTCGAACAACCTCACAAAACAGCCGGAGCATGAAAATGTAAATGGAAGTTAAAAAACAAACAAACCACTAACCCATAAAAGATGATTGTTTGGCTTTATCGTTACATTGTTACATCTGGGAGAGTATGTGTTTAAAATGAGCACACTGTAAAGTAGTACACGTTGATAATACAAACTTTACTTTTCATTGTTTTCTATTTATATGCTTCAAAATTAGACTTCTTTTTATCCATAATTCTTATATAGTCATGTTTGATATTTACCTGATATTTTCCATTGAGATTATGGTGGATATGGTGCCTGTTTTTCTCATGATCTGACTTTTTTTTTTACACAGTATTTGTGGCTAAAGTGTTTGTTAAATTGTTATTATTTGTTTCTAACCCTGATAGGATCAACATAACTGGGGAGCTTTTCTCACAGCAGACATTTTGATATATGACACAGCGGAAAAAGCATAAATAAGAGCATACACAATGGCTATTGTGAAGTTTGCTCACAGTGACTTAAAGGGAGATTTGAAGACATGTTAAGGTTGCTTATAACATGTTTAAGTCACCTTTTAGTAAAAGCTGTGAAATATGGCTTTTTGTTACTGCTCTTCAATCTTCTGGGTAACTTCTGTTCTTATAACATCTGCAACTTACTGAAAAAGTGAACTGTGTTTCTTCAGATTATAGGATGACTGTATGTTTTGCCTCATGTGCAACACACACACACATACAAAATTTGCTTTGTTCACTTTTAGCAGCTCCAATAGACTTTTACATCTTGCTAGTTTGCTATTAGCGGCTAAAAGCTAGATATTTGCACATAGACAGTGGGGTTTTGGAAACTTTGCGTTTTTTAAAATCTGTTAATAACAACAGTATTTCACCGCTAAACACCCAGATTATGTGTAAAAAATCCTCATCAGGCATATTCAAATTTTTATTGAGCTCTCATATGCGTTTTTTTTTTTAGCAAGTAAGGGGGAAACTGTTATCTGGATTGAATTCCAATAATTATGTCACATTCACACCTATGGGCAATTTGGATTAACCAATTAACCTATCTCCACTAAGTCCATGTCTTTGGACGGTGGGAGGAAGCCGGAGTACCCGGAGAGAACCCACGCAAACACGGGGAGAACATGCAAACTCCACACAGAAAGACCCTGGCCTGATGGTGGAATTGAACTCAGGACCTTCTTGCTTTGCGGCAACAGTGTTAACCACCGTGCTGCCCATGTTTAATGAGTATTTTAAAAAAACTGCTGTGTTAGAACATACATATATAGACAAAAGGTTGGTCACCTGCATGTTATATCTAAAGGGACTTTTTGTGTTTGGCAACCCACGCCTTGAACTCCCAGTTCAGCTTTTTGTGGCGATGTTAATGCTAGAGGAGTTTTGGAGCGCGGCAGACTCAGCAGAGCGTTGGTGACTGTTAAACACTATGCCTCCTCTGCTCTTACTACTTCATGACTGAGTTGCTGTGGTTCCTAAACACTTCCACTTTGCAATAAAACCACTTACAGCTGATTGTTGAATATATCTAGCGTGAAAACTGACTTGTTACAGAGGTACCACAGCACTACCATTGAATACAGTGAGCTCTTCAGAATGACTCATTCTTTCACAAAAGGCAGACTGTGTGGGTAGGTGCTTGATTTTACACACCTGTGGCAATGAGACTGAAAGACTGAAAGTTGTGGCTCAATACGTTTGTCCATAAAGTGTGTATAGTGTATGCGACTAAGGAAAACCCTCAAAACATGTTTCAGCTCTTAAAAAAAGACAGGAAGCTTTTTGTGTTACAGGCGTTAAAAGAACAGAAGGTAATTATAACAACCGTTATCTTAATTATCTCAAGCTTTGATATTTTTAAGTATAGATATATGCTGAGGCTGGGATTAGAGATGCTTATGGTTGACTCTCAAGTATTTGACCTTTCAAAGTCAGAATTTAGGTAAGACACTTTCTGCACCTTTACAGATTTTTTCTGAATGGTAAGAATTTAAGGGAATGAAATGATAAACGTCCAATGATCCCAGAGCGCTCTGACTTTCTTTGTGCGTCTGTTTTACTGTAGCTTTTATTTCTTTTGTAGAATTGTTGTACAAAAGAAAAAAGGACAAGGTGTTATGTTAATAATTTCTGATGTGTAATGTTTTTTTTTACTTCTAAGGAGGACATCAAATAAGGGATAAGGAATTGATGGTGCATTTGTTGACATTCCTGGCATTTTAAACTTTAATATTCCAAATGAACTCAATGCTGACGCAGTGCACAGTTATGTATAGTTAATTGCTGACTTCATTACCCTATAATGAGTGTTTTTGTTTCTTTCACCCTCTTCAGCATTCAGTCAACACACGGTCTTTCGTCTGTAGATAATGATTTTTAAAAATTACCTCACATTTTGAGTGTTTTTGAGACAATGATCAGAAGTCCAGTTATTCCTGAAGTGTGATTGGAGAAGCGTGTAAAGCTTTGTATAATTCCCATTTTATTCCTGCATGATTGTTGTGGAATGTTTAAACAAGTTGTGTAATAAATCTGAAAGTAACACTGTCTGGTGAAATGTTTACTTTTATTTACTTTTGTTACATGTGTGCTGTTTCGGATTAAATGACCTTTTACTTATTTGTTATATTAAAATAAAAGTAAAGAGATTGAGAATCATAAAAGTGGAACGAATCAAAGATTTATTTTAAATGGTCATGGACAGGACAATTGGACAACTTTAAATATTCCCATTACCCTCAGGTGTGGCTCTTCTGCTGTGCAGGTTACACAAAACTGGACCGTTTTGCTCAGTGGAAGAAAAAATAACCTGAGCTTTTACACTAAATATACTCTATAACAATTAAAAATCCTGCATTTGTAAAGATTGAGAGCATTAGTGTTAACATTATAGCTACCAAAAGTAAATTTGGTCATTATTCAGAATGGCTTAAATTAAACGTGCTTAAATTTACATTTAATACTGCTGTGATTTTGTAATATCATTAAAACAGCTTTATAATATATACAAGAAGAATACACAGCATATGAAATACCAAGCAACAAATATAGACATTAAATTAATTAATATATAAATTATAATGACATTTTCTTACATTATAATACATTCATTTTGGAGATGATTGTGGTCAGAGAAATTAATAGGTTTATTTAAATGAATAAATCAAAATACTTTCTAATGCAAGTTTTATTCTTATAAAATCTGCATATGTTATAAGTATACCTGCTTTTATAAATGCAGTATTTTTCAATTTTTTTAAATTCTCACCCACAGAGTTTGACCTCAGCAGTGCAGCCACATCTCAGCATATATTATTTTACTGTTCACCACAGATCAGCCATCACTCCGGTCTACTTTAACTTACACAACTCAACAGTGTCTCCAACAAATGCTGACAGCCAAAAACCAGGATAGAGAGGTTGAGTGAACCTGGTCTGGACTCTGTGGAGGAGATTCATGGTCTCAGTGATGCTGTAGAAAGACAGAATACCTGCCCTGTGATCCAAATACACTCCCACTCTGGAGGATTGAGGGCCTGAGATTAAAGTGGAAATGCTGTTGTGTCTGAAAACATAACTACCGTTCTCACATTCTAGTGCCCAAGATTTCTCATTATTTCCAAATCCACATTCAGTCCTGTTTCCTGTTCTACAAATGTCATTGTATGCAACTGCAATTAAAACTTTACCACTCCACTTTACTTCCCAGTAACAACATCCAGTCAGACCATCAGAACTCATCACCTGCCACCATGGTAAGAACCTTTTTGGATGGATGGAAACTAAGTGTTCGACTTGCGTCAGCGTTGCCTTCCTGTTGCTCATACTCAGAGATAAATATGGATTTGCAGTCTTTGGATCCAGTGTGATTTGACAGGCGTATTTCAAAAACTCATGTCTAGTTACGGGCTCTTTTAGATCCACTTGAGTCATTTTCTGACAGGTGTTTGCCGGCTCTTTACTCAAAATGGCCTGTAGTTTATTTCTAAGGTGTGACACTTCCATCATCATATCCTTAAAGTACTGTTGAGGTTGAACACTGATAGTGGGTACGTTTGTAGATGCACTCAGATGTGACAGTGAGGAGTAGCTTTTCAGAAAATGGAGGTGATCCTCAGTCAGTGACAGCTGCTGCAGTTCAGTGTCTCTCCTCCTCAGATCTCTGATCTCCTGCTCTAGCTTCTCCTGAAGCTCTTTGACTCTGTTCTGTTCAGTTTTCTGCTTGGATCTGATCTTCTGCTTCAACTCAGAGCTTTTTTTCTCAATTAGATTGATCAGGTCTTTGAACAACTCCTCACTCTCCTTCACTGTTTTATCAGCAGAAAGATTAATGGCCTCCACCTCCTCCTGAAACACCTTCATATCTTTCTCTCTGTCCTGGATTCTCTGCTGGAGGTTCTGTCGATTCCCTGCTAGATCTTTCTGCCTCTCAGCTCTTTCTGCTGCAGCTGACACTGTGACATGGTCTTTGTGTTCATCCATTAAGCAGAGATAACAGATACACTGCTGATCAGTGCGGCAGAAGATCTTCATCACCTCATCATGGCGAGGGCAGATGTTCTCCTGAAGCTTTGAAGTGGCTTTGATTAGCTTGTGTTTCTTTAGTGGAGCTACGTTGTAGTGAGGCTGGAGGTGCTGCTCACAGTAAGAGGCCATACACACCAGGCAGGACTTGAAGGCTTTCAGCTTCTTCCCAGAACAGAAATCACAGGCCATGTCTCCAGGTCCAGCATAGGCATGATCAGATGAAGCAGCTGGAAGTCCTGCTTTCTTTAGGTCGTCCACTAACTCAGCTAACATGGTGTTTTTCACCAGGACAGGCCTCGGTGTAAAAGTCTTCTTGCACTGGGGGCAGCTGTGTGTTACCTTCTCATCCCAATATTTTTTGATACAGCTCATGCAGTAGCTGTGCCCACAGGGAATAGTGACGGGATCCTTAAGGAGATCCAGACAGACTGGACAGCTCAATTTTTCTTGATCCAGCTGAATCACTTGCTGCGCCATGTCTCCTCACGATGACTGTAAATGTCTGAAAGCTTTCCTTTCCGTTACAAGAATGCAAATATGAACTGAAATTCGAACCCAAAGTCCTTTTGAGGGAAGTCTGTGAAAGGGGAGGGTACAAAGATATTTACACTGAATGGACTTTGATTCTGATAGCAGGGCAAGAAGGGAAGGGTTGTGCGGTGAATGATTGTAGACGATCTTAGGTATATATTTTTTGAGTTAAGGTGAAGTAGTTGTTTCATGTGAACTCACCTGTCTCAAAACATGAAAATATTCAACATGTTACTTGCTTTGTTCTGCCTGGAGAGTAAAGATGCTCACTCCTTTTCCAATAGTTATGTTTTTAAGTATTTTATATTATAATACAGCTAACTGAAGGCAAATATATAAGTATTTTTGTAATTCATTTTTGATTTGATCTTGTATTTTCTAAAATGGTGACTTGTAAGTATGTAATTAAAACAAATACAGTTACCGTACTACTTTATTTATAAAGCACATAAAAACAACAACAGGGCAAACCAAAGTGCTGTAAAATGATATCAAATACAAAAGACAAACAGCACACACCAGAAGGTAAAAGATATGGAAACAGAAAAGAGGAGTTAAACAATAAACAAGTACATAAAAGTAACATAAGATCACAGACATCTGACACTGGGTTGCAGGACAGGGAGTAAAAGTGTGTTTTAAAACGGTGAGTGAAGGAGCTCTTACTTGCACAAGATAAAAATCCACCAGTGGCGTTTTGCATCAGCTGAAGGTGAGTGTTACGTTCCCCTGAGGGGTCTAGGCGGTGAGGGGGAGGTAACAAAAAGTGTCCGGGTCAGAAAAAGGAGACAAAAAGGCATGAGGGTAAATTAAAGAGTTTTATTAAAGTAGCTCAACTAAAAGAGACGGACAAGCCGCTATCACCATTTAAAGAAATAAACAAAACTCAATGTTAGTCAATAAAGCACAAAGTCAAAAAGAGTGCAGCTCACTAGCTGAAAACACAGCAACACACTCAGCTCACTAGCTGTAACCACACTAATGGCACTCTGGCCCCGAGCTCACCTTTCCCTGGGCTTAAATCTCCTTGATTACTGACGAGAGTCAGCTGCACAAAAGGGAAAGGTGGCACCTCAGGCAGAAGAGGTGGTGGGACACGCCCACACAGGCACCTTCAGGAGGAGGCCCTGCTAGGGCCGTAACACCCCCTCCCATAAATACAAACCTGTGGTTTGTCAAATGATTATGATAAACAAAACTACAAATCAAGTCCGTAACCGTCTCCTTAACAAATTGCAGGCTTTCCACCTACCAAACCCCATAGCAAAGGTTAGGCATTGCCTGCGGAAGCTGCCAACCCCATCTCAATGGGTTCAAAATGCTTACTGAAGGTGGCCGCAGACCCTCAAAACAATGTCTCCTGTGATAGCCAGGGCTTTTTTGAGCCATCACATGTGGAGAACACAGCAGGCAGTCAGAAGACCTTACTGCAACAGTTTTCAGACGATTGCTCAGGTCACGGGTACAGGCATGTTTGTTAGTCAGGGATACAAGTCTGAGTGGTGGGGTTATACATGATCTGTCCACCTGCAGGTCATTTTGAGGAACTGGGACATTGTCAACCAGCAGCAGCTCAGGGCTAGTTGACCTCTTACACTTACTACAGGGCGCTACTGACCAATTGTGCTCCAAGTTTAGCCTCTTAGTAGGCCTGGCAACCTTGTCGGTTTGAGAGCCACGACTGACTTTTCTCAAAGCAGGCCCTTTTTGCTTTGAGTGGGCTTTCTGTTTGAGTTTCAGCCTCAAACAGTTAGCAACAAAGTGTCCAGGTTTGTGGCAGAAGAAACAAAGCTTTGTTTTGGGTCTTGAAACCACAACTTTTTCAGCCTTGTTAGCTGGCCCACTTTTACCTCGCCAAGATGTACTATGGCACAGAGGGGTATCACATTCTACAGCATTTGTTTTATGAGTTAGGGTAAACTCATCTGCCAGTATGGCAGCCTGCTGTAAAGTGGAAACCCTCTGTTCACTTAAATAACAAGCAACACACTCAGGCACTGTGTTCTTAAAGTCCTCTACCAGCACAAGCTCACGTAACGACCCCAAGTCGTTAACCTGGCTTGCAGAGCACCACCTATCAAAAAGCTTCGCCTTGTCCCTAGCAAAGTCAAGATAGGACTGACCCTGTGCCAACTCCAAACCTCGAAAGTGCTGCCTATAGGCTTCAGGTATGAGTTCATGGGCTTGGAGGACGGCACTTTTAAGCTTTTCATAAACTAAGCAGTCCTCCATAGACAGACTGGAACAAGCTTCTTGAGCCTTACCTGTCAACTTACACAGCAACATCACCCCCCACACATCTTGAGGCCACTGCAGTGCAGTTGCTATGTGTTCGAATACACTGAAAAAGCTTTGAACACTGGATTCACAGAAGACTGGAACCAGGTGGATGTTATTGCTCACAAATGAGCTTCTGGACACCTGTTCACCAACAGATGTAGGCCCAGTGCTCGTCAGCTCCAGCTGATTCAACTGGAACGCCATTTCAGCCTGAAGAAAACTACCACACACCTGTGCCAATTTTCTCACAGGCTAGCCAACAATTAATGGTAACCGAACAACTTACTCTTCTTGACCAACTTACCTTTTGCTGCACACACATTAACAAAGACAACTTACCCAGTTCCTAAGCACAACAAACTTTACCTACCTATCTTCTGGAGCGTGCTGGGCTCGAGGCAACTTTAAAGGCAAAACTCCAGCGACCGGAGCCCTGAATCGCCTACCCCCAACAGGGAACTAATCCCCACCCAGGATTACTCCGAAAATAAAAAAGGCAAAACAACAAAAAAAGTGCCTGAAGGAAGAACTTAATAAGCTCAGCTGGACACTCACCTAACTTAACTGGGAAGTTGAATCTCTAAAGGTGAAAAAAAGCAAGATAATCAAAAACCAATTCCAACTCAAAACTCCCTTTTCAACGATCCCGGACGAGCCCCCATTTGTTACGTTCCCCTGAGGGGTCTAGGCGGTGAGGGGGAGGTAACAAAAAGTGTCCGGGTCAGAAAAAGGAGACAAAAAAGGCATGAGGGTAAATTAAAGAGTTTTATTAAAGTAGCTCAACTAAAAGAGACAGACAAGCCGCTATCACCATTTAAAGAAATAAACAAAACTCAAATGTTAGTCAATAAAGCACAAAGTCAAAAAGAGTGCAGCTCACTAGCTGCAAACACAGCAACACACTCAGCTCACTAGCTGTAACCACACTAATGGCACTCTGGCCCCGAGCTCACCTTTCCCTGGGCTTACATCTCCTTGATTACTGACGAGAGTCAGCTGCACAAAAGGGAAAGGTGGCACCTCAGGCAGAAGAGGTGGTGGGACACGCCCACACAGGCACCTTCAGGAGGAGGCCCTGCTAGGGCCGTAACAGTGAGCAATGGAGGCCTGGGTGAGTTGGATGAAAAGTGCACTGCAGTAGTTGAGATGAGAGCTTATAAAAGCATGTATGTCTCTTTCAAGGTTGCGTTTGACCAAAAGAGGCTTGATCTTTAACAGCTGCCTCAGTTGGAAAAAGCAGGATTTTACCACAGTGTTCATGTGAGAATCGAGCTTTAGAGAAGGATCTTCTCTAAAGCTCAGATCTTCACATCCGCTGTCTCCCCCTAGGGCAGAACAGCAGATGTGGAGGAGAAACTATCTATACTGACATAGAAACTTCTATCAGAGAGGTATGACAATTTGGAGATGGGTCTGCTGGGATCAGTGTTGGGAAGGTTACTTTTAAAATGTATTCCATTACAGAATACAGAATACATGCCCCAAAATGTATTCTGTAACGTATTCCGTTACGTTACTCAATGAGAGTAACGTATTCTGAATACTTTGGATTACTTAATATATTATCATGCTGTTTACAACTAGCTAAAACACGAACACGGTGTACAGTCGAGTCTTAATAGCTTACTTACAACTGGGCTCGTCAGGCACTCTTCTTGGCTGCAGTGGTTATTATTATATTTACATGCTTCCAGCTCCCGTTTCTGCTCGATGACAGCTCGTACTTTTACTTTTTCTACCTCCCTCGCTCACAGACACATAACGGGTATGGCAGTCCATTCTTACGGTGGCCCCTAGAGACAAAGCACGTACAAACTCCAAAACACATGCAAACTCCAAAACACATGCAAATTCCAAAACACATGCAAACTCCAAAACACATGCAAACCCTAAAGGACATGCAAATTCCAAAACACAACAGAAGTGCTCCAGGACGCTAGGGGCAGTGTTGAGCTTTTGTTACCTAGTAACTACACAAGCCAGGATGTACCAATGACCGCATTTGGGGTCTGCAGCATTAAAGGCCGCATTTTAAGGCCGATTACGTCACAGCGACACGACGAAGGCTGTCCCAATTCAAAGGCTGCTCGAAATGCGGCCCTCAAATGCGTCCTCCTTAATTTTCCTGAATTTTAAGAATGGGTCAGTGTAGCCTTCATGGCCCAACATATCCCAGATTTCATAGCGCGGCTGTGGTGTGGATAATTTTGCCGAAAAAAACGGCGGAAGCCGCCGAGGAGTAAACTTTCAGAAGTAAGTACTGAATATTATGTCACTTATTTATGCGCAAATGTTTTTTATAATGAAGAACATTAAAACATTACTGTTGGCCACATGTCGGGAAAGTTATGTGACATTAGCGATGTTTGTACTAACTTGGTTTTAAAGCCTTTACTCCAAAATATAGCCGTTCAATAGTTGACTTTAATCTTACAGAGAATGTGATGATTTTATGGATAATTAAACTCAGTCATATATCCACAAACACAACAGGCTGAAAGTCAGTGATGCTGCTCGGTTTGCAGTCCTGAATATCACGGCACAAGCAGGATTCACTGCACTGTTAATGTTAGCTATGTTATATTGCTGCCTCTGTTCGGTGGTGTCGAGCCAAAAGGACTTTAACGTGTGTTTGAACGAGCTGACGGTTCACTCGTTAAGCTGAAAGAAAGGTGCTTTAATCACAGGAGTCACACATGTGTCCACTGTACCATCTGGGAACTCTTCTTGTTTCGTAATAACACAGTCCTCCTTCTTTTGTGCTGTTTTGTAGCAGTGTATACACCTGAGACTGTCACCTGTCTGTCTGTCCTGCACTCTCTCTCTTTTTCTTTCTCTCTGATTGTGGAATAAAAGTATGAACATGTATTTATAAGTTACACTTGTGTTTGAATCCTGCAGCTTATCACGCATTTGATTTCCATGTGTGACAACTGCAAGTGTCCAGAGTGAGGACAGACTGAGGGACTCACTGCTGCACATCATCTGTGAGGCTTTGCACCCCTGATGATCCACCAGGACTCAGCAGTGTGTGAGGAAGAGGAGGAGGAAGAGCCAGCAGCAGCTGACAGATGGAGAGAATAGACAGACTGTTCCCTGTTTGTGAAGGACTGCTAGGAAAGTTTAACATAACTAATTGTCTGTCCTGAATCAGTCTTATTAGGTAATGTTCAAATAATTTTATCATTCCAGTGTTTGCAGTGTGGGAGAAAGTACTCAGGGCCTTCAAGTTACACACTATGAAAGGAAGAAACAAGTTTAATATTCAGAAACCTAAAGTATGTATCAGCAGCTGAATGGACCTAAAAATAAATGTTTGTTTCAGTTCTATGAAGCTTTGAGTATTTTGGATTAGTAGCAGTGCTGTGTTTGTTGCATCATATTGCTGTAATTGTTTATATGCTTTATATATTCTGAGGTAAGTTGATCTATAGTGTTACATCATATTCTATAATGATGCTATGTGTTTGTATACTTTCTGCCCAGTTTGACCCATTTAGCAGAAGTCAGCCTGTTTAAGGCTCTGATATCTATTCTGTATGACTTAAAGCAGTTATGACATGGTCTGATTTTCTCACCCAATAAAGGAATATTCAATATATCAGTCTACTCTTCATTTTATCAGAAACAGTTATCACAGCTCATATAATTTCTTTTTACACACGTATGTAAGCAATGAGCCAAATTTAGTAATGCCAACATACTGAAGGAACAACATTTCTCTCTTATATATGATACACCTATATATGCACTGTCAAAGATACTTGTCTTTGAGTGAAGATTTAAGGTGATAAGACCTATAAATAACTGCAACTTGAATCTGTACTGAGGCTCAGTATTTGACACAGAGTTCATGTTCACTGCTATAATAGCTAATAATGATGAATATAATAACTATAATATTGGCCATATTATATTTACATTACCAAAGTGATATGACTTTAGTCTCATGAACAACATTAGCTAATTGTTATTTACTAACTAATCTTAAATGACTGTTCAGTACAGAAATGAAGCCCAAAAATCATGTTTTACTGTCCTGTGGTCTTAACCTCAGATACTTATCAAATCACACAAAGCTCTTGTAGAAACAAACAAACAAATGAACAAAATATGTTTTCCTTCATTTCTGTCAAACAAAGTTGTATGACACGTTTCCAGCGGTTAGTATCATGGTTGAGAGAAGCGCGACAGAGACTAAACCTGCAGGACACCGGCCCTCGAGGCCTGGCGTTGCCTACCCCTGATGTAGACAGTGCTAGAAGCAGTTATGACTTTCTTGCCATATTGGCAGAATAAATGACCTGGAAGCTGTTGCACAGTCTACACCTGTAAACTCCAGGACACGTTTACAAACAATTTTCGTTGTTATTTGCGCTGCAGCTGCAGGTTAGGGTGGAGTTACTGTGTGTGTGTGTGTTTACAAGTAGTTTTAAACCTTGTGATCCACAAAACAGCATAACAGTAAAAGAAGAATTGACTGCGTTACAGTCAGTGCGGGAACGGCGGCTTTGCTCGTGCAGTTTGGACGCACGTGAACATCTCCTGCCCCGATAGCGGCTGGAGGAGGACTATCCTCCGCCTGTGAGCGCTTTGGCACGAGCGAGGTGCCCACGGCAGCACCCGCTGCTTGTTGAGAGTAAGAGCAACAAGCGCTTTCACGTCAAAAGTCGTCATAAAAAAGCCTCCAATAACACCAGAAAAAGTCGCCAGATTTGTCGCTGGTCGCTTTTTAGAAAAAAAAACGACGTTAAGGGGGTTTGAAAATTCACTAAATATAGCGACAAAATCGCTAAGTTGGCAACACTGTTTGGACTGTTTTCAGGGTATTTAAAAAAATTCAAAACAAAACAAAACCGCGCATCTCAATGGGTATATTCTGAGCATGCGCAGAATTACGCACAGCTGTCCTGTGATCGAACAAAGGATCAAAGGCTCAAAGAGCGCTGACGTCAAATTCGCGGCCACAAAAGTCCTTAAATACCCCCTCTTCACCTTCGCAAACACAGTTTTACTTGGAACATTTTCAGAAACAGCGAGTTGTGTTTTGCAAACCAGAAACCTTTCAGAAAGGGACTATTTTTAAACTTAAACAATTAAGCAAACATTTTTTCTTGTCGACACTTTGCATTAAACGTTTAAAGAAATGTCACACGAAACATTTAATAATTCACAGTCTGAGAGAGAGATTCGAGAGGAATCACAAAGACTGTATGGGATGATGGAGAGAGAAATATCGGAGCCTAGGGAGCTTCAAATGAAAATACAAGAACTCCAGTTGGAGTTAAGCACCCTAAAGCGCAAAAAGAATTATTACAAAAAAAATTACTATCGCTTTAAAAATGAGCGTGAACAGAATAGTACAGATGCGCATGAAAGGAATTTCCATTTTAGGGAAAGCATGGTTGAGCTTGAAAAAGTGACTCAACAGTCAGATGACATCGAAGCTCAAATTGTTGCAGAGAATAAAAATTTGCAAGCAGAGCTTAGAACCTTTCGGATGATGCGCCATGAATTTCAGGAAAAGGAAGCATCTCTGCTTGAGCAGAACAGCAGCATTGCTGCTGAGTTGTCTCAAATTGAAAGTGAGCGAAATGAACAAAAGAAAGAGAACGCAGATCTCAAGGAAGAGAGAGAGAGACTTGAGCACCAAGTGGGAGAGGCTCACCATAAAATAACAACAAAAGAAGAGATAATAGAAAAACAGAACAGAGAAATAGATCACAAGACAGAACAGATAGTTGAGCTGAAAAAAGAAATATGTATTCTTCAGCGTAGGGTGAGACAGGCTCAGGACGAAAAACAGTCACAGGTGGAATCTCTGGAGGCTAAAATGCAGGAACAGGTTAACACCGTTCAGACGATGCACCATGACTTTCTGGAAAAAGAAGAATATCTCCTCAAGCAGGACAGCAGCATTGCTGCTCAGCTGTCACTGATTGAAAGTGAGAGAAACGAACAAAAGAAAGAGAATGCAAAACTCGAGAAAACTTTAGAGACTCTTGAGTGCCAAGTGGAAAAAGCTCATATTGAAACAACAACAAAAAATGAGATAATAGAAAAACAGAATAGGGAAATAGTGCAAAACCAGAAACTGATAGCTGAGCAGGTGCAAGAAATATGCAATCTCCAATGTCAGGTGAGACAGGCTCAGGTCGAAAAACAGTCACAGGTGGAATCTCTGGAGGCTAAAATGCAGGAACAGGTTAACACCGTTCAGACGATGCACCGTGACTTTCTGGAAAAAGAAGAATATCTCCTCAAGCAGAACAGCAGCATTGCTGCTCAGCTGTCACTGATTGAAAGTGAGAGAAATGAACAAAAGAAAGAGAACGCAGATCTCAAGGAAGCGTTAGAGAGACTTGAGCACCAAGTGGGAGAGGCTCACCATAAAATAACAAAAAAAGAAGAGATAATAGAAAAACAGAATAGAGAAACAGATCACAAGACAGAACAGATAGTTGAGCTGAAAAAAGAAATATGTATTCTTCAGTGTAGGGTGAGACAGGCTCAGGACGAAAAACAGTCACAGGTGGAATCTCTGGAGGCTAAAATGCAGGAACAGGTTAACACCATTCAGACGATGCACCATGACTTTCTGGAAAAAGAAGAAAATCTCCTCAAGCAGAACAGCAGCATTGCTGCTCAGCTGTCACTGATTGAAAGTGAGAGAAACGAACAAAAGAAAGAGAATGCAAAACTCGAGAAAACTTTAGAGACTCTTGAGTGCCAAGTGGAAAAAGCTCATATTGAAACAACAACAAAAAATGAGATAATAGAAAAACAGAATAGGGAAATAGTGCAAAACCAGAAACTGATAGCTGAGCAGGTGCAAGAAATATGCAATCTCCAATGTCAGGTGAGACAGGCTCAGGTCGAAAAACAGTCACAGGTGGAATCTCTGGAGGCTAAAATGCAGGAACAGGTTAACACCGTTCAGACGATGCACCGTGACTTTCTGGAAAAAGAAGAATATCTCCTCAAGCAGAACAGCAGCATTGCTGCTCAGCTGTCACTGATTGAAAGTGAGAGAAATGAACAAAAGAAAGAGAACGCAGATCTCAAGGAAGCGTTAGAGAGACTTGAGCACCAAGTGGGAGAGGCTCACCATAAAATAACAAAAAAAGAAGAGATAATAGAAAAACAGAATAGAGAAACAGATCACAAGACAGAACAGATAGTTGAGCTGAAAAAAGAAATATGTACTCTTCAGCGTCGGGTGAGACAGGCTCAGGACGAAAAACAGTCACAGGTGGAATCTCTGGAGGCTAAAATGCAGGAACAGGTTAACACCATTCAGACGATGCACCATGACTTTCTGGAAAAAGAAGAATATCTCCTCAAGCAGAACAGCAGCATTGCTGCTCAGCTGTCACTGATTGAAAGTGAGAGAAACGAACAAAAGAAAGAGAATGCAAAACTCGAGAAAACTTTAGAGACTCCTGAGTGCCAAGTGGAAAAAGCTCATATTGAAACAACAACAAAAAATGAGATAATAGAAAAACAGAATAGGGAAATAGTGCAAAACCAGAAACTGATAGCTGAGCAGGTGCAAGAAATATGCAATCTCCAATGTCAGGTGAGACAGGCTCAGGTCGAAAAACAGTCACAGGTGGAATCTCTGGAGGCTAAAATGCAGGAACAGGTTAACACCGTTCAGACGATGCACCGTGACTTTCTGGAAAAAGAAGAATATCTCCTCAAGCAGAACAGCAGCATTGCTGCTCAGCTGTCACTGATTGAAAGTGAGAGAAATGAACAAAAGAAAGAGAACGCAGATCTCAAGGAAGCGTTAGAGAGACTTGAGCACCAAGTGGGAGAGGCTCACCATAAAATAACAAAAAAAGAAGAGATAATAGAAAAACAGAATAGAGAAACAGATCACAAGACAGAACAGATAGTTGAGCTGAAAAAAGAAATATGTATTCTTCAGTGTAGGGTGAGACAGGCTCAGGACGAAAAACAGTCACAGGTGGAATCTCTGGAGGCTAAAATGCAGGAACAGGTTAACACCATTCAGACGATGCACCATGACTTTCTGGAAAAAGAAGAAAATCTCCTCAAGCAGAACAGCAGCATTGCTGCTCAGCTGTCACTGATTGAAAGTGAGAGAAACGAACAAAAGAAAGAGAATGCAAAACTCGAGAAAACTTTAGAGACTCTTGAGTGCCAAGTGGAAAAAGCTCATATTGAAACAACAACAAAAAATGAGATAATAGAAAAACAGAATAGGGAAATAGTGCAAAACCAGAAACTGATAGCTGAGCAGGTGCAAGAAATATGCAATCTCCAATGTCAGGTGAGACAGGCTCAGGTCGAAAAACAGTCACAGGTGGAATCTCTGGAGGCTAAAATGCAGGAACAGGTTAACACCGTTCAGACGATGCACCGTGACTTTCTGGAAAAAGAAGAATATCTCCTCAAGCAGAACAGCAGCATTGCTGCTCAGCTGTCACTGATTGAAAGTGAGAGAAATGAACAAAAGAAAGAGAACGCAGATCTCAAGGAAGCGTTAGAGAGACTTGAGCACCAAGTGGGAGAGGCTCACCATAAAATAACAAAAAAAGAAGAGATAATAGAAAAACAGAATAGAGAAACAGATCACAAGACAGAACAGATAGTTGAGCTGAAAAAAGAAATATGTACTCTTCAGCGTCGGGTGAGACAGGCTCAGGACGAAAAACAGTCACAGGTGGAATCTCTGGAGGCTAAAATGCAGGAACAGGTTAACACCATTCAGACGATGCACCATGACTTTCTGGAAAAAGAAGAATATCTCCTCAAGCAGAACAGCAGCATTGCTGCTGAGTTGTCTCAGATTGAAAGTGAGAGAAATGAACAAAAGAAAGAGAAGGCAGATCTCAAGGAAGCGTTAGAGAGACTTGAGCACCAAGTGGAAAAAGCTCATATTGAAACAACAACAAAAAATGAGATAATAGAAAAACAGAATAGCGAAATAGATCACAAGACAGAACAGATAGTTGAGTTGAAAAAAGAAATATGTATTCTTCAGTGTAGGGTGAGCCAGGCTCAGGACGAAAAACAGTCACAGGTGGAATCTCTGGAGGCTAAAATGCAGGAACAGGTTAACACCGTTCAGACGATGCACCATGACTTTCTGGAAAAAGAAGAAAATCTCCTCAAGCAGAACAGCAGCATTGCTGCTCAGCTGTCACTGATTGAAAGTGAGAGAAACGAACAAAAGAAAGAGAACGCAGATCTCAAGGAAGCGTTAGAGAGACTTGAGCACCAAGTGGAAAAAGCTCATATTGAAACAACAACAAAAAATGAGATAATAGAAAAACAGAATAGCGAAATAGATCACAAGACAGAACAGATAGTTGAGTTGAAAAAAGAAATATGTATTCTTCAGTGTAGGGTGAGCCAGGCTCAGGACGAAAAACAGTCACGGGTGGAATCTTTGGAGGCTCTGCAGCTGGAGAATTTTGCTCCTGAACCTGAGGAGCTTTTTTTTCTTGCCTTGGAACCACCTCCTGATGTGGTCCCGACACAGGAGAATCTTGGTCTTCAACCTGAAGAGCTTGATTCTCCTGTCTCAGAACCATCTCCTGACGTGGTTCCGACTAGTGGTTCATGGCATCATGGTGCCAAATGCCTACTTAAAATAGGTTTAGGTGTTGCCGCAGTAGGCCTTATTATACCTGCAGCTTACTGGGGCTTTTCAATGCTTGGCAGTGATTGCCTATTTAACTCTGTCATATTGCCATATTGCTACCTTGCTGATGGATTAGTTCCCTTTTAAAGACTAGTAATGATGGACTGCTTTTCATCCACAGTCCAGTAAACCATACGTTGTTCATGTTAGACAACATGAGCAACATTTAGCTAACTTGTGCTCTCATTTTTCTTTTCTTTTGCCTCTCACCCCCAACCAGTCGTGGCAGATGGCTGCCCCTTCCTGAGCCTGGTTCTGTCAAAGGTTTCTTCCTGTTTAAAGGGAGTTTTTCCTTTCCACTGTGCCTAGTGCTTGCTCACAGGGGATCATTTGATTGTTGGGGTTTAATTTGTTAAAAAACATAACAAATTAGGTGAGGGGTTCACATAATAGAGAGCACAACAAAAACTACAAATTTTTTAAAAATTTGTTAGTTGCAAATAAAAATAAAGAAAACAATTTCTGAAAAACATCTCTTACGGCTCTGTTTATTTACTTAAATGAACACTTGTATTTTTTTGTCATTGAAGAATATACATTGTCTAAAGTATTTGATCATTTTAAAATTAACACTGCGCTGCATGAGATAAACTGTGGCACTGACGGCTGTCGTGAGGGAAAGTTCCTCTTCAACCTCCAAACAGAACCCAGTTTGTTAATCGCAGCATCGCAAAATTAGACACAGCAATTCCTTAGAGTCTGGTTTAAGTCCTAAAATGTAATCTCCTTACCAGCATAGGAGCATCCCACCAAGCATTCACAGTCATTACACTGTATGTACACTATATGTGGAAAAAAAGAAGAAAAACAGAAAGCTAAATAAGAAATGCTGCTATGTAGTAGAAGGTTGTTGACAGTAGCAAGCTACAGGTCTCTCAATATTGCTCTCCCTGAGAACCCTGTGCATTCCACAGCTAGGTTTAAGGTATTCCCAGGTATTAGAATTCTACATATTTTTAAGTATAGTGACATAGGTAAGTTGATTAGGGCAGCGGTCCCCAACCTTTTTTGCGCCACGGACCGGTTTATGCCCGACAATATTTTCATGGACCGGCCTTTAAGGTGTCGTACACAAATACAACAAAATAAAACTCGTACCGGTACCGAAAAAAAGAAAATTTATTCATAACACACGTGAAAAGACCAAGGAAAACCGAGTAAACGATAAAAACGATAACAAAATAACGCTGAAAACCGATAAAAACCCTGAAAACTATACATTTCACACCTGAGCCTCAACTCTCGCGGCCCGGTACCAAACGACTTATGGACCGGTACCGGTCCGAGGCCCGGGGGTTGGGGACCGCTGGATTAGGGTGACCAAACGTCCTCTTTTCCCCGGACATGTCCACTTTTCACGTTCCGTCCGGAGCGTCTGGGGGGATTTTCGAGAATAATAAAAATGTTTTCCTGTCCGGTCTTTAAGTCTGAGGTCATTGCCCATGTCTGGGCTCAAACTCCGCTGCAAGTCCCTAAGTCAAATGATCACTGCAGCATTACTGAGAGTTAAAAACTGTCTAAATTCTCTCATCTGTAATAAAATGATCAGTGTGGCTGCTCTACCAGGCGTAACAATTAAGTTTAACATCCAGACATCCATGAAAACACAATTTAACGGAGTTAGAAGTTAGCAGGGAGTTAGCTCGCTACCGTCCCATACAGACAAACTTGCCGTTTATTTTGCAAATCGAGCTCAACACTGCCCCTAGTTTCCTGGAGCACTTCCGTTGTGTTTTGGAATTTGCATGTGCTTTGGGGTTTGCATGTGTTTTGGAGTTTGCATGTGTTTTGGAGTTTGCATGTGTTTTGGAGTTTGCAAGTGTTTTGGAGTTTGCAAGTGTTTTGGAGTTTGTAAGTGTTTTGGAGTTTGCAAGTGTTTTGGAGTTTGCAAGTGTTTTGGAGTTTGCAAGTGTTTTGGAGTTTGTACGTGCTTTGTCTCTAGGGGTCACCGTACATTCTCCCTGCAGCACGGACTACACTGCCTATGATGCTACATTCTTTAGAGCTATACCTGTAGCATTCTGCCTATTAGCTTAGCACAACAACAACAAAAAGGCCTCTCTCACCCAGGAAACACGCACAGAGAGAGCGTCACCCTGTAACCATGGTAACCGAAACGCTGCCACCTGGAACAACAGAACATCACAGCTGTCAAACAAAACCCAAACAGTCCTGACCCACCACAATATGAAATAGGGAAGTACCGCCGTGTAATCCATTTATTTCAACAAAGTAACTGTATTCTAAATACCACCTTTTTAAACGGTAACTGTAACGGAATACAGTTACTCATATTTTGTATTTTAAATACGTAACAGCGGTACATGTATTCTGTTACTCCCCAACACTGGCTGGGATAAACAGACCAAGGGTAGGAAAGATTTCCTTAAGAAGTCAAGGAGAAACGACATCAAATGGGGAGCCTGATGGCTACTGGAAACCAGCTGCTATAAAAAAAAGAGGGAGACAGGCTCAAAGTGGTGAAAGAAAGCCAAACAGGGTATTAAGATGGGCAGATCATAAGAGGATGATGAGTCAAGGGCCCTAGCACTTCCAACCTTCTGTGGAGAAAGTGGAGAAATTTATCTCAAACTACGCTGGAAGCTTCTAGCTGTGAAGGTTCATGAACATTAAGATCCAAGCTGAGTGTGTTAAAAGGGACACAGGGTTTGTGAGAGTTAGACACAATGATATCAGAGAAAAATGTTTACCTAGCAGCTTTCACACCTTTCTGATACCACCATAAACTAGAACTCAAGAGAAACCTATAACCTGTCCTTTTTCCACCTCCGTTCAGCTCTCCTGCACTCAAATGGCGCAGGTATTGTCATTTGACCATGGCTCTGATCTGGATTTTGATTGCCAGTTCTATATTAATTTATACTACAAAGAACATATTGTTCTTCTTCATCTTTTTAGCGTGTAAATGTACATAAGTTAAAGTTAAAGGTCTTGCTACTTTCATACCTGCTCATCTGGGCTTTTGCTTTTACCTGATAGCAATATACTATTCACACACGTCAGCAGATCAAGAAAATAAGCGTTCCTCTACCCTCTGTAACCACTCTCCTTTCAACCTTTAATCAGCATTCTCTGTTATCTTCCCAGCACATGATTTGAACAGTCAAAAGAAATGATTTACACGTTTGATAATAAAACCATTACTGCATGGTTACGTATTTTATGACAGAGCTATGATTGGTTTCATGTCTGATTTGAGCAGAAATCCTTCAGCTTTGAGTTCAAGCCAGGGAGGAGAAATTGTTGGGAAGCTAAATATCAGCATTTCACTATGTATGTAAGCAAAAATAAGAAATCTTGATGATGATCTTTTCACTCATTATGTGTTTATACATGACTCAGCATTTAACTATGATCACATTAATCTCTGGCTCTCTTCCACAGCATGTCTTACTGTCTTTCTCCCTTCACCTCCAATCGTGGCAGCAGATGGCCGACCTTCCACGAGCCTGCCTCTGCTGGAAGTTTCTTCCTGTTAAAAGGGAGTTTTTCCTTCCCACTGTCACCAAACTGCTTGCTCATAGGGTGCCATCTGTTGTTTGGGCTTTCTCTGTTTTCTCTGTGTTATTGTAGAGTATAATGCACCTTGAGGCAAATGTTGTTATGATTTGGTGCTATATATAAAAACTGAAATCAATTAAAATGGAATTGAATTTAAAAAACTGTTTTCCCTCAAAAAAAAAAAAAAGATTAAATAATTAATAATTTAATTAAATAATTAAATAATTCCCATGAAAATTTTTATACATTAAAACTGCAAAAGATTTGATTTCTCTGGGATAAAAATAACTATACATCAGTGATTTCTCTTGTACATGATTTTGTTATATAGCAAATTTTATTGGCTAAATATTACTGACTTTACTCTACGATAATTACATCAAACAAAAAGACAAGAACAACTCCACTGTCCGTTCAAACAAATCAATATATTTTATACATAACAGTTTTTTCTCTCCTGGGTTTTTATGATAAATCTTTTTGTTGTTGTCATTTTGCAACCAATTGGTATTTCTCATGTAATATGTCTGTTGAGAAGGTGCAGTAGATACATTTTCCTGCTGCTGTCACAAAAAACGTTTACTATTACATTTAAATCGATATCTTGTTAGCAAAAAAAATTATTTATTTGAAAGAAACAACAGTTGTTTGCCAACAGAAACAAAGATGAAATCTAAAAAGTTTGATCTTCAATAGATGCAGTGTAGACAAACACACTCTAACAACTGCATGGCAGTATACAGAGATTAAACTCTCACAATTTATGCTCTCCTGTCTATTTGAACTCACACAACTGAACAGTGTGTCCAGCGCTTTGTGGAAGGACAGGACAGGCCTCAGTGTGAAAATCTGTGTGTTTCCCTCTCATCTCAGTAGTTTTGATACAGCTCATCCAGTAGCTGTGCCCACAGGGAATAGTGACTGGATCTTTAAGGACATCCAGACAAATGGAACAGCTCATTTTTTCTTGATCCAGCTGAGTCATTTGCTGCTCCATGTCTCCTCACAATGACTGTAAAAGTCTGAAAGATTTTCTTTCTACTTAATGAAAGGGGAAAATATAAATATATCTACACTGAATGGACTTTGATGGACTTTGGACTTTTACAGAGTCACAATGGATGGGTGGTTTGATGGAGGGTGTGTTTGTGTGTTTCATGATGATAGATAATCCTTAGTTATTATAAGTTGTTACGGCAAAGTAGTTACATTTGGTTCACACCTGTTTTAGAGTAAAGGTGCTCAATCCTCTCTTGTGATTTACATTTTCAATCTTTTGTAGCTCAAAATACACTAAACACTGTCTCAGTAGTGTTTACTACTCAGAGCTTTGGTCCTGACACTAACAGTTGTGTTGTAAACGTACAGCATATAAGAACACTGCTAACTGGACAGAGTACAGTGTAATAATAAAAAGAAGATTTTGTTTCTTTCTTTTCCTCTTGCTTCCTTTTTTATGTTTTGTGTGTCAAAAAAACAAAATAAAAAGAAAATAAACGTAATAAATGTGACATAATGTGCCATTTCCTCTGACATCAGTGCTACTGCCCTTTAGCACCACTGTTCTTTCTATCACTGACCAGCCTGAACTTGTCATGGCCCCTGTTTTTTTGTCCCAGTGTTCCTTATTCTTTTTTATTTAGATTCTAGGGTGAGTTGGTAGTCTTCCTTCATTCAGTTGTAGCTATATTTTGATTCCTGTGTTTTGAGTTATATGGTGTCTGGTTTATTTTTTAATTATTTTGTTTGTGTTTTAGAGTAGTATTTTTAGAGCTAGCCACACAGCTATGGTTAGAATAATAGAAACACAGTGAAGCTGGAAGATGAACGCTAAGCATTAATAATAATAATGGATTGTATTTATATAGCGCTCATCAAGACCATCAAAGTGCTTTACAATTCCACTCTTCATTCAGTCTCACATTCACACAGTAGTGGAGGCAGCTACAGTTGTAGCCACAGCTGCCCTGGGGCAGACGGACAGAAGCGAGGCTGCCATATCGCGCCATCGGCCCCTCAGACCATCACCAGTAGGCGGTACGTGAAGAGTCTTGGCCAAGAACACAACGACCGAGATTGTCCGAGCCGGGGCTGGAACCAGCAACCTTCCAATTACAAGACGAACTGCCAACTCTTCAGTGACGATCGCCCTATAAATGAGTTAAGTACAATGTAATAAGCCCAGGAGAGTGAGGATACTTATATGGCCAGAGTCTGCAGCAGTGAGGAGGTAGTTTGTGTTTTTGATGAGAGCAGTTTCAGTTTTGTGGTGTGATCTGAACACAGATTGAAAATTTTAAAAAAATGTGACATGTGTTGCCAGGATTTAACAAATGAATGAAAAGTTTGAAGTTGAAAAGTTACTGAAGTCTTTAAGGTCCAAATTCATGCCCATGATGACTTCAGGTTCAGTTAAATTCAGTTTTATTTGTATTTGCTTCACTCACTATGAACAAGCATTTGACAACAGCGGGTAGATAAACAGTGAGTAACAGTTTCCAGTGTAAACATTCAATTACAATTCTGTTTTCATCCGAAACACTTTCAGTTTCACACCAATCTGAGTACCTGGATGGAAGCTCCTCCCTGCACTGTTTACGTGTACCCTCTTCTTTTACAGAGTCATGTGATAAGATGCAAAACAGAAAATTTCCATATGCTTTAGTTCAGTGTCTCGGCATTAAGAGACGAAAAGAGAGACCATTTGAATGAGGAGAAAAGGCGCAGCAAGTAATTCAGCTGCATCAAGAAAAACTGAGCTGTTTCATCTGTCTGCAACTTGTAAAGGAGCCAGTCACTATTCCCTGTGGGCACATCTACTGCATGAGCTGTATTAAAAACTACTGCAAAAACTAAGTGACTGCCATTATTCATATGTGGTGTGTGTGGCAAAATGAGCTCAAGACAAAGTACAAATATATTTAAAGGTCCTTTATTATTCTTTATTATTATTCTGAACAAATCGAATTCTTAAAAAAAACAATTAAAACCTTACAGTGAAAATTATCCTCTAAATGACCCCATCAACAGCTGTAGAGGCTTGTTTTCTTGTTTAAATCAGAATACAAAAGTCACATTAACAGATAGAAAATACAGACAATACTAATTGAATTCATCATTTTCAGTAATAGAACAATAAAACATGAAATAACCCCATAATATACATTGCAAATAAGTAAGGAAAACCAATGGGCTCCAACCTACCAACCAGCCTGTAGGTATTTCACAAAGACTGGAAACACATACAAATACATCTTAATCAAAAACATGAAACTTTTCAGTTTCACACAAATCTGATGACTCCCTCTCCTGGAATGAAGCACACCTTTCTAAGCCCCTCTCTGTTTACAGACTGTTTACCTCAGACGTTAGGCACACCCTCTGTTATCACAGTCATGTGATAAGTGGAAAAACAGGAAATTTCCACACTCAGTGTCTCTATATAAAAGAGACAAGAGCAGCTTTTATCTGGGGAGACGTTATTTACAGTGAGGAGACATGGCACAGCGAACGATTCAGCTGGATCAAGAAAAATTGAGCTGTTCCATCTGTCTGCAACTTTTAAAGCATCCAGTCACTATTCCCTGTGGGCACAGCTACTGCATGGACTGTATCAAAAACTACTGGGATGAGAAGGAAACACACAGCTGCCCTCAGTGCAGAGAGATTTTCACACCGCGGCCTGTTCTGGTGAAGAACACCATGTTAGCTGAGTTACTGGAGGACCTAAAGAAAGCAGAACATCTGACAGCTTCACCTGATCATGCCTATGCTGGACCTGGAGATATGGCCTGTTCTGGGAGGAAGCGGAAAGCCTCCAAGTCCTGCCTGGTGTGTATGGCCTTTTACTGTGAGCATCACCTGCAGCCTCACTACAACGTAGCTCCAATAAAGAGACACAAGATCATTAAAGCCACTTCAAAGCTTCAGGAGAACATCTGCCCTCGCCACGACGAGGAGATGAAGATCTTCTGCTGCACTGATCAGCAGTGTGTCTGTTGTCTCTGCTTAATGGATGAACACAAAGACCACGTCACAGTGTCAGCTGCAGTGGAAAGAGCTGAGAAGCAGAAAAGGCTTGGAAGAAATCGACAAAAATTTCTTCAAAGAATTCAGGAAAGAGAGAAAGATGTGAAGATGCTTCATCGAAGAGGGGAGGCTATCAATCTTTCTGCTGATAAAGCTTTCAGAGAATGTGATAAGGCTTTCAAAGATTTGATCAGTCTCATTGAGAAAAAAAGCTCTGAGGTGAAGCAGCAGATCAGATCCAAACAAAAATCTGAACAGAACAGAGTCAAAGAGCTTCAGGAGAAGATAGAGCAGGAGATCAGAGATCTGAGGAGGAGAAACACTGAACTGCAGCAGCTCTCACTGACAGAGGATCACCTCCATTTTCTGAAAAACTACTCCTCACTGTCACATCTGAGTGCATCTACAAACGTACCCACCTACAACAATCTTACTCTGCAGTACTTTGAGAATGTGACTGCATCTGTGTCACAGATCAGAAATAAAGTGAAGGCTCTTCTCAGTGATGAGTGGCCAAAAATCTCAGTTGGAACGACCAAAGCTGATATTTTACTGCCTCAAGGAGAACCCAAAACCAGAGACGAATTTTTGAAACATTCTTGTCAGATCACTCTCGATCCAAATACAGCACACACACTGATGTCACTGAGTGATAGCAACAGAAAAGTAACACTGATGAGTAGAAACCAGTCATATCCAAGTCATCCAGACAAATTCCTTGATTGCCGGCAGGTCCTGACTGGACGCTATTACTGGGAGGTGAAGTGCAACGGGATGGTTGGAGTAGCTGTTGCATACAAGGATATCGGCCGTAGAGGGACCAGAGAGGAATGTGGATTTGGATTGAATGACAAATCCTGGTCATTAACAGTTTCAGGCAGCGGTTATGACTTCAAACACAACAACATTCCCACTCTCATCCCAGGCCCTCAGTCCTCCAGAATAGGAGTATATTTGGATCACAGGGCAGGAACTCTTTCTTTCTACAGCATCACTGAGACCATGAATCTCCTCCACAGAGTCCAGACCAGGTTCACTCAGCCTCTCCATGCTGGACTGTGGCTTCCACAAAGTGCTGGACACAGTGCTGAGGTGTGTGAGCTCAAGAAAAGAATAAACACAAAATAGTGAAATTTGATGCCATGTGCTACTTGTTGAGATGTGTTTATCTATCCTGCACCTGTTAGAGATGAACCTTTATAGATATGAGAATAACATTTAATTTCTTTGATTGTCTTGTTTTCAATAGCTATTTGGATAAAACGGTTTATTTGGCAAAACAATATATTATATTATATATAACTATATTTCCTATATAGTTTATATTTCTCTCCACTGTTTTGTTGTAACATTTGCAGAAAAAACTCACATAAATATAAATTCATATGAAAATAACTTCAGTGTATTTAAAATTACAGAAAAAAATAACTATGTATCAGATAAGTTGGAATCAGGGTTAATATGGTGTTTGCATTTTTAATGTACTTTTTATTTCTATACTTAAGTTGGTGGATTGTAAAATGTTTAATTTCAGTTATGTTTTCATTAACTTTTTTTTAATTTACTGCTGTTTGTGAAATAAAGTGAGCAATGTACACTAAACTTTCCTGTTCCAGGAAATAAAATATCACTAACATGATGAATGTAAACTTTGTAAAGAGACATTTAAAATAGAGCATTCAATAGTGTCAAATAATGATGAAATTAAAAAAGTATAACATTAAAAACATACATAGCTCTACAACACTAATTTAAGTAGGAGGATGTGGATGTAAAAGTTGAATTGGAAAGAAATTTAAATATAACAGACGAGTTTTCATAATAAGGCAAAATTTAAAGCAGGAATTTAACTAGCAAAGTGGAAAATAAAAATAAGATATTTCAATGTAGCCGTTATTATTTAGTAATTCATGTAAATTTTACTGTAGGGGCTTTGGAATTGATTAAGGATTTTACACGAATATTTTGGGATTCTTCAAGGTTACTTCATTTCATAAAAGATTTTCAAAAAGGGATTTAACAGATTTCTGGAACTGATGATCATGTAGATCCATTACTCTATATTAGCCATATGTCTGTATGATATATCAGATGGAAAACTGATATATTTGTTAAGAATTCTGCTCCATATTGACAATATGGAGAGTTGCCTACTTAGTTAGGCTGATTTTTTTCCATAATGCTCAGTTGGTATTACAGGGTCCAAAGCATGCCAAGAATATATTCACCACACCATTACATCATCGGCACTCTGAACCGTTGATAAAAGGCAGGACTGAGTCATACTTTCATGTTGTTGTATCTGTTATCAGTAACTCCCTGCAGGCAGGTAAAGAGCTACCCAAGAGTGTGAAACTGCAGCACCTGCAAAGCAGATCTTGTCGTGGAGTGATAGCCTGATGAATTAAACCTTAAAGCTCTCCATCCACGTGGTTAGAAAAAAAATGATGAATTTCTTCAGGGTTTGTGTGTACACAAGCCCTTCAGCTGGAGGGTTCTTCCTATTAAAAAGATGTTTTTCCTTCCCACTGTTGCCAAACCACTTGCTCATAGGGCATACGTGTCAAACTCTGGCCCGCGGGCCAAATTTGGCAGCCTAATTAAATGTGGCCCGCAGCCTAATTGCATTTGGCCCGCAAAGCCATACCAAATACTTAATCCATATTCAGTTTTCCAGCAAAACGTATTTGAGTCCATAAGAAAAGATTCATTCTTATATCTGGAGGAAGATTTTTTTTTCAATAAATATTAATGTTAGCCCGCGACTTTGTTCCTGTTTTGAATTTTGGCCCACTGTGTATTTGAGTTTGACACCCCTGCCATAAGTCATTGTTGATTTTGTCTTCACTCTCCATCCCCTGCCAAGCTGCACCTGTGATTCTGCGGCTGCTCGCTGATGAGCTGACAGATAAGATCTTTTCTTATCCTCTGCATCCTTAACCTATCACCTCTGCCTCCCACAGGGCGCCAGCCTGCCCTGTTGAAACACTATTTTTTTTCAGTGTTTCAACTGAAAAAATAGAATGCCATTGATAAAAAAAAATAGAATGCCTGTGATCCCCTGTGATGTCATCATCTTCTGTGATGTCCCCTGTGATGTCATGAGAGAAAAAACCCTTAAATAGGAGCTTTGCTCTGTTAAACTTTGCTGCTCAACGGACCTTGACCTGACAGTAAGCAAACCCTTTTGGAGAGTTTTGAGAGAATTTCGCGTTACTTAGCAATTCACTGACCAAGCCGACACATTTCACCATGTCAGCTAACCCATCCTTCCGCTCAAATGAGCTTGGAATAGTTAAAGGGAGCATTTTGGGAAACCACTACAAGGTAGAGGCTTTCCTTGGAGAAGGGGGCTTTGGTGTTGTAGCCAAATGTCGTGATACCATGACCAACCGAGCTGTGGCTATTAAAGTGAACAAGAGCCGCCCTGATATTCTGCAACAGGCAAAACTGGAAATTTTCATCCTGGAGCAGCTGAGAAGGTTGGATCCAGATGCCGCCAACATTGTTAAATGGAACGGCTTTTTCCACGACGGAGAGCGGGTTTGCCTGAAATTTGAACTCCTTGATCAATGCCTGTGGGACTATATAGGGGACCGGAAAAACCAGGGTCTCCCCATAAGCGAAGTCAGGCCAATTTTAGGTCAGCTCACAAATGCTCTGTCCCACCTGGGTTCTGTGGGAATAGTGCACGCTGACCTCAAACCTGGAAACATCATGGTTGTAAACCGCCATGAGTCTCCCATCAAAGTCAAACTTATAGACTTTGGCCTCGCATGTCCTGCGTCTGCAGTGATGCCTGGTGACCGTGTGGGGACGGTTGGTTATAGTGCACCTGAAGTTATGCTTGGCCTTCCTTACAATGAAGCAAGTGACATGTGGTCTCTGGGGCTGGTAGCTGTGGAGCTTGGTACAGGGGTGCCACTCTACCCTGGAAGTGAAGACTATGATGTTTTGAAATTCATCATAGAGACTCAAGGTCAGCCACCAGATCATGTTCTAGACTCTGGCGTGTACACTGAAGACTATTTCATTGAAGACAACGACAACCAACAGCGCTGGACATTGAAGACTGACCAACAATTTCAGTACGAGACAGGATATGAGTCCCTGGAGACAAGATACATAAAACTGACGCGTCTCGATGACCTCGAACAAGTAATGATGTTTAGAAGAGGACCTGAAAATGGCCAACGTTTGTTTGTAAGCTTAATTAAACAGATGTTGGCCTTGGATGCAAACCAGCGCATAACACCGTCGGAGGTTCTCCGGCATCCCTTTTTCAACCCTAAGAGTTCCCCTTGCATTGACATGAGTGCTGAAAGACCACAAAACCCTGTGGTCTTTCAGCACCCTTCAAACTTGAAATGCAAGAGATCAGAGAAAATCAACTGCAGTTTTCAAAACTCGGTTGAATTTTCTCAGCAAGTATTCATCCACACGTCAGCCAGCCCATCCTTCAGCTCAGATGAGGTTGAAATAGTTGAAGGGAGCATTTGGGAGTGGGAAACCACTACAAGGTAGAGGCTTTCCTCGGAGAAGGGGGCTTTGGTATTGTAGCCAAATGCCGTGATACCAAAACCAACCAAGCTGTGGCTATTAAGGTGAACAAGAGCTGCCCTGATATTCTGCAACAGGCAAAACTGGAAATTTTCATCCTGGAGCAGCTGCGAAGGTTGGATCCAGATGCCGCCAACATTGTTCAATGGAACGGCTTTTTCCTTGACAGAGAGCGGGTTTGCCTGAAATTTGAACTCCTTGATCAATGCCTGTGGGACTACATACGGGACCCGAATAACCGGCGTCTCCCCATAAGCGAAGTCAGGCCAATTTTAGGTCAACTCACTAATGCTCTGTCCCACCTGGGTTCTTTGGGAATAGTGCACGCTGACCTCAAACCTGGAAACATCATGGTTGTAAATCGCTATGAGTCTCCAGTCAAAGTCAGACTTATAGACTTTGGCCTCGCATGTCCTGCGTCTGCAGTGATGCCTGGTGACCGTGTGGGGACAGTTGGTTATAGTGCACCTGAGGTTATGCTTGGCCTTCCTTATAACGAAGCAAGTGACATGTGGTCTCTGGGGCTGGTGGCTGTTGAGCTTGTTACAGGGGTGCCACTCTACCCTGGAAAAAAATATTATGATGTTTTGAAATTCATCATAGAGACTCAGGGTCAGCCACCAGATCATGTTCTCGATCCTGGCGTGTACACTGAAGACTATTTCACAAAAGACAACTACAACTACAACCAACAACGCTGGACACTTAAGTCCGCCCAACAATTTAAATACGAGACAGGATATGAATCTTTGGAGACAAGATACATAAAACTGACACGTCTGGATGACCTCGAACAAATAATGATGTTCAGACGAGGACCAGAAGATGGCCAACGCTTATTTGTCAGCCTAATTAAAGAGATGTTGGCCTTGGATGCACACCAGCGGATAACACCCTCTCAGGTTCTACGGCATCCCTTTTTCAACCCTGGCCTCTCCAACAGGTTCCCAAGTATCAACATTGAAAAACCATACAGAGTCAATCTCCAGCATGGCATCTTCCACCCTGGACAAAAGTAATAAAAACACAAACTGGGGTTGGAAAAGGATATTAACAGCAAATTACACTGGAAATATTAATTAAGCTGCTCCAATAATTATCACTTTGGCTTTTTTTTTTTTTTAATTTTCACTCTCCCCACCCCAACCAGTCGCGGCAGATGGCTGTCCCTTCCTGAGCCTGGTTCTGTCGAAGGTTTCTTCCTTTTTAAAGGGAGTTTTTCCTTCCCACTGTCGCTAAATGCTTGCTCATAGGGAATCTTCTGATTGCTGGGGTGGCCAAAACTCTAGGGGAACTAGTAATTCTTGTGAAAATTTAAAAAAAATAAGCCTACCAATATTCAAAGCAGAGCAGCGGACACCTTACCATCACATCAGTCCTTTAATCCGACCTAAAACACCATGTTTACAGAAATAAATTCCATACAAATTGGAAATAAATTGTTGTTTTTGATTGTTTATAAATATATAGTGCTACCCTTCAGCCTCCCAGTAGACATACCTGTGTTATAAATGTGAAACTCCTCTGATTTTCAGAAAAGTTGACCTCTGACCTTGAAGTCAAGGTCACTGAGATTTAAGCTTCACAGAGATTTTCAGTAGATGCAACCATGGTATTGATTTGACAAATCTACACTATCACAAACTTGGATGTCCACAGCGCCTCGCCATATACCAAAGATTAAGAGGTGGATCTTTTCTAGGTTTTTATAAAGATTACAAAACACAAATAACAAAAATGCCAACGCTGTTGTCATTTTGGACAATGCTATTTTGATGTTGTCCAATGTAGTGCAAAAAACCCCAAAACAAACCCAAAATGTAATAAATAAAGTAAATAAGGTACAGTGGGGCAAAAAAGTATTTAGTCAGCCACCGATTGTGCAAGTTCCCCCACTTAAAATGATGACAGAGGTCAGTAATTTGCACCAGAGGTACACTTCAACTGTGAGAGACAGAATGTGAAAAAAAAATCCATGAATTCACATGGTAGGATTTGTAAAGAATTTATTCGTAAATCAGGGTGGAAAATAAGTATTTGGTCAATAACAAAAATACAACTCAATACTTTGTAACATAACCTTTGTTGGCAATAACAGAGGTCAAACGTTTACTATAGGTCTTTACCAGGTTTGCACACACAGTAGCTGGTATTTTGGCCCATTCCTCCATGCAGATCTTCTCAAGAGCAGTGATGTTTTGGGGCTGTCGCCGAGCAACACGGACTTTCAACTCCCGCCACAGATTTTCTATGGGGTTGAGGTCTGGAGACTGGCTAGGCCACTCCAGGACTTTCAAATGCTTCTTACGGAGCCACTCCTTTGTTGCCCGGGCGGTGTGTTTTGGATCATTGTCATGTTGGAAGACCCAGCTTCGTTTCATCTTCAAAGTTCTCACTGATGGAAGGAGGTTTTGGCTCAAAATCTCACGATACTTGGCCCCATTCATTCTGTCCTTAACACGGATCAGTCGTCCTGTCCCCTTGGCAGAAAAACAGCCCCATAGCATGATGTTTCCACCCCCATTAGTGAAGGTTTGCCCGGTGCTGCAGCGGTCATGTCAGTGGGGGGATCCGGGGGTTTCTCTGTGAATTTCACCGTGGCAGCGCGCTCGGTGTTTTATTTTTCGCTGTAGAAAGTTTTCTTCCCATGCAGAGTGCACAGCAGACGCTAATGTTTTTGACACTTTTTACAGAACCGAACTCAAACCAATGTCAGTACTTCCACGCTGTGAATGCTGCACGGTCGTCCTCTCTCCTGCACTCCACATTATCCATTGTTGATCTGCACACGTCTGTTGCTGCCACGGACGCCGCTCGTACGTCATTGTCATGAGACACTCTCACAAACAAAATCACGACAGTTTAGTAATGCAGTAATGAAGAGTACTTACGGTAAAGTAACAGTAATCTTATTACTTTTTTGCAATAGTAATCCCTTAATTTACAGGGATTACAGCAACATGTTACTGTAAAAAGTAATCAGATGATTACTTTTTTCCAAGTAATCAGATTACAGCAACATGTTACTGTAATCTGATTACTTTTTTCCAAGTAATCAGATTACAGCAACATGTTACTGTAATCTGATTACTTTTTTCCAAGTAATCAGATTACAGCAACATGTTGCTGTAATCTGATTACTTTTTTCCAAGTAATCAGATTACAGTAGTAATCTGATTACTTTTTCCCAAGTAATCAGATTACAGTAGTAATCCGATTACTTTTTTCCAGTAATCAGATTACAGTAGTAATCCGATTACTTTTTTCCAGGTAATCAGATTACAGTAGTAATCCGATTACTTTTTTCCAAGTAATCAGATTACAGTAGTAATCTGATTACTTTTTTCCAGTAATCAGATTACAGTAGTAATCTGATTACTTTTTTCCAAGTAATCAGATTACTACTGTAATCTGATTACTTTTTTCAAGTAATCAGATTACAGCAACATGTTGCAGGGTGGAAAATAAGTATTTGGTCAATAACAAAAATACAACTCAATACTTTGTAACATAACCTTTGTTGGCAATAACAGAGGTCAAACGTTTACTATAGGTCTTTACCAGGTTTGCACACACAGTAGCTGGTATTTTGGCCCATTCCTCCATGCAGATCTTCTCAAGAGCAGTGATGTTTTGGGGCTGTCGCCGAGCAACACGGACTTTCAACTCCCGCCACAGATTTTCTATGGGGTTGAGGTCTGGAGACTGGCTAGGCCACTCCAGGACTTTCAAATGCTTCTTACGGAGCCACTCCTTTGTTGCCCGGGCGGTGTGTTTTGGATCATTGTCATGTTGGAAGACCCAGCTTCGTTTCATCTTCAAAGTTCTCACTGATGGAAGGAGGTTTTGGCTCAAAATCTCACGATATTTGGCCCCATTCATTCTGTCCTTAACACGGATCAGTCGTCCTGTCCCCTTGGCTTTATTAAACATTGTTAAATGGAACGGCTTTTTCCATGACGGAGAGCGGGTTTGCTTAAAGTTCGAACTCCTTGATCAATGCCTGTGGGACTATATAGGGGACCGGAAAAACCAGGGTCTCCCCATAAGCGAAGTCAGGCCAATTTTAGGTCAGCTCACTAATGCTCTGTCCCACCTGGGTTCTGTGGGAATAGTGCATGCTGACCTCAAACCTGGAAACATCATGGTTGTAAACCGCCATGAGTCTCCCATCAAAGTCAAACTTATAGACTTTGGCCTCGCATGTCCTGCGTCTGCAGTCTGATGCCTGGTGACCGTGTGGGGACGGTTGGTTATAGTGCACCTGAAGTTATGCTTGGCCTTCCTTACAATGAAGCAAGTGACATGTGGTCTCTGGGGCTGGTAGCTGTGGAGCTTGGTACAGGGGTGCCACTCTACCCTGGAAATGAAGACTATGATGTTTTGAAATTCATCATAGAGACTCAGGGTCAGCCACCAGATCATGTTCTAGACTCTGGCGTGTACACTGAAGACTATTTCATTGAAGACAACGACAACCAACAGCGCTGGACATTTAAGACTGACCAACAATTTCAGTACGAGACAGGATATGAGTCCCTGGAGACAAGATACATAAAACTGACGCGTCTCGATGACCTCGAACAAGTAATGATGTTTAGAAGAGGACCAGAAAATGGCCAACGTTTGTTTGTAAGCTTAATTAAACAGATGTTGGCCTTGGATGCAAACCAGCGCATAACACCGTCGGAGGTTCTCCGGCATCCCTTTTTCAACCCTAAGAGTTCCCCTTGCATTGACATCAGTGCTGAAAGACCACAAAACCCTGTGGTCTTTCAGCACCCTTCAAACTTGAAATGCAAGAGATCAGAGAAAATCAACTGCAGTTTTCAAAACTCGGTTGAATTTTCTCAGCAAGTATTCATCCACACGTCAGCCAGCCCATCCTTCAGCTCAGATGAGGTTGAAATAGTTGAAGGGAGCATTTGGGAGTGGGAAACCACTACAAGGTAGAGGCTTTCCTCGGAGAAGGGGGCTTTGGTATTGTAGCCAAATGCCGTGATACCAAAACCAACCAAGCTGTGGCTATTAAGGTGAACAAGAGCTGCCCTGATATTCTGCAACAGGCAAAACTGGAAATTTTCATCCTGGAGCAGCTGCGAAGGTTGGATCCAGATGCCGCCAACATTGTTCAATGGAACAGCTTTTTCCTTGACAGAGAGCGGGTTTGCCTGAAATTTGAACTCCTTGATCAATGCCTGTGGGACTACATACGGGACCCGAATAACCGGCGTCTCCCCATAAGCGAAGTCAGGCCAATTTTAGGTCAACTCACTAATGCTCTGTCCCACCTGGGTTCTTTGGGAATAGTGCACGCTGACCTCAAACCTGGAAACATCATGGTTGTAAATCGCTATGAGTCTCCAGTCAAAGTCAGACTTATAGACTTTGGCCTCGCATGTCCTGCGTCTGCAGTGATGCCTGGTGACCGTGTGGGGACAGTTGGTTATAGTGCACCTGAGGTTATGCTTGGCCTTCCTTATAACGAAGCAAGTGACATGTGGTCTCTGGGGCTGGTGGCTGTTGAGCTTGTTACAGGGGTGCCACTCTACCCTGGAAAAAAATATTATGATGTTTTGAAATTCATCATAGAGACTCAGGGTCAGCCACCAGATCATGTTCTCGATCCTGGCGTGTACACTGAAGACTATTTCACAAAAGACAACTACAACTACAACCAACAACGCTGGACACTTAAGTCCGCCCAACAATTTAAATACGAGACAGGATATGAATCTTTGGAGACAAGATACATAAAACTGACACGTCTGGATGACCTCGAACAAATAATGATGTTCAGACGAGGACCAGAAGATGGCCAACGCTTATTTGTCAGCCTAATTAAAGAGATGTTGGCCTTGGATGCACACCAGCGGATAACACCCTCTCAGGTTCTACGGCATCCCTTTTTCAACCCTGGCCTCTCCAACAGGTTCCCAAGTATCAACATTGAAAAACCATACAGAGTCAATCTCCAGCATGGCATCTTCCACCCTGGACAAAAGTAATAAAAACACAAACTGGGGTTGGAAAAGGATATTAACAGCAAATTACACTGGAAATATTAATTAAGCTGCTCCAATAATTATCACTTTGGCTTTTTTTTTTTTTTAAATTTTCACTCTCCCCACCCCAACCAGTCGCGGCAGATGGCTGTCCCTTCCTGAGCCTGGTTCTGTCGAAGGTTTCTTCCTTTTTAAAGGGAGTTTTTCCTTCCCACTGTCGCTAAATGCTTGCTCATAGGGAATCTTCTGATTGCTGGGGTGGCCAAAACTCTAGGGGAACTAGTAATTCTTGTGAAAATTAAAAAAAAATAAGCCTACCAATATTCAAAGCAGAGCAGCGGACACCTTACCATCACATCAGTCCTTTAATCCGACCTAAAACACCATGTTTACAGAAATAAATTCCATACAAATTGGAAATAAATTGTTGTTTTTGATTGTTTATAAATATATAGTGCTACCCTTCAGCCTCCCAGTAGACATACCTGTGTTATAAATGTGAAACTCCTCTGATTTTCAGAAAAGTTGACCTCTGACCTTGAAGTCAAGGTCACTGAGATTTAAGCTTCACAGAGATTTTCAGTAGATGCAACCATGGTATTGATTTGACAAATCTACACTATCACAAACTTGGATGTCCACAGCGCCTCGCCATATACCAAAGATTAAGAGGTGGATCTTTTCTAGGTTTTTATAAAGATTACAAAACACAAATAACAAAAATGCCAACGCTGTTGTCATTTTGGACAATGCTATTTTGATGTTGTCCAATGTAGTGCAAAAAACCCCAAAACAAACCCAAAATGTAATAAATAAAGTAAATAAGGTACAGTGGGGCAAAAAAGTATTTAGTCAGCCACCGATTGTGCAAGTTCCCCCACTTAAAATGATGACAGAGGTCAGTAATTTGCACCAGAGGTACACTTCAACTGTGAGAGACAGAATGTGAAAAAAAAATCCATGAATTCACATGGTAGGATTTGTAAAGAATTTATTCGTAAATCAGGGTGGAAAATAAGTATTTGGTCAATAACAAAAATACAACTCAATACTTTGTAACATAACCTTTGTTGGCAATAACAGAGGTCAAACGTTTACTATAGGTCTTTACCAGGTTTGCACACACAGTAGCTGGTATTTTGGCCCATTCCTCCATGCAGATCTTCTCAAGAGCAGTGATGTTTTGGGGCTGTCGCCGAGCAACACGGACTTTCAACTCCCGCCACAGATTTTCTATGGGGTTGAGGTCTGGAGACTGGCTAGGCCACTCCAGGACTTTCAAATGCTTCTTACGGAGCCACTCCTGTGTTGCCCGGGCGGTGTGTTTTGGATCATTGTCATGTTGGAAGACCCAGCCTCGTTTCATCTTCAAAGTTCTCACTGATGGAAGGAGGTTTTGGCTCAAAATCTCACGATACTTGGCCCCATTCATTCTGTCCTTAACACGGATCAGTCGTCCTGTCCCCTTGGCTTTATTAAACATTGTTAAATGGAACGGCTTTTTCCATGACGGAGAGCGGGTTTGCTTAAAGTTCGAACTCCTTGATCAATGCCTGTGGGACTATATAGGGGACCGGAAAAACCAGGGTCTCCCCATAAGCGAAGTCAGGCCAATTTTAGGTCAGCTCACTAATGCTCTGTCCCACCTGGGTTCTGTGGGAATAGTGCATGCTGACCTCAAACCTGGAAACATCATGGTTGTAAACCGCCATGAGTCTCCCATCAAAGTCAAACTTATAGACTTTGGCCTCGCATGTCCTGCGTCTGCAGTGATGCCTGGTGACCGTGTGGGGACGGTTGGTTATAGTGCACCTGAAGTTATGCTTGGCCTTCCTTACAATGAAGCAAGTGACATGTGGTCTCTGGGGCTGGTAGCTGTGGAGCTTGGTACAGGGGTGCCACTCTACCCTGGAAATGAAGACTATGATGTTTTGAAATTCATCATAGAGACTCAGGGTCAGCCACCAGATCATGTTCTAGACTCTGGCGTGTACACTGAAGACTATTTCATTGAAGACAACGACAACCAACAGCGCTGGACATTTAAGACTGACCAACAATTTCAGTACGAGACAGGATATGAGTCCCTGGAGACAAGATACATAAAACTGACGCGTCTCGATGACCTCGAACAAGTAATGATGTTTAGAAGAGGACCAGAAAATGGCCAACGTTTGTTTGTAAGCTTAATTAAACAGATGTTGGCCTTGGATGCAAACCAGCGCATAACACCGTCGGAGGTTCTCCGGCATCCCTTTTTCAACCCTAAGAGTTCCCCTTGCATTGACATCAGTGCTGAAAGACCACAAAACCCTGTGGTCTTTCAGCACCCTTCAAACTTGAAATGCAAGAGATCAGAGAAAATCAACTGCAGTTTTCAAAACTCGGTTGAATTTTCTCAGCAAGTATTCATCCACACGTCAGCCAGCCCATCCTTCAGCTCAGATGAGGTTGAAATAGTTGAAGGGAGCATTTGGGAGTGGGAAACCACTACAAGGTAGAGGCTTTCCTCGGAGAAGGGGGCTTTGGTATTGTAGCCAAATGCCGTGATACCAAAACCAACCAAGCTGTGGCTATTAAGGTGAACAAGAGCTGCCCTGATATTCTGCAACAGGCAAAACTGGAAATTTTCATCCTGGAGCAGCTGCGAAGGTTGGATCCAGATGCCGCCAACATTGTTCAATGGAACGGCTTTTTCCTTGACAGAGAGCGGGTTTGCCTGAAATTTGAACTCCTTGATCAATGCCTGTGGGACTACATACGGGACCCGAATAACCGGCGTCTCCCCATAAGCGAAGTCAGGCCAATTTTAGGTCAACTCACTAATGCTCTGTCCCACCTGGGTTCTTTGGGAATAGTGCACGCTGACCTCAAACCTGGAAACATCATGGTTGTAAATCGCTATGAGTCTCCAGTCAAAGTCAGACTTATAGACTTTGGCCTCGCATGTCCTGCGTCTGCAGTGATGCCTGGTGACCGTGTGGGGACAGTTGGTTATAGTGCACCTGAGGTTATGCTTGGCCTTCCTTATAACGAAGCAAGTGACATGTGGTCTCTGGGGCTGGTGGCTGTTGAGCTTGTTACAGGGGTGCCACTCTACCCTGGAAAAAAATATTATGATGTTTTGAAATTCATCATAGAGACTCAGGGTCAGCCACCAGATCATGTTCTCGATCCTGGCGTGTACACTGAAGACTATTTCACAAAAGACAACTACAACTACAACCAACAACGCTGGACACTTAAGTCCGCCCAACAATTTAAATACGAGACAGGATATGAATCTTTGGAGACAAGATACATAAAACTGACACGTCTGGATGACCTCGAACAAATAATGATGTTCAGACGAGGACCAGAAGATGGCCAACGCTTATTTGTCAGCCTAATTAAAGAGATGTTGGCCTTGGATGCACACCAGCGGATAACACCCTCTCAGGTTCTACGGCATCCCTTTTTCAACCCTGGCCTCTCCAACAGGTTCCCAAGTATCAACATTGAAAAACCATACAGAGTCAATCTCCAGCATGGCATCTTCCACCCTGGACAAAAGTAATAAAAACACAAACTGGGGTTGGAAAAGGATATTAACAGCAAATTACACTGGAAATATTAATTAAGCTGCTCCAATAATTATCACTTTGGCTTTTTTTTTTTTTTAAATTTTCACTCTCCCCACCCCAACCAGTCGCGGCAGATGGCTGTCCCTTCCTGAGCCTGGTTCTGTCGAAGGTTTCTTCCTTTTTAAAGGGAGTTTTTCCTTCCCACTGTCGCTAAATGCTTGCTCATAGGGAATCTTCTGATTGCTGGGGTGGCCAAAACTCTAGGGGAACTAGTAATTCTTGTGAAAATTAAAAAAAAATAAGCCTACCAATATTCAAAGCAGAGCAGCGGACACCTTACCATCACATCAGTCCTTTAATCCGACCTAAAACACCATGTTTACAGAAATAAATTCCATACAAATTGGAAATAAATTGTTGTTTTTGATTGTTTATAAATATATAGTGCTACCCTTCAGCCTCCCAGTAGACATACCTGTGTTATAAATGTGAAACTCCTCTGATTTTCAGAAAAGTTGACCTCTGACCTTGAAGTCAAGGTCACTGAGATTTAAGCTTCACAGAGATTTTCAGTAGATGCAACCATGGTATTGATTTGACAAATCTACACTATCACAAACTTGGATGTCCACAGCGCCTCGCCATATACCAAAGATTAAGAGGTGGATCTTTTCTAGGTTTTTATAAAGATTACAAAACACAAATAACAAAAATGCCAACGCTGTTGTCATTTTGGACAATGCTATTTTGATGTTGTCCAATGTAGTGCAAAAAACCCCAAAACAAACCCAAAATGTAATAAATAAAGTAAATAAGGTACAGTGGGGCAAAAAAGTATTTAGTCAGCCACCGATTGTGCAAGTTCCCCCACTTAAAATGATGACAGAGGTCAGTAATTTGCACCAGAGGTACACTTCAACTGTGAGAGACAGAATGTGAAAAAAAAATCCATGAATTCACATGGTAGGATTTGTAAAGAATTTATTCGTAAATCAGGGTGGAAAATAAGTATTTGGTCAATAACAAAAATACAACTCAATACTTTGTAACATAACCTTTGTTGGCAATAACAGAGGTCAAACGTTTACTATAGGTCTTTACCAGGTTTGCACACACAGTAGCTGGTATTTTGGCCCATTCCTCCATGCAGATCTTCTCAAGAGCAGTGATGTTTTGGGGCTGTCGCCGAGCAACACGGACTTTCAACTCCCGCCACAGATTTTCTATGGGGTTGAGGTCTGGAGACTGGCTAGGCCACTCCAGGACTTTCAAATGCTTCTTACGGAGCCACTCCTGTGTTGCCCGGGCGGTGTGTTTTGGATCATTGTCATGTTGGAAGACCCAGCCTCGTTTCATCTTCAAAGTTCTCACTGATGGAAGGAGGTTTTGGCTCAAAATCTCACGATACTTGGCCCCATTCATTCTGTCCTTAACACGGATCAGTCGTCCTGTCCCCTTGGCTTTATTAAACATTGTTAAATGGAACGGCTTTTTCCATGACGGAGAGCGGGTTTGCTTAAAGTTCGAACTCCTTGATCAATGCCTGTGGGACTATATAGGGGACCGGAAAAACCAGGGTCTCCCCATAAGCGAAGTCAGGCCAATTTTAGGTCAGCTCACTAATGCTCTGTCCCACCTGGGTTCTGTGGGAATAGTGCATGCTGACCTCAAACCTGGAAACATCATGGTTGTAAACCGCCATGAGTCTCCCATCAAAGTCAAACTTATAGACTTTGGCCTCGCATGTCCTGCGTCTGCAGTGATGCCTGGTGACCGTGTGGGGACGGTTGGTTATAGTGCACCTGAAGTTATGCTTGGCCTTCCTTACAATGAAGCAAGTGACATGTGGTCTCTGGGGCTGGTAGCTGTGGAGCTTGGTACAGGGGTGCCACTCTACCCTGGAAATGAAGACTATGATGTTTTGAAATTCATCATAGAGACTCAGGGTCAGCCACCAGATCATGTTCTAGACTCTGGCGTGTACACTGAAGACTATTTCATTGAAGACAACGACAACCAACAGCGCTGGACATTTAAGACTGACCAACAATTTCAGTACGAGACAGGATATGAGTCCCTGGAGACAAGATACATAAAACTGACGCGTCTCGATGACCTCGAACAAGTAATGATGTTTAGAAGAGGACCAGAAAATGGCCAACGTTTGTTTGTAAGCTTAATTAAACAGATGTTGGCCTTGGATGCAAACCAGCGCATAACACCGTCGGAGGTTCTCCGGCATCCCTTTTTCAACCCTAAGAGTTCCCCTTGCATTGACATCAGTGCTGAAAGACCACAAAACCCTGTGGTCTTTCAGCACCCTTCAAACTTGAAATGCAAGAGATCAGAGAAAATCAACTGCAGTTTTCAAAACTCGGTTGAATTTTCTCAGCAAGTATTCATCCACACGTCAGCCAGCCCATCCTTCAGCTCAGATGAGGTTGAAATAGTTGAAGGGAGCATTTGGGAGTGGGAAACCACTACAAGGTAGAGGCTTTCCTCGGAGAAGGGGGCTTTGGTATTGTAGCCAAATGCCGTGATACCAAAACCAACCAAGCTGTGGCTATTAAGGTGAACAAGAGCTGCCCTGATATTCTGCAACAGGCAAAACTGGAAATTTTCATCCTGGAGCAGCTGCGAAGGTTGGATCCAGATGCCGCCAACATTGTTCAATGGAACGGCTTTTTCCTTGACAGAGAGCGGGTTTGCATGAAATTTGAACTCCTTGATCAATGCCTGTGGGACTACATACGGGACCCGAATAACCGGCGTCTCCCCATAAGCGAAGTCAGGCCAATTTTAGGTCAACTCACTAATGCTCTGTCCCACCTGGGTTCTTTGGGAATAGTGCACGCTGACCTCAAACCTGGAAACATCATGGTTGTAAATCGCTATGAGTCTCCAGTCAAAGTCAGACTTATAGACTTTGGCCTCGCATGTCCTGCGTCTGCAGTGATGCCTGGTGACCGTGTGGGGACAGTTGGTTATAGTGCACCTGAGGTTATGCTTGGCCTTCCTTATAACGAAGCAAGTGACATGTGGTCTCTGGGGCTGGTGGCTGTTGAGCTTGTTACAGGGGTGCCACTCTACCCTGGAAAAAAATATTATGATGTTTTGAAATTCATCATAGAGACTCAGGGTCAGCCACCAGATCATGTTCTCGATCCTGGCGTGTACACTGAAGACTATTTCACAAAAGACAACTACAACTACAACCAACAACGCTGGACACTTAAGTCCGCCCAACAATTTAAATACGAGACAGGATATGAATCTTTGGAGACAAGATACATAAAACTGACACGTCTGGATGACCTCGAACAAATAATGATGTTCAGACGAGGACCAGAAGATGGCCAACGCTTATTTGTCAGCCTAATTAAAGAGATGTTGGCCTTGGATGCACACCAGCGGATAACACCCTCTCAGGTTCTACGGCATCCCTTTTTCAACCCTGGCCTCTCCAACAGGTTCCCAAGTATCAACATTGAAAAACCATACAGAGTCAATCTCCAGCATGGCATCTTCCACCCTGGACAAAAGTAATAAAAACACAAACTGGGGTTGGAAAAGGATATTAACAGCAAATTACACTGGAAATATTAATTAAGCTGCTCCAATAATTATCACTTTGGCTTTTTTTTTTTTTTAAATTTTCACTCTCCCCACCCCAACCAGTCGCGGCAGATGGCTGTCCCTTCCTGAGCCTGGTTCTGTCGAAGGTTTCTTCCTTTTTAAAGGGAGTTTTTCCTTCCCACTGTCGCTAAATGCTTGCTCATAGGGAATCTTCTGATTGCTGGGGTGGCCAAAACTCTAGGGGAACTAGTAATTCTTGTGAAAATTAAAAAAAAATAAGCCTACCAATATTCAAAGCAGAGCAGCGGACACCTTACCATCACATCAGTCCTTTAATCCGACCTAAAACACCATGTTTACAGAAATAAATTCCATACAAATTGGAAATAAATTGTTGTTTTTGATTGTTTATAAATATATAGTGCTACCCTTCAGCCTCCCAGTAGACATACCTGTGTTATAAATGTGAAACTCCTCTGATTTTCAGAAAAGTTGACCTCTGACCTTGAAGTCAAGGTCACTGAGATTTAAGCTTCACAGAGATTTTCAGTAGATGCAACCATGGTATTGATTTGACAAATCTACACTATCACAAACTTGGATGTCCACAGCGCCTCGCCATATACCAAAGATTAAGAGGTGGATCTTTTCTAGGTTTTTATAAAGATTACAAAACACAAATAACAAAAATGCCAACGCTGTTGTCATTTTGGACAATGCTATTTTGATGTTGTCCAATGTAGTGCAAAAAACCCCAAAACAAACCCAAAATGTAATAAATAAAGTAAATAAGGTACAGTGGGGCAAAAAAGTATTTAGTCAGCCACCGATTGTGCAAGTTCCCCCACTTAAAATGATGACAGAGGTCAGTAATTTGCACCAGAGGTACACTTCAACTGTGAGAGACAGAATGTGAAAAAAAAATCCATGAATTCACATGGTAGGATTTGTAAAGAATTTATTCGTAAATCAGGGTGGAAAATAAGTATTTGGTCAATAACAAAAATACAACTCAATACTTTGTAACATAACCTTTGTTGGCAATAACAGAGGTCAAACGTTTACTATAGGTCTTTACCAGGTTTGCACACACAGTAGCTGGTATTTTGGCCCATTCCTCCATGCAGATCTTCTCAAGAGCAGTGATGTTTTGGGGCTGTCGCCGAGCAACACGGACTTTCAACTCCCGCCACAGATTTTCTATGGGGTTGAGGTCTGGAGACTGGCTAGGCCACTCCAGGACTTTCAAATGCTTCTTACGGAGCCACTCCTTTGTTGCCCGGGCGGTGTGTTTTGGATCATTGTCATGTTGGAAGACCCAGCTTCGTTTCATCTTCAAAGTTCTCACTGATGGAAGGAGGTTTTGGCTCAAAATCTCACGATACTTGGCCCCATTCATTCTGTCCTTAACACGGATCAGTCGTCCTGTCCCCTTGGCAGAAAAACAGCCCCATAGCATGATGTTTCCACCCCCATGCTTCACAGTAGGTATGGTGTTCTTGGGATGCAACTCAGTATTCTTCTTCCTCCAAACACGACGAGTTGAGTTTATACCAAAAAGTTCTACTTTGGTTTCATCTGACCACATGACATTCTCCCAATCCTCTGCTGTATCATCCATGTGCTCTCTGGCAAACTTCAGACGGGCCTGGACATGCACTGGCTTCAGCAGCGGAACACGTCTGGCACTGCGGGATTTGATTCCCTGCCGTTGTAGTGTGTTACTGATGGTGACCTTTGTTACTTTGGTCCCAGCTCTCTGCAGGTCATTCACCAGGTCCCCCCGTGTGGTTCTGGGATCTTTGCTCACCGTTCTCATGATCATTTTGACCCCACGGGATGAGATCTTGCGTGGAGCCCCAGATCGAGGGAGATTATCAGTGGTCTTGTATGTCTTCCATTTTCTGATGATTGCTCCCACAGTTGATTTTTTCACACCAAGCTGCTTGCCTATTGTAGATTCACTCTTCCCAGTCTGGTGCAGGTCTACAATTCTTTTCCTGGTGTCCTTCGAAAGCTCTTTGGTCTTGGCCATGGCGGAGTTTGGAGTCTGACTGGTTGAGGCTGTGGACAGGTGTCTTTTATACAGATGATGAGGTCAAACAGGTGCCATTCATACAGGTAACGAGTGGGGGACAGAAAAGCTTCTTACAGAAGACGTTACAGGTCTGTGAGAGCCAGGGATTTTCCTTGTTTGAGGTGACCAAATACTTATTTTCCACCCTGATTTACAAATAAATTCTTTACAAATCCTACCATGTCAATTCATGGATTTTTTTTTCACATTCTGTCTCTCACAGTTGAAGTGTACCTCTGGTGCAAATTACTGACCTCTGTCATCATTTTAAGTGGGGGAACTTGCACAATCGGTGGCTGACTAAATACTTTTTTGCCCCACTGTATATACTACATAGTATAAAAAAAATTGAGTGGTCCACAATGGGGTCAATGAACAGAATGAAGGAAGTAAGTCTTTTATATGACAATGGTGTGAAAAAGCGTTTTCCTATTTATTTGTATGTTTGTCACACTTAAACATTTCAGATCATCAAACATTTTTTTCTTTTTTATGTAAAAAGAAAAGTCCTTTAACTGTCCAGTTTTATTGATGTTATGATGCTTCTGCCACTGGTTTGTCATTAATAAATCAGACTTTGGCTGCTGCAGCAGAAAAAGACAAAGAGAAAATGTAATCACACAAATCAGAGGTGCAGATTTACACTTTACCTGAAACAGAGCAAAAGTGCTTTTTAAATAGGTTAATGAATATTAAGTAATATAGGCTAGATGTCTGGACATTACTAGTTTCATTTGGGCCTTCTGGGCCATTAGTCCTCTGGCTTATTGCCAGTTAACAGCCAAATAGCTTGTGTATTTTATTATCTTAGTGTGCTAAAGATTCTAGTTCTTATTCTGGTCAAACTGTGCTTTATTATTTGTTTACAGCACAGCTACAGTTCCAGGTGACTTCAAGTCAAAAGGATACTACATGTCAATGGCCAGCAGCCTGTAATCAGTTTGAATATTGCAGTAAATGTACCTGGATCTGTTTCTATTGGGTTGTGAATTTGGTCTCACTGTTACATCCAACTTTTAGAGTGGGATAAAGACAAAAAGAAAGAAGAGAGAATGGATTTGTAGTTAGAAATTGAAAGTTGCTTCTGTTTTGCCCACACACATTGATGATGATTTCACATCACTAAGCAGGTTATCAAATGTGGACAGAATGTTAGCAGAATGTTATAATTCTCATAAGATTCTGTTTTTGTATCATTCAATACAATGTGTTTATGTGTGACATACTGATATGAATCATAGTATCTTATGGAATTCCAAAAATGGCTGCCAGGACAGCTGCCACCACACTGATGTGACACACTACAAATCAACTCTTTGATGCTCTGTGCTGAGTCTGCACAATAACCTGCACTTAAACATTTATTTAATATCACGTACACATATACACATACTGTCCCTCAAGAAGACACTGAGAAAAAATAAAGAATAACATTGAGACTGTAACTTTGCCATAAGTAATAGGTGTCAAACTCTGGCCCGCTCTTACTATTAGAGCTGGCCTACTGGTATTATACAGCTAATATATATATATTGTTTAGTATTAAGCTTTGCTTGATCCATATTCAGTTTTCCAGCAAAACGTATTTGAGTCCATAAGAAAAGATTCATTCTTATATCTGGAGGAAGATTTTTTTTTCAATAAATATTAATGTTAGCCCACGACTTTGTTCCTGTTTTGAATTTTGGCCCACTGTGTATTTGAGTTTGACACCCCTGCCATAAGTCATTGTTGATTTTGTCTTCACTCTCCATCCCCTGCCAAGCTGCACCTGTGATTCTGCGGCTGCTCGCTGATGAGCTGACAGATAAGATCTTTTCTTATCCTCTGCATCCTTACCCTATCACCTCTGCCTCCCACAGGGCGCCAGCCTGCCCTGTTGAAACACTATTTTTTTTTCAGTGTTTCAACTGAAAAAATAGAATGCCATTGATAAAAAAAAATAGAATGCCTGTGATCCCCTGTGATGTCATCATCTTCTGTGATGTCCCCTGTGATGTCATGAGAGAAAAAACCCTTAAATAGGAGCTTTGCTCTGTTAAACTTTGCTGCTCAACGGACCTTGACCTGACAGTAAGCAAACCCTTTTGGAGAGTTTTGAGAGAATTTCGCGTTACTTAGCAATTCACTGACCAAGCCGACACATTTCACCATGTCAGCTAACCCATCCTTCCGCTCAAATGAGCTTGGAATAGTTAAAGGGAGCATTTTGGGAAACCACTACAAGGTAGAGGCTTTCCTTGGAGAAGGGGGCTTTGGTGTTGTAGCCAAATGTCGTGATACCAAGACCAACCGAGCTGTGGCTATTAAAGTGAACAAGAGCCGCCCTGATATTCTGCAACAGGCAAAACTGGAACTTTTCATCCTGGAGCAGCTGAGAAGGTTGGATCCAGATGCCGCCAACATTGTTAAATGGAACGGCTTTTTCCATGACGGAGAGCGGGTTTGCTTAAAGTTCGAACTCCTTGATCAATGCCTGTGGGACTATATAGGGGACCGGAAAAACCAGGGTCTCCCCATAAGCGAAGTCAGGCCAATTTTAGGTCAGCTCACTAATGCTCTGTCCCACCTGGGTTCTGTGGGAATAGTGCATGCTGACCTCAAACCTGGAAACATCATGGTTGTAAACCGCCATGAGTCTCCCATCAAAGTCAAACTTATAGACTTTGGCCTCGCATGTCCTGCGTCTGCAGTGATGCCTGGTGACTGTGTGGGGACGGTTGGTTATAGTGCACCTGAAGTTATGCTTGGCCTTCCTTACAATGAAGCAAGTGACATGTGGTCTCTGGGGCTGGTAGCTGTGGAGCTTGGTACAGGGGTGCCACTCTACCCTGGAAATGAAGACTATGATGTTTTGAAATTCATCATAGAGACTCAGGGTCAGCCACCAGATCATCTTCTAGACTCTGGCGTGTACACTGAAGACTATTTCATTGAAGACAACGACAACCAACAGCGCTGGACATTGAAGACTGACCAACAATTTCAGTACGAGACAGGATATGAGTCCCTGGAGACAAGATACATAAAACTGACGCGTCTCGATGACCTCGAACAAGTAATGATGTTTAGAAGAGGACCAGAAAATGGCCAACGTCTGTTTGTAAGCTTAATTAAACAGATGTTGGCCTTGGATGCAAACCAGCGCATAACACCGTCGGAGGTTCTCCGGCATCCCTTTTTCAACCCTAAGAGTTCCCCTTGCATTGACATGAGTGCTGAAAGACCACAAAACCCTGTGGTCTTTCAGCACCCTTCAAACTTGAAATGCAAGAGATCAGAGAAAATCAACTGCAGTTTTCAAAACTCGGTTGAATTTTCTCAGCAAGTATTCGTCCACACGTCAGCCAGCCCATCCTTCAGCTCAGATGAGGTTGAAATAGTTGAAGGGAGCATTTTGGGAAACCACTACAAGGTAGAGGCTTTCCTCGGAGAAGGGGGCTTTGGTATTGTAGCCAAATGCCGTGATACCAAAACCAACCAAGCTGTGGCTATTAAGGTGAACAAGAGCCGCCCTGATATTCTGCAACAGGCAAAACTGGAAATTTTCATCCTGGAGCAGCTGCGAAGGTTGGATCCAGATGCCGCCAACATTGTTCAATGGAACGGCTTTTTCCTTGACAGAGAGCGGGTTTGCCTGAAATTTGAACTCCTTGATCAATGCCTGTGGGACTACATACGGGACCTGAATAACCGGCGTCTCCCCATAAGCGAAGTCAGGCCAATTTTAGGTCAACTCACTAATGCTCTGTCCCACCTGGGTTCTTTGGGAATAGTGCACGCTGACCTCAAACCTGGAAACATCATGGTTGTAAATCGCTGGGAGTCTCCAGTCAAAGTCAGACTTATAGACTTTGGCCTCGCATGTCCTGCGTCTGCAGTGATGCCTGGTGACCGTGTGGGGACAGTTGGTTATAGTGCACCTGAGGTTATGCTTGGCCTTCCTTATAACGAAGCATGTGACATGTGGTCTCTAGGGCTGGTGGCTGTTGAGCTTGTTACAGGGGTGCCACTCTACCCTGGAAAAAAATATTATGATGTTTTGAAATTCATCATAGAGACTCAGGGTCAGCCACCAGATCATGTTCTCGATCCTGGCGTGTACACTGAAGACTATTTCACAAAAGACAACTACAACTACAACCAACAACACTGGACATTTAAGACCGCCCAACAATTTAAATACGAGACAGGATATGAATCTTTGGAGACAAGATACATACAACTGACATGTCTGGATGACCTCGAACAAATAATGATGTTCAGACGAGGACCAGAAGATGGCCAACGCTTATTTGTCAGCCTAATTAAAGAGATGTTGGCCTTGGATGCACACCAGCGGATAACACCCTCTCAGGTTCTACGGCATCCCTTTTTCAACCCTGGCCTCTCCAACAGGTTCCCAAGTATCAACATTGAAAAACCATACAGAGTCAATCTCCAGCATGGTATCTTCCACCCTGGACAAAAGTAATAAAAACACAAACTGGGGTTGGAAAAGGATATTAACAGCAAATTACACTGGAAATATTAATTAAGCTGCTCCAATAATTATCACTTTGGCTTTTTTTTTTTAAATTTTCTACTCCCCCCACCCCAACCAGTCGTGGCAGATGACTGTCCCTTCCTGAGCCTGGTTCTGTCGAAGGTTTCTTCCTTTTTAAAGGGAGTTTTTCCTTCCCACTGTCGCTAAATGCTTGCTCATAGGGAATCTTCTGATTGCTGGGGTGGCCAAAACTCTAGGGGAACTGGCAATTCTTGTGAAAATTAAAAAAAAAAAAAAAGCCTACCAATATTCAAAGCAGAGCAGCGGACACCTTACCATCACATCAGTCCTTTAATCCGACCTAAAACACCATGTTTACAGAAATAAATTCCATACAAATTGGAAATAAATTGTTGTTTTTGATTGTTTATAAATATATAGTGCTACCCTTCAGCCTCCCAGTAGACATACCTGTGTTATAAATGTGAAACTCCTCTGATTTTCAGAAAAGTTGACCTCTGACCTTGAAGTCAAGGTCACTGAGATTTAAGCTTCACAGAGATTTTCAGTAGATGCAACCATGGTATTGATTTGAAAAATCTACACTATCACAAACTTGGATGTCCACAGCGCCTCGCCAGATACCAAAGATTAAGAGGTGGATCTTTTCTAGGTTTTTATAAAGATTACAAAACACAAATAACAAAAATGCCAACGCTGTTGTCATTTTTGACGACTCTATTTTGATCTTGTCTAATGTAGTGCAAAAAAACAAAACAAACCCAAAATTTAATAAATAAATTAAATAAGGTATATACTACATAGTATAAAAAATTTTAGTGGTCCACAATGGGGTCAATGAACAGAATGAAGGAAGTAAGTCTTTTATATGACAATGGTGTGAAGAGCGTTTTCCTATTTATTTGTATGTTTGTCACACTTAAACATTTCAGATCATCAAACATTTTTTTCTTTTTTATGTAAAAAGAAAAATCCTTTAACTGCCCAGTTTTCTTGATGTTATGATGCTTCTATGTGTGACATACTGATATGAATCATAGTATCTTATGGAATTCCAAAAATGGCTGCCAGGACAGCTGCCACCACACTGATGTGACACACTACAAATCACCTCTTTGATGCTCTGTGCTGAGTCTGCACAATAACCTGCACTTAAACATTTATTTAATATCACGTACACATATACACATACTGTCCCTCAAGAAGACACTGAGAAAAAATAAAGAATAACATTGAGACTGTAACTTTGCCATAAGTAATAGGTGTCAAACTCTGGCCCGCTCTTACTATCAGAGCTGGCCTACTGGTATTATACAGCTAATATATATATATTGTTTAGTATTAAGCTTTGCTTGATCCATATTCAGTTTTCCAGCAAAACGTATTTGAGTCCATAAGAAGAGACTCATTCTTATATCTAGAGGAAGATCTTTTTTTCCAATAAATATTAATGTTTGCCCGCGACTTTGTTCCTGTTTTGAATTTTGGCCCACTGTGTATTTGAGTTTGACACCCCTGCCATAGGGGGTCTTCTTATTTTTGAGGGTTTCTCTGTTTTCTCCATCTTACAGCAGGGTCTTGAGGCAACCGTTGTTATTTGGCGTTATATAAATAAAAGTGAATGAATTCCAGCAATGCACCTTAAAGATCTTGGAGGACTGCACAGCAGCATGTCTCGCGTGGGCAAAACCCCAATGTTATGTTTTTTTATTTGTTATATTTGTAAATGAAAAAAAGAAATCTTATAAAAGTTACTTTCAGTTTCACACCAATCTGACTGCTCCCTTTCCTGGAATTAAGCACACTCGTCTATTTACCTCTCTGTTTACAGACTGTTCACCTCAGGCGTTAGGCACACCCTCTCTTAACATAGTCATGTGACAAGTTGAAAAACAGGAAATATCCATAAGCTCTAGCTCAAATAATTAACAAAAATATTTGTTTTATTTCTCTTTTCCTCTTTATTCATTTTTTGTGTTTTGTGTTTTAAACAAAGAAAATGAAAAACAAAAAGTTGATAAACTTAAGTGTGGAATAATGTGCCCTTCACTCTGACACCAGCAGATATTTTTTTCAATGCTACTGCCCTCTAGCACCACTGTTTTTTCTATCATTGACAGGCCTGAACTTGTCATTGCCCGTGGGTTTTTGTCTCACAGTTTTGTTTTGTTTATTATTATTCTTTGTTATTTAGTTTCTGGGATGAGTTGGTAGTTTTGATTCAGCTGTAGCCATATATATTGATTCCTGTGTTTTGAGTTTTCTGGAGTCTGGATTATTATTTTTGGATTATTTTGTTTGTGTTTTAGAGTAGTATTTACAGAGTTTGCAGTATATTTTTTCAGTTTTGCCGATGTTCTGTCCTTCCCCATTCTGCATTAATCTTTATTCTAACAGTATGATTTTATCTTTTCATTTTCAAAGGAGCTTGCAAAGAAAAGCGTCTGGACTTCTTTAAGTTACTTGAAGACGTTTCACCTCTCATCCGAGAGGCTTCTTCAGTTCTAAGGTCGTGGAGAGTCCCAGATATAAACCTGGTGGGAGTGTAATTAGGCCCATATTTGTTATTTACATGTTAAATGCTTGACCTGTAATCTGTATATTCTGTATGTTTCAAGCCAGACTTAAAAGAACTCTTCAGCATTAGTGATGTCTCACATCAACTGTTAAGCTTATTCTAAACTTGTTTTGGCTCCAGTCTATTCTGATCCATTCCCAGTATTTAAAATTATATAATCTACATTAAATGTACTAAAATGTTTATTTTTTGACAATTACAAGTCCATTTTTCTTATAAATTTGAGTCAATTTAATGTTTCTCTACAAAGGTATAAAGGCATAAAGGGATCAGTGTTGAACATTACTAATATTTAGTATTGCTAATTGTATTCCTAGTGAATTGTTGAGTGAGTAACACTTTCCAATGTAAACATACAATTACAATTCTGTTTATATCTAAAACACTTTCAGTTTTACACCAATACTCCCTTTCCTGGAATGAAGCACACCTTTTTAAGCCCCTCCCTGTTTATAGAGTATTTACTTCAGACTTTACTGATCTGCCGGTCATGTGATAAGATGCAAAATAGAACATTTCCATCTACTCAGGTGAGTGTCTCTGCATGAAACAGCTTTTATCTGGAAACAGAAAGTAAGATGTCATGTGAGGGGAGAAGAAATGGCGCAGCAAGTAATTGAGCTGGATCAAGGCAAACTCATTCCCTCCCCTTTCACTCAGCAGCCAGTTAAAATATGGATCTAAACACCATGTGATCAAATGGGAGCGCTGAAAACACCACACACCACGGATCAGTGTCTCAGTTTCAGAAGGCATTGAATGGAGCTTTTCTTTAGTAAGGGAAAGTGAAACTTAATTTATCTGGAAGAGAAATGGCGCATCAACTGATTCCGCTGGATCAAGAAAAATTTAGCTGTTCCATCTGTCTGCAACTTCTAAAGGATCCAGTCACTATTCCCTGTGGGCACAGCTACTGCATGGACTGTATCAAAAACTACTGGGATGAGAAGGTAACACACAGCTGCCCTCAGTGCAGAGAGATTTTCACACCGTGGCCTGTCCTGGTGAAGAACACCATGTTAGCTGACTTAGTGGAGGACCTAAAGAAAGCAGAACATCTGACAGCTTCATCTGATCATGTCTGTGGACCTGAAGATGTCGATATTCAGCCTCACTACAACGTATCTCCACCAAAGAAACACAAGCTCATCAAAGCCACTTCAAAGCTTCAGGAGAACATCTGCCCTCGCCACGATGAGGAGATGAAGATTTTCTGCCGCACTGATCAGCAGTGTATCTGTTATCTCTGCTTAATGGATGAACACAAAGACCACGTCACAGTGTCAGCTGCAGCAGAAAGAGCCGAGAAGCAGAAAGGGCTTGGAAGAAATCGGCAAAAATTTCTTCAAAGAATTCAGGAAAGAGAGAAAGATGTGAAGATAATTCATCGAAAAGTGGAGGCTATCAATCTTTCTGCTGATAAAGCTTTCAGAGAATGTGATAAAGTTTTCAAAGATTTGATCAGTTTCATTGAGAAAAAGAGCTCTGAGGTGAAGCAGAAGATCAGATCCAAACAAAAATCTGAACAGAACAGAGTCAAAGAGCTTCAGGAAAAAATAGAGCAGGAGATCAGAGATCTGAGGAGGAGAAACACTGAACTGCAGCAGCTCTCACTGACAGAGGATCACCTCCATTTTCTGAAAAACTACTCCTCACTGTCACATCTGAGTGCATCTACAAACGTACCCACCTACAACAATCTTACTCTGCAGTACTTTGAGGATGTGACTGCATCTGTGTCACGGACCAGAGATAAAGTGAAGGCTCTTCTCAGTGATGAATGGCCCAAAATCTCAGTTGGAACGACCAAAGCAGATATTTTACTGCCTCAAGGAGAACCCAAAACCAGAGACCAATTTTTGAAATATTCTTGTCAGATCACTCTAGATCCAAATACAGCACACACACTGTTGTCACTGAGTGACAGCAACAGAAAAGTAACACTGATGAGTAGAAACCAGTCATATCCAAGTCATCCAGACAAATTCCTTGAATGGTGGCAGGTCCTGAGCAGAGAGGGTCTGACTGGACGCTGTTACTGGGAGGTGAAGTGCAACGGGATGGTTGGAGTAGCTGTTGCATACAAGGATATCGGCCGTAGAGGGACCAGAGAGGAATGTGGATTTGGATTGAATGACAAATCCTGGTCATTAACAGTTTCAGGCAGCGGTTATGAATTCAAACACAACAACATTCCCACTCCCATCCCAGGCCACCTGTCCTCCAGAATAGGAGTATATTTGGATCACAGGGCAGGAACTCTTTCTTTCTACAGCATCACTGAGACCATGAATCTTCTCCACAGAGTCCAGACCAGGTTCACTCAGCCTCTCCATGTTGGACTGTGGCTTGCAGAAAAGGCTGGACACACTGCTGAGGTGTGTGAGCTCAAGAAGAGAATAAACATAAAATAGTAAAATTTGATGCCATGTTGAGATGTGTTTAACCTGTTAGAGATGAATCTTTATGGATATAAGTGTATTCTTTAATTTCTTTGATTGTCTTGTTTTCACCAGCTATTCAGTTAAAACTGTTTATTTGGCAAATCTATATTTTTCTTATATAGTTTATATTTAACCACTGTTTTGTTGTAATGTTAGCAGGAAAAACTCACACAAATATAAATTGATATGAAAATAACTTCAGTATGTTTAAAAATACAGAAAAAGTAATTATATATCAGATGTGTTTGATTCAGGGTTATTATGGTGTTTGCATTTTTAATGTACTTTTCATTTTTAGATTTAAATTGGTGGAAAATGATTGTAAATGTTTAATTTCAGTTATGTTTTCATGAACCTTTTTTTATTTACTGCTGTTTGTAAAATAAAGTGAGCAATGTACACTAAAGTTTCCTGTTTCAAGAAATAAAATATCACTAACATGATGGATGGAAACTTTTGTTAAGAGACATTTAAAGTGGAGCATTCAATAATGTCAAATAATGATGAAATTTAAGAAAGTATAACCTTAAAAACATACATACTGTAGGTCTACACTAATTTAAGTGGGAAAATATGGATGTAAAAGTTGAATTGGAAAGAAATTTAAATATAAGAGAAGAAAAAGTTTTCATAATAAGAAAAGCAGGAAGTAAACTAGCAAAGTGGAAAATGAAAATGAGATATTTCAATGTACGGATCATTATTTCAAGATGTAGTTATTCATGTAAATTTTGCTGTAGTGGCTTTGGATTGATTGAGGATTTTACAGATATAACAGATTTTTGGAACTGGTGATCATTTAGATCCATTACTAGCAATATGTCTGTCTGATGTATCAGATGGAAAACTGATATATTTGTTAAGAATTCTGCTCCATATTGACAATATGGCGAGTTGCCTACTTAGGTAGGTTGAGGGGTTTAAATATTACAGGGCCCAAAGTGTGCCAAGAACATATTCACCACACCATTACATCATTGGCACTCTAAACTTGATAAAAGGTGGGCTTGAGTCATACTTTCATGTTGTTGTGTCTATTATCAGTAGCTCCGTGCAGGCAGGCAAAGAGTGTGAAACTGCAGCGCCTCCAAAGCAGGTCGACTTATAGAGCGATGCCCAGATGAAGCCGAATGAAACCTTAAAGCTACTTTTGTAAAAGAAAAAAAAGATATCTTATAAAAGTAACTTTCAGTTTCACAGCACTCTGACTACTCCCTTTCCTGGAATTAAGCACACCTGTCTAAGCCTCCCTCTGTTTACAGACTCTTTACCCCAGGCATTAGGCACACCCTCTCTTATCACAGTCATATGATAAGTTGCAAAACAGGAAATTTCCATAAGCTTCAGATCAAATAATTAACAAAAAGATTTAATTTCTTTAACTTTTCCTTCCTTTTTTGTGTTTTATGTGTCAAACATAGAAAGTGAAAAAAACACCTTAATAAGTGTGGAATAATGCTGTAAACATACACGGCAGACCCGGGTGGAAATTCATGCTTTGCAGCATACTTTATTGGCTCACGCGGTTGCTGTTCACAACGCTCCCAGAGCTGCAGCTCTCCCGCTGCCAGCTCAACATAACAACAACAACCCCAACCACAGGACCCAGTACAATATTTAATTCGGCGGGGCGTGATTGCGGATGCCGTACAGGTGCGCCCGCCTCCTTTGCGCGGCACCGCAGGCCACGCCCCGCCACAAATGCACTTTGACAACAGCAGATTTTTTTCAATGCTACTGCTCTTTAGCACCACTGTTCTTTCTCTCTGTAACAGGGTGCCCCTTAGCAGCTGGAATCACAGTGAGATGGATCAAGGCAAGAGCAGGGGGACAAGTAGTATTTGTTTGTCTTACAGCTCTCCTTACAAACAATTCACTCCCCTAATGACAACTGGCAGCCTTAAATACCTTCAGCTGTCACAGACTAAAGCATTATTCCACACACAGGTAAATTCTTAAATCCCAACCTTCCACCACAGTATACAACACATCAACTTGAATAAATACATGTATAAATACATTTCACATTTTCATATTAATAAATATTTTACACTTTAATCTTACGCCAAACATTATTATAAATACCCCAAAACCCAAGCACAAAAGATTCCCCACACTCTCTTAACCCATGGTCTCTCCCGGAACCTTTAAAGGGTGTCTGGACCCTCAGGGAAACATTTGCCCAAACACCTTGGAGAGTACACAAGAGAGAAAGGTGAGTAATCACATCTTACAATCACTTCTTTGCACCCCCCTTTAATTCTAGACCTGCACACACACATTTGCATTAATTCTCCTTACTGGTAAACTTTATTTCCTCTGAATCGCAACCTTTTCCTTTTCACAGACAACCACCACAATTTTTAATGAGCAGCAGCTGTGCAGGACCTGAAACAAGGGTACTGAATGATTTTATACAGATTATAATATAAATAATAGAAAGGCAGTCCTCTTCCTTACACTTTCATTGACCACCCTGACCTCTCCATGGCCCCTGGGTTTTTGTCTGAGTTTTGAGTTTTGGCTTATTTTGATGTTTATGGTTTATGTTTAAGTCCTTTAGGTTATCTAAGTTAATTTTTACTATGCCTAAGTTGCCATTATAGTTTATTGTTTTTTAGATTCAATTTGTGTCTTCTACCCCTGTTTGAGTTTCCCTCGCCCTTTGTTTTATGTTTGCGTGTCTTATGTTAAGTTCGTGATGTCATGTCTGCATTCCATTCTGCTTCCTGTTTTACTGTGAAAGTCTCTGTCCAGTATGCAGTGTATCTAGTTTTTCTTCCCCTTGTCTCATTAGGTCTGATTTATCCCAGTTGTGTTTCCACCTGTTCCCATCCTCTGATTATATTTCTGTGTACTTAAGTCCTCTGTCCTCCTTTTTTCAGTGTCAGGTCGTCTGTTGTCTTTTGTGCCATGTCTCCATGGTCCAGGTATTTTTGTATCTACACCAAGTTTCGTGTTTATTTTTAGTTTTCCCAGTTTCAATTGTTTATTCTCGTCTTTGTTTGCCTTATGCATTACTTTGCATTTCTCCATCAGCCACTTTAAACGGCTCGCTTTTTGTCTCAAGTTACATTCCATGTTCCATTTTGTTTGCACTTGGGTCTACTATTCATACTTCACACAGTCAGCTACTCAGCTAGACTGTAACAAGTGGTGCGGGAACAAAAAGGGAGTCAACAGAGTGAAGAAGAAATGCTCAGTGCATCATAGGAATCCTCCCTAATTTTAAGGTGTGGGGAAATATGACATGAAGGGTCCCTACACTAGTATAATTCATTTGCAGTTGTTTGCGTTTTATAACCAGAAATCCGCATGTGATGATTACATCATGTCAATCTTACAAAGAAATGTTTGGCTTTCTACGCCTGAGATGGATATGTCCCTTGTGAAACCCAGTTATGATTACTAGAAAGAACAGCACTTTAAAAAAGTTTTTATTGTTATTGGGATAACAAAGCATCTTTTATCCATAATACATTTACCTAAACAGAGATTGGAAAGTTGCATTCTAATAGGTAATTAGGCCTGTATTTGTTATTTACATGTTAACCCTTTAAAGCCGGTCGGAGAGGATACGCTCCGTTTTGCGTAACTATTTTTAAATCCTGGTAGCACTGCAACCACGTAAGCTAGCGCAATAATTTTTTTTGCATATGAAACCGGAGGAGTTGTACTTACATCTTACGCCATCAGCTTGTCTTCGGTCACAGTTTCCTTCCACAGATAGCTTTGCAAAAACTGCATAAAAAGCACTTGCAGCAACAAAAACATAATATTCCAGAAACACACTTTGCTGATCCGATCAGCTGTTCATAACACTTCCTACGTTAGAATAGACGTCAGCGCAAACTTTTGCATGTCCGCCATTACCTGCCCGAAACCGGAAGTGACGTAATTTTGCGGAAATGTAGTTTTTTACCATCAGGGCCTCATGAGCCTTTATTGGTGTTCTTAAAAGTTATGTTTGACTTTATGACTTTCTGTGTCGTTTCTGGGATGCTTAGGACTCATATTGCACTGCTGGAAATAGTTTATTTTGATGCATATGCTGCTTTTTTGCAAATTTGCACTATAATATTTATTTTCGTTTTTCCTGCAGTATATAAAAATTGGTGTATTTCAAAAATAAAACTATGAAGACACTCAAAATAAATTTCCTGTGGTGGGAAACTATTTTGTGCAACTTTTTTGTATTTACAGTTTTGAGGGATAAGCCTCTTAAATTTCTCTAACTAGAAATATATGTTAAAAAAACGAAAACGATTTTACATTTTTTTGTAGTTTATTGCACTTTTTTGCAATTTATGTAATGACTATGCACTTAATGCAGACATATTATTAAAATTTAGGCTGTAATGGTTGTATTGATGTATAGCAAAAATATAATATAAGCTCTGGCGGGCTTGGTTCTATGGTAGGTCTTAAAGGGTTAAATGCTTGACCTGTAACCTGTATATTCTGTATGTTTCAAGACATTAAAAGACTAAAAGATTAAAAGACTTAAAATAACTTTTCACCATTAGTCATGTCTCATCAGCACATCAGCTGTTAAGCTTATAAACACATTACAACTTCCTCACCTCTTTTCAGAAAGTTCAGCTTCTTCGCCTCTTTTCAGCAGAAACTTCTTCTTCTTTACTTCTTTTCAGCAGAAACTTCTGCTTCTTCACATCTTTTCAGCAGATAGTTCAGCTTCTTGAGCTGTTTTCAGCAGATTCCACTATAACAGCATTCACACTGCATTTTCGCAGTAAATGCAACTTTTTCTAGTTACATTTGGTTCACACCTGTTTTAGAGTATAGGTGCTCAATGATAATTTTACATTCTCAGTCTTTTTTAGCTCAAAATACACTAAACACTTGTTACGGGCCCAAGGAATGGTGCCACAATAACAAAGAAGAAATCCCTGCAAATACAGGTAAAGTTCAGGAGCAAGGAAGACAGTGCACTTGGTTTGCCTCTCAGATTGCATCTCTTATTCAAGTTTCAATAAACATGAACAACATTAACAATATCCATGTGTGCATGACTCTTTCAGTCCCAGTGTCCATATCTGTCCATTTTCCACAAGTAGAAAAATAAATGGATTCACACTCTACACTATCCACTATTTTACATGTGCTTCATGTGATCACTCAGTGAAAGCAAAGCAAAAATACACACATGCTCTTGCTTAAGCAATTGAAAGCCACTGTAATCTACAGTGAATTTACAGCAATATTCAACTGTATTTAAAGTAAACCACACTCATATCTGGTTGAAATTAAAGTGGACAACTGTACCGGTTCTGAATACTGAAATTGAGCAAAAATAAACACACATCATTTACAGCACACTGAAGATGAAACTCACTTTTGCATAACATGGGCAACTTCCTTCTATTTCACATGTCATTAACACTCACATATTAAACAGCTTTATACTTTTCGTGGGGTGGTGAATGCAGTCAGATGTCTGGACCCCTCCGCGATAAAGCCTTGGTGGTAAGCCTTACCCTGATCTAAGATGGAAAACCATCTGTAGCCTCCGAGTGAGTCAATCAGGTCCTGTATGCGGGGGAGGGGGTGCTGATCTGGCACAGTCTTTTTGTTGAGGAGCCGGTAATCAATGCACAGGCGCAATGATCCGTCTTTTTTTCCTCACACAAACAATAGGGGCAGCATATGGTGAGTGTGATTTTACAATCCCACCCCTTCACAAGCAGCTCCTGAATATATTCTTTAACCTCCCTGTACAACGGCTTTGGGACTGACGCATAAGCCTTTTGGACTGGGGTGTCATCTTTGAGTCTAATTGACATTGGGAGATAGGGTATACATCCAATGTCACTGCTGTCCCGTGCAAAAGCAGCTGATTCCTCATTCAGCATTTTCTCGACTGTTCTCTGTTGTTCTGAACTAAGGTGACTGAGGTCAACCGGTGGCCGCCACAGGTCAGCAGAGGGAGTACCAGGAGAGGCCACATTAACTTCAGCCTTCAATACACAAGCTTGTGTTGGACCCCATCTCTTCGCCTAGCTCAAGAACTTTGGCAACATGTTGGATGGAGCCAAGTTGGGACCTCTTTGGCAGAGTGAATTTTGACAAACCAAGTAGTTTGTGTGGTTGTAAATTGGCACTCTAACAAATGGTTGTTTGTTGTTACTGATTTCTAGCAATCCTTCTCCCACACTAAGCTGCTCTAGCATGGCGCTATCCTCTAGTGGCTCATACAGGACAACAGGGTTGGAAATGTCAAAGGTAGATAGTACTTTACATTGCACATTTACCGTTTTACCAGGTAGAACATAAACATTTTCCTTCCCTACCCTAATGGTGGTTATACTGTGGTTTGACTCTTTCTGCAGATTGATAAAGTTGACCATGGCTCTTGCCTGTTCTTCCTCCACTCCTAGGGCTTTGCAGAGAAGGCTGAGGATCATAGTGTGTGCATCTGCATCACACTTATGACTATTAATCATCCCTTGGAGGACATTAGCTCCCAGTATTGGCTGGGGGAGGGGGAGCTGGCTGATTAGGAAGGGTACTTCCATTGTAAGGTTGGGATTGGTGTTCCCCGGGAGATTAACTGTTAGCTCCACCCACCCATCATATGGATTGGCTGTCCATTTGCTGCACACAGGTCAAGGCTTTCCCCAGGATCAAGAAGTTCTTGTAAGGGCCTCACTGCATATTGGGGAATGAACGTCTCCTTCCATGATCTATCAATGATGTTCACTTGCGAGCCAGTATCAAATAGTACTGTGACAGCATAGGTGAAAAACAATTTCACAAATTTATTTATGTTGCAAAAAAAGTAGTGCCACTCTTAGATATCGCTATAATATAATTACAGTGATTTTTGTAAAAGCACTGATTGCAATACTGCAACCTCAATATTAGACACATAAGTGTCTTAAGCAAAGTAAAAAGCACCATACCGACGAGAGAACAAGATGACGTTGCAGAAAATGCAGAAATCAAGATTAATAGTCAACATATTGGCAGAAAGAGAGCGTGTTACCATAAAATGTTTCCAAACACTGTGCAGACTGCTAAATACAGTCGTAAACTCTTCAAGCAGAGCAACAAACCAGGTTAAGGAGATGTAAAAATAAAGCGGGGTATGTACGCCGTGAAGTCTGACACAAATATCCAGAATATGACCAGAAAATCATGGAGGAACTGATTGTGAACGATGACAGCGATGACTGAGGTGACGACCTGGTAGATTTTTCCATCCCATTAAATCCCGGAGTAACGGGAATCTCTTTGGCATGAAAATAGTCCGTTTCATAATAGTTGAGCTCTTTTTCACAAAGTTTCTGAACATTTAAGTAAACAAATTTCAGCCAACATCGATAAATGATGGGTCAGTATCGGCCCATCGGTGAGGAAGAGCTGCGATGTGTAATCGCATGGTTTTCAGTCATTAATATTTACATTAAATTATTGTATTTCCTCATCAGTTTCCTCACTATCGCGTATTTAGTTTAGGTTTTTTTTTTTTTTTCTTGGATTATAACAAAAGTTTATGGATCTTTTCTATCTTCTGTATGAAAGACAAGCTTTTAAAAACAAATCCATCGAAGCCACAGATCCACAGATCCACAGTTAGTGTTATTGTTAAATACTGACCTCAATTCTGTTTTTTCCCAGTGGTCCTAATCCTCTTCCGTAGAGACCGGATGTGGGGTTGTACATTTTCGGTAGCTTTACTTTGTGGTCAATTGCTACTGCGAAGATATTCTCCAAAGTCATGTCCAAAACTCGACAACAGAAAGCTCGCGTTAAGTTACAAAGAGCAGAAGGTGGGAACACTCACCACTGTTGTGTCATAAAAAAAAAAAATCTAATGATCAATTTTGACATTTAAAGAGTTTAGATCGATCAGTTGTTTACATCACTCAACACAAGCAGAACTGCATCACTGCAGCAGAAGACACATCGTCCACATTCAGAAGCACATCTCTGTATAGTGACAGTTCTTATGATGATCGGATATGGGTGGCATAGGGTCAAAAAAGTTGGATTTGATGCGCCTGCAGTGGGAACGTAGCCCAAGTTTGTATTGACAACATTAAGGAAATGATATTGGTTATGACTTTGTTAGCGAGCTGAAGGATGGCGTTGGTGCTTTGGATGGTTCTCGTTTCGACAGGCAGATGTTTTCTGGATTGTGCGTCTTCTTGTCATGTTGGTCATGTGTGTAATGACGTTGCTTCCTTTGTGTGTCTGTTGGTCTTGTTTTGAAAGAGATTTCTTCAAAGTGTGGATTCAAATTCAAGAATCTGAACAGATTAAATAAATATACAAAACGTAACATTTTCTTTATGTGCGTACACAGATTTTTTATTATTATTATTTTTCTCCATTCCTTTTTCCAGATGTGTGAAAGTTAAAGGAAATGTTTGCAGCTGTCTCTTTAACTGAACGTTCGTTGACGGTGTCTTGCTTGGATTTTCTTTTCCGAGCCATTGGTTGATGTTCGAAGCTCTCCGTCTCCTTTTCAGCAGGTAAAAATACTTGTCAGGGTTTAAACATGGCGACCGACTCTGACTCCTGAGTACACAGCATCTACATTTCCAAGTCTAAAAATAGAGCCAAGGCAGGAATATTGAGCATCTTTCAACAAGGCAAAGGATTTACATGTAAGGAAGCATAACAAGCATGATAAGCAAATATAAGAAATATTCATGCATACAGGTGAACTTTAATCATATTCACAGCAGGGCTTAGCAGAAATAAAATTAAAATCTCAAAACCTGATGAGGAGCAAAGACAGCAGGACTGTAGATACACTGAGAGCTAATTAGGAAACAAACGCAGGTGAAAGTAATGAGGACTGAGCCGAGGATCGATAAAGGAGAGTGAGGAACCACAAAGGGGCACACAACAGAGGTTGTGAGGAGGATTACCAAAATATAGCATAAAAGAAGCACAAAAACACCAAAAACCTGAAGTCCAAAAAAAACTGCAGTTCCTCTGAAGGCCACTGGAGGCTCCAGCAGTTCTCCCAGGTTAACATGTGTTTACAGACTGATACAAAGCACAGCTCTGGTCTGTGTAGATCCTCCTTAATAAAAGCATACAGGAAGATCATTTTAATTTTATAGCTCCTCTAATTGGATACCATTAAGTTGGGTGGATCGTGTGTTTGATGAAGTGAACATCTTCACAGATGATCGCATCACGCTTCAAATCAGAATGAAGGATGTTGTAAAGCACTAAAGTGGTGCTGTCACAGAATTTTTTTTATTTATTTTAAACTTCAATTTAAATCTTTAAAATCAGCAGAAAGCTAAAAGTGGAACTGAATCTGCTGTCCCAGCCTCTTCTGTAACTGATAAGATGAAAACTTCCAGAAGGCTGTTTACCACACACGATTTACAGCTCCATAGAGCCCTATTCATTCTGCAGTCACTCAAGAGCACCCCCTGCAGGAACAAAGAGTGATTTTTGTCCTCCCCTATCATTTCCAACCACGGGTTTAGTAATTTGAGATCAAAATTTTTGGTGGGGCAGCCAATCAAATTTCTGGTGTGCAGTGTCGAATATTTCATCTGCTTTTGAGCACGTGCACATGACGTGCTCACTCCTGCCTCTCTGGTGGTGATTTGAATGTACGCTGCAGTTACCAGCTGCATCCAGCAGAGGGACGAAACACGTGGTGAACTGGACCCACCATGGGGCCAAAGCAGGAAGTGCATGTGGCGGCAGGCCTGGACTGCAGAGCTCAGTCTGCACATGTGAGGCTTTGAGCTCTTCTGTGAGGATTCATAGAAACAACAGCAGCTTTTATTCGTGTTTTCCCTCCGCTCGCTATGAGACCTGCTGAACTACAGGCCAGCAAGCGCTCTGTGGGCCGTGGGTACATACTCAGCTTTTCAGGAAGGTTTCTCAGTGAAGTGACCCCGAAGAGCTGGCTGAGGGTCCAGAAACAGCTAAAAAAGGTGCTTCAGAGCTTCCTTTATTGCCTGTTTTTTTTTTAGCAGAGGACTCAGGTGAGTGAAAACACTTTAAAACCAATCAGAGGACTTTTAAATAAGTCCTTAAAGTCCTGCAACAGTATCACCGCTGTAACTGTGTCAGGAAATATTAAATATCCAAATACTGAATGTTAATTATGAGTAAATCTGCACCTCCAGCTTTAAACCATCCTTTTTATTTAAGCCCACTGAAGACGAGTCGAGCGCCTCAGCAGCAGCTTTATCACCTCTCACGGCATCATGAATAAATCAATTTATTTCCAGTATTTCTTTACATTTGAATTTTTCTAGTTTTCTTATACTACTAATCATAAACTACGTTCTTAAATGGTATTTTATGATTTATGATTTGCATGTGTGTCCTGTATTTGACTTCTGATGAGGTCAGTGTTTCTGAGCGTGCTCTTTATATTTCAAACCTACAGATGAACTCTGAACACCATAAAAACATCTATAAATAAATATGAGCTGAATTAAACTGATCAGAGTGATTTTTAGGTTCTCCAGTTTTCAGCTTCCAGTAGCTTTTCTAAGCCGCCTTTCAGATGAATTAATCATGAACCATCAATTTTTACACATAAAAAAACCTAAAAAATAAAAAAAAGGTTACATTTTTAAGACAAAGAGGTCTCCATTGTCAGGTTCAAAGCGCAGAGGCTGGACACGGTGTTAATGAGCGCTTGTACAGCGTCGAGCTGTATCCTCATTTCTTTATATTTTGCTTCCACAGACCTTCTGTTAGTTTTCTAGAAGTGCTCCCGAGCAACAGTTCTCTACGGAGCCGCCGCAGGGGACATGGGAGAAAAAAAAAGATTAAGACGGACTTTTTCGAGATCTTGCAAAACAAACTCGGGATCTCGCAAAACAAACTCGGGATCTCGCAAAAGTTGAATTCCAACAATGGCGGCAGCTACTTAGTTGTAATATTACTCTTTCTGGGTCACAAAATACACTTTTAAGATATTTTGAGGCGTGAATGTAGTTGTGTAAACGTCAGATACCTGCTCGGTTTTCCGGCACATCGTGCCTCGACCTCCTGGTCGGCTTCGAGCTGGCGGCCTCCGAAGAATGCGGCTAAAACTTTTGGGAGATGTCGCAAAACTTTTGCAAGATCCCGAGTTTGTTTTGTGAGATCTCGCAAAAGTTTTTGCGTCTTAATTTTTTTTCCTCCCATGTCCCCTGGGGGGCTCCGTAGTTCTCCACTTTCTGAGCATCTGTCAGAGTTTTTCTTCGGTCATCGGCTTCTCTCTCTCATTTTCAGTCCAGTTCTATGGCGTTTTTGTTGTGCCGCTATTCTGAGCACGTGTAAAAAAATTGTGTGAGTGCAAATGTTGCATTTTGAGGAGAAAATTATTTTGATTGGAGAAAAGTTTAATTTGAGCGAACAGAAGTTACTGCTGCGTGCAGGAAATGTATTTCAGTGTTTGCTATTATCCATATACAGACACAATAACAGCCGCTCTCGCAGAGATCTCTGCTCTGTGCGCACTCTCTGTACACTTATAAATGTGCCTCAAAACCAACCAATCACAGACTTGGATGCAAAAATTCTGATTGGCTGTTTTGGTCTCCAATCAGCTCGCTAGCTACTGCTTTCCAGAAACATGGTCCAGAATGTAGCTAAACCCATTTTTGGTTAGTGTGTTATTTTAAAATATTAAATTTTTTCAGACCATTGTTGGTTTAATCTAGTTTAAACCACTCCACTGGATTAGAATAGAGGCACAAAAATAACACCATACAGTTCTTGTACCTGACCATTTTGAAGCATTCAAGCGCTTAAAAGACACCAAACTCATGGTTAGCTCACAGCGTTGTCTGCATGTAACAAACATAAAATAACATAAAGTAGGAATTTTACACCAACAAGGTGATTCTCAAAGAGCTATTAACTAAAAACTCGGTATATCTCAGCTGGGTGTGCAGCGTGCTTTTAAAAACAGCAGATGAAAGTGTCTGAATGGCCTTCAGACAAAAAAAAGAAAAGCTAAAGCAAGTGCCTTTACTGTAGTAACTGAAACATAATCATTTTAATAATGAGAGGGAGAGCAGCAGAAACAGGTGGAAACCTATGCTGGAGTGTCTCAAACATAAAGCTGTGTTTTAAAAATGTTGAATGATTTTTCTCTCTGACGGATTCTTTGCTTCTTTCGTTTGCAGCAGTGTTTAGTGTTTGAGTGTACGTTTAGATGAGATGATCTTTCTGCTGACATCAACAACGTCCACCGTCTCTTTACTTAAGCAGTCTGTGCACTGTGGCATTTCCTCACATATTCTCTTTGGTTCATGATGTTACTTCATTGAGGTCAAAGGTCACTGATTTCACCTGTTCAATCATACCTACTGGCCAATTTTCCAGCCTCTTATTTGTCAGATAAGCATTAGCACAGCGAGGCTTCTTCGCAGTAGTTTCCTTCTCACCTTTTTATTTGTCATCAGCACCACAGCATCAGTAATGAAAACACACAGGCTTCACTCTGATTGGACGGTTTAACATTTTTATTTATTCACTGGCTTTAGTGCACATTGTGCTGCAGCTCTTCTTCTGTGGTTTTTTGTACATAAACTCTTTATTCCCCCTTTTTTTTTAAAAAGAGGAGGATTTTTGGCACCTTCAAAACACATTTCACAAATATTCTTGTCTCCCTCTTTTCTGCATCAGACTGAAGCATCTGTTATCTTTTACTTGGACACAAACAGATCACTGATGTTCAGGATGACTGGAAATCTCACCAAGCAGCAAATGATGCATTTCTCTGATAATTCTTAGTCTTTTGTTTTTTATTTATTGAGATTGAGGAAATTAAAAAAGGCAAATTATTTATTCCACTCTTTCTTGCCTTGTACCACCATATGTGCTGACAACTGTCACAGATTTATGTTAATAAAAAATAATCTTAAAAACGTGACATTTCTCAGGGAAGCTCTGAATTGTTCCTGTCCCTTTAGCCCGATTTTCATCAACATCATTTTCACACATTAAGGCTTGTAAACTGTCCATTTTTTTAACTTTAAAATATCCTGTTATACAATCAGAACATCAGCTTTCAGTGGTTATTATTATTATTATTATTATTATTTAACATTACTGAGTTATACTCACAGTGACACACTGAGGAGGAAAACACTGTCTTTAACCAGCAATAGGGGGCCCCTCAGCCCCCCCTGGAGTGTACGCCCCTTGCTGCAGTGATATAACAACCCTTATTTTTAGGAATTGTTGCCACCACAAATCCCCCCGAAGCTATTCCCCTTATTAATAAATAGGTTTTTAATGGATCAAAATCTCCATAGCGATCTATAAAATGACTTTAAATCGCCTCCTTTTGACACATCGTTTACTTTTTAATACCTTTTTCGGTGAGCCTTGTGTAAGTTTTTGTACTTTAAATACTCTGATCAACATATTTTTACTTCTTTTCTAATAAAATCTCAACATGATAAAATACCGGAAGATTCGCTCCACCTCTTCACATTATATGAACAGTTGCAGTTGCACTGAGGCATAGATTGGTCAAAAATACATTATTGACCCTCTTCCTTCTCCTCCTCCTCTTCATTGTCCTCACCGTCGCTCTCCTCTAGTAGTCAGGACTGGTGAGCCAGCCTCTGTGCCACAGCTGTTACCATGGCAGCGCCCTTCCCGCTGCTGTCCTCTGAGATGAGGAAGGTGATGTCACATTGAGGGGCGAGCAGGCACATCGCCTTCTGGAGCTTACTGCTGAAGCTGGAAAAGGAAGGAAAGAGAGAGGGAGGTGTTTAAAGGATAGAACTGCCAGATTTCGCCGTTTAATGAGTTGCAAAAAAACAAAAACAAAACAAGAAATGGATTTCACTAATCTACACAAGGTCAAAATTATAGCTACAGGCTCAAATCTATGCATACACCCAAATGTGGTCCTGAAGGTACTACAGTGTCTTTTAAGTCAAGGCCTATCGATATAGTGATAACAATTGGTAGTTTCTCTTTGCCAGAATAAAAAGGATTTGACAGCAGATACTGGATTGACCGATACTCAGAACAATGGGAAAGTCTATGAAAGTTAGGAAATCTAGGTTGGGATGTTCTCTTGGAGCCATTTCTAAATAACTGCAGATTCAGAGATCATCAGCTCAATGTGTCTCCACTTTGCTGAGGGTCTGAAACAATATGCAAACTGTCCCCCTCAGAAGAGGGAAACCTGGTCAGGATGTTCAGGAACAACCCAACAACCACCAAACTGCTGAAGCACCAGCGTCACTGTCCACAGTGAGGTCAATTTTATATGTCCATCAACTGAAAGGGTGTCGACCAAGAAAGAAGTTCCTCCTTCAAGCTTGACTGAAATTTGCAGCGTCCCACATGGACAAGCGCTTCATAATACAGCCTAGGACTACCCGTATCATTCCCCTGAAATTAAATGGAATTTTATTTTAAATTACAATTTAGCACAAATTCTATTCAAAGCAAAAAATAAAGAACTGCCCGGTAATATTCTGAGTATGTTTTTTTTTTGAAAGAAGGAAGTTATAATTTAAGGGGTTTTTGTAACTTCAAAACAGGGAAGGTACGTACTACAAGAAAAGGCTTTTGTGTTTCTGTTCATGGAGTGAAACTATGGAACAGTCTGAATATGGAATTAAAACAATGTCCAAACATAAAACTGTTCAAAAAGAGTTATAAAAATATGATCTCAAACTATAAAGAAAAGGAAAATATTGAAATTAAGTGAATGTCTCTATTTAAATTTTTTTTTTTTAAAAATTCATGATGTAATATTATAGTATATAGTATATCGGAAATCGGTTCAATATTTTTATTACAAATTATATCAGTAAGGAAGCTGACTAAATATTAACTGATAATTTATGGCAAAGGGGTGGGATTAAATAAGTGTTAACTTCTTCCCACTCCCTTTCAACATGTAAATTAATCAGAACGTTTTTTTTGTATGTATTTTGCATAGTATTTTTTTTCTCTCTTATTTTCTTTTCTAAACGTACCTGTATATTGTTCACATGTTGAAATAAATTACGAATCAATCAATCAAAAAAAAAAAATCGAATTATATTTACCTAAAGATATTTAAAGGTGGACATACACAATGTAAAATTACTTACATAGTACATATATTTATCCAAACACATCAAAATTGTTTACGGGATGAATAAAGGAGGCTAATATTAAACTTGTGGAAATGCCTTCCAAAAGCCCTGACGCCAACCCTACTGAAAATATGGACTATGCTTGAACTATGGACTATGAACTCTAACTCAAGAAAAGTGATCAAATATTCAACCAGAGTTATGGAAGAGGCTTGTTGACGGCTACTAAAAGTGTCTGATCAAAGTACAACTTGCTAAAGAAGACTTAACCTAGTATTAATGGGAGTGTATGAATATATCTGAACCTGAATGTACAGAATAGTGCACTCAGTTCTTGTTTTTAAAGTCATTAAAAGTGTACTCTGTACAATCTTTCCAAATAATGTTTAAGTATTAAAGAAAAGACTATTAGAAAAAGACTGGTTACTTAATATCAGTAAACCAAGTGAAGTTTGGTTAAATGTTCAAATGTCTTTGCTCTGTTCACCAAATGCCTCTTACGTGGGGTGTTTTCTGTACACTGTCCCGTCCACCCCGACAGTGGTCTTTAGATGGTCCAGTTTGCGGTTGTTACGGATGTGGTTGACGAGGGTTGCCAGGGCGGCAGCACAGAGATGGGCAGAGCGTGAGGAGATAGTGTAGCAGACCAGGCGCACCACAGACGCGTCGATCGGATCCCAATCCAGACCCAACTCAGTCAGAATCTTCATGGCGTTCTCCAAACCGCTGTCCGGCCTGAGCACCAGACAAAGTGGTTAGATAATAAAGACCAGGAGAGACTGCTAGAAACAAGGAAAAAGCAAAAGACTCACTCCTCAATCTCAGAGATAAACTTGGTCTCAAACTGTTCTCGGGTCCCCAATGCCTCCGATATCTGTCCTTTAAACAGCAGCTTGTCCTTGGTCATCTTCACCAGCACCAGTCGAACGATTTCTCCCAAATACATGCCGCTGATCATCTTCTCAAAGCTACAGGAGAACGCACATAATCAGGACAGAAACTCTCACAAACATTAGCTATCAGTTTCTAACTTCTGCTGTAGCCAAAAATTATTGTATAGAAGTTGTATGAAAGACTTATCTGAAGCTGATCACATGAACGGGAGAGGTGTGTTATGATTCTGAATAGTTGTGAAACATACATGTGCACGCCAGGGTTGATGGAGGTCTTGTCCACCTCCACGTCAAACTCAGTCAGGATGTCATCCAAGGATTTGTCATCCCCAAAGCCGCCCCACTCCGTGTTGATGCACATCCGTCCGTCCTCACCCTCAATACCCTTCACATTCGTCATTTCCTCCATGTAGCAGGCGTTGGTTCCTGTACCTGCAGGAAAATGTTGTTTAGATTATACCGCGAAGCATTTAGCAGCTTAGAAGAGTCAAAATCATAATAAAAGGGAATTATTTGCTACTCCAAATTGACCCCAAAATGTCATAAAATTAAAATATAATTTTATGATATTTTAAAATATAAAAATTTAAATCTAGGTCTTGGAGGAAGCCCTCCAGATATAGCAATGAATGTTTGGCCCAAATATTGCAAATATGTACATTTGTGGGCCACAGCGTTCTGTGACTCCTTCACCAATGGGCAGATGTCACTTGTCATTCAGACTACATCTGGCTCAGACAGCAGCTGCTGCATCTGTGTAAAAAACATTGTAGCTACTGTGACATCATTCTCTGTTGTTCGAGTAAATTTGGGGGCTTGTCTGGGATTCTGAGCCAAGAAGCATCATAACCAAAGCACAAATCATACTCTAATATCACTATTTCTGGGTCTAAAACTTGCTATTACAGTACTACAAATAACATCTACTTTATAATACTATAAAGTAGATCCGTGAACTGTAGCTTTTAATGTAAGCCTGGTACTTATTTTTTTCTTTAGGGACCATCATTTAGATAATTTTGTCTTCAGTGAGATTTAAAAATGGTGACTGAGAAGAAAAACCTTGTCAGGAAACTTTTTACTGAGGTGAAGGGGTCAAAGGGCCATCTTTTCAATGACTTTTATCCAATTTGCCTTCTTCGTAAAAACAAAGACATCTCCCCTTGCTGGTGATTAGAAGGACTGCAATTCTATTTTTAAAACCCAGAGGCTGAATCCATCTTGTGTAAAAAGACTTTCATGTTTTCATGTTTGTGTACTTCTTGCCTTCTTGTGACTGTGGCTCTTTAGGAGTAATTTTTTTCTGCTTTGCGTCTCTTTGTGGTTGTTTTGTGTATCTATATAGCTGCTTTTATGTCTTTGTTGTGGATGTTTTATCAATTCAGTAATTTATCTATGACCTCAATAAACCGACTACTCATCATCTTGTCAGTGTGTTCGGGGGGTGCAGGCAAACACAGCTCAGTCAGACAGATGTGAGGTTTATCTGAGGACCGTCCCACTCTATTTATAAAGCACAACAGCATGGCTGATTAAAGTGCTGTACAATAACGGCAAACAAAGACAAACACAGACAAACACAGACAAAGACATCCCAGAGTTCTTTACTTATTGAAATTATGGTTACCAATGATCATGCCGATTTCACAGCTCTGGTCCCTGTAGCCGCAGCTCATCATCGTTCCCACTGTATCGTTCACCATGGCAACCGAGCCAATATGATAGTCCTGCAGAGAAGAAGACAGGCAGACAGGTGCATTTATATCTCGCCTATTCACAAATATCCTGCCTACACAGAGAGAGAAAGTGCCACGCTGCTTTTAATCTGCACCTCAGCAGCATTCACAGAGAGATGAAGTGGGAAGAATTACTCGCCGATTCAAATATGAGGCCCACAAACAATTTAACATAACATTTTCTGTCAGCACATCAGCATGTGGTGCTACTGATTTTATCCCTTACAGTTAAGTCCACGTCTTTTTAGACAATGACAGATTTCTTTTGTAGCTTTGCTTCTGCACTCGTGGCTGGTATACAAGCTGCTAGTGATGGTAAATATGATTCTTTTTACTGAATCGAATCGGGTTTTTGAGTCATTTGATTCACTGAGTCAGTTGACCAGAGAGTGCAAAAAATGTACATTTTCACTCAAACTTAATTTGTTTCTCTTTTCATGTAAATCCTACTGCTAAGATGAGTGATTCTAAAAGAAAACAACTATTTTATAGAGCAAAAAATAGCAAAAACATTTCTAAAATTAAGCAATTTCCTATCAAAATTGCTTAATAAACATTTATTTTGTTTATTTTTATTTTATTAGTATTTTCCTTAAATGTGTCAAATATATATTTTCTCATCTAAATGTCCACTGAGCTGTGAGCCAGGGGGCGGTAATGCGCCTTAACATTGGTTGCCTACCAAGGAGAAGAAGAAGCTGTGAGCCAGGAGGGAGGGGGTGAGTAGCTCAAATGTGCTGTAGCATGTTAGCAGAGCGATTCTACTGTGAACCGAGGAGCTATTGTCTTGATGTGAGCTTCTACTCAGGGTTTTTTCTTCCAGTTCAGAGCAGAATTTTTTTTGTTAAGATACTGGATGTTGTGTTTTTCTCCACAATTTTAATTATAAGATAGATATATTGCTGCTAACAGCAACAGGGATGAGTCAGTGAGTCAGTTGGGCTTGTGAATCATGATTCACGAGTCAGTAAAGTGATTCTCGAGTATTGAACAATTCGTTCATGATTCGCGCATCACAACAAGCTGCAGTTATTCTGATGCTCGAACATCATGAGTGAGTTAGCATCAACTGAAACAGCAATGAGATACAAGTCTGCTCTGCACTGTATGCAGTGTCACCGAGTGTGTGTGTATAAAGAAACATTGTGCTGAAGGGTAAAACACTAAAACGCTGCAGCTGGAAGAACGGCTCTGCAGGCCAGAGCTGAAACACATGAATGTGATTTCTGGTGTTTTTGGACCGACCCCTCTCCTTTGAATGGCCTCTTTCAGTAACTGGACCACGTCTTTCCCCTCCACCCCGGAGCAGTTGAAGCCTTTGGTCCAGCGGATCAGAATGCTCTGTGCAGAAAAACACAATTTACAGAATCTATCAGTGACATCGCCGTGAACATGAGGACTGACTGCAGGAGGAGGCACAGAAACCCCGGGGAGAGTCCAGGGTCTCTAAGGGTCACCCTTCTTGGATCTCTGTGGTATTTTTTTAGGTTTTGTCTCTTTGTTTATGTTTTCTGCACTTTTGTGATAGTTTTCTGTCTCTGTGATTATTTCTGATAATTTTATTTTCCTTCTAAAAACTCATCTAAACCACCTTTAAAACCATGAACAGCCTAACCAGCTACAGGCTACACTGCTGATGTCTCCTCAAACAGCCAAAAACACACAGGTCACTGTTGTGTATTTACACTGTGTGTGTGTGTGTGTGTGTGTGAGAGACCTTGTCGATTTCCAGCTGTTCACAGGGGAAGGAGAAGGTGAAGCCCAGAGGAAGAGTTTGACCCTTCAGGTTATGAGATTCAAGGAAATCTCCGAGACAGGTGGCGATGTGGTCGAACAGCTGCACAGAGACAGACGTGAATTTTGGGGATTTGCACGCTTCGTTTGCTTTGATTTCCTTCAGTGTGTATTTGTGTCACCTGTTCTCCGGTTCCCAGCATCATGTCCTGTGGTATGGTGCAGATCTGACTGCCCATATTCAGAACCTCCTGCGCCTCCTCCTCCACACGGACGTGAAGCACACGGAAGTTTGTTCCTCCCAGATCCAACGCCAGGAAGTCGCCTTTCTCTGCCGACCGCATGATGAAGATTTAGTTACAGGAAGCCATCTTTAAAATATGATTATAGCCTTTATGATTATAATACTGTCCTTTTATTTCCCTGCACAGGTCTCTGACAATCTAAAGTGGAGGAAGTTGTGAATTACTCTGAGTGTTTTCATCATTGCTGCAGTGCCAATGCAGACATGCTGTCAGACCCCGTTCACCTCCCGGCCAACAACTGTTCGATCTGCGAATCACTGAAAACCCTCCCACAGCCATTTAAGCTTTAACCGCTTAGATTCACCACATCAGCAGCTAGCTGTCTAGGGTTCTTCTACTGTAGCCACGTGAAGACGACTGAAGCCTTAAACATTAATCTTTGCACTGATACAAAAACCCAATCACTGCATGTGGCAGTGGGGAGTCAGCTTTGTCCCAGTGTGCACATAAAACACAAATATGTAGGACTGCTTTTTTATCTGCACAATATCTAAATTAGAAACAGCCTGTCAAAAACTAGTTCATGCATTTATTACTTCTAAGCTGGACGACTGTAAAGCTTTATTATGAGGATAATAGTTCCTATAAAGCCTCCAAACGCAGCAGCAGGAGTACAAACAGGAACTATAAGATATCATCATTCTCTCATACTGGCTTCTCTTTACTAGCTCCATGTTAAATAGAGACTGAATTTAAAGTCAATCTCCTCGCATGTAAAGTCACAAATGTCTTAATTTTAAGAGAAACAGTCACAGAGCTTAATCATTAGGACACATCTGGACTGTAGCTCCAGGCCTCACGTGGTGTGAGCATGTGTAATAATGATAATAATAATGGATTGGATTTATATAGCGCTTTTCAAGGCACCCAAAGCGCTTTACAATGCCACTATTCATTCACTCTCGCATTCACACACTGGTGGAGGCAGCTACAGTTGTAGCCACAGCTGCCCTGGGGCAGACTGACAGAAGCGAGGCTGCCATATTGCGCCATCGGCCCTTCTGGCCAACACTAGTAGGGTAAAGTGTCTTGCCCAAGGACACAACGACCAGGACAGAGAGCCTGGGGATCGAACTGGTGACCTTCCGGTTGCAGAGGCGCTTCCCAACCCCCTGAGCCACGGTCGCCGGAGCAGCCGGAGGGTAAACCACACAGTTCTTTTTTTTATGTTTTATTGTTTTTGACTTTTATCTGAAAATGTCCTTACCCGTCCCATCAGGCGTGGCCCTGACAAAGGTGGGCAGCATCTTGACGGGCGCATTGTGGTGCGAGTGCTTCTCTAAACCTCGGATCAGATCCTTCTTGAGCCAAGCCGAAACCTCCTGCAGCGTCTCCGGAGACAGCTGGAAAGGCTGCAGGTACATCTCCACCTGCAGAGGGAGGCTGTGTCACGTGAACAGCATAAAGACATAAAGGTGTTCAGGGTGTCAACACCGCCCACACGTCAGTGCCCTCGAGGGAAACCCAAACGAGGCAACTGCGTCGTTGAACCACGTTTAACCACAAGATGGCGACAGCCCTGCCGATGCAGCTCCGTCCTGACGAGATGAAACAAATTCTGAATTATCAGACCCTCAGTCGGAGTTCCTGAAGCTACGTGACAAACAAAGAGGTTCTCAGATAAATGTGATCATAGTGGTTCTGAGTTTTATGTTTGTTACTTTAAGAAACTTTTAAAGGTCTAAAGCAGTAATCAATCTGTGTGGCTGTGTAGAAGTTTAACTTTACGTTTAGAGCTCATCTTCTCTGCTGTATCAAACGGTTATCAGTGTTTAAATGATTGATTCACAGTAAGAAATGAATCTGATATAAACCTAAACAGCAGCCACGGTTGGAGATTCTCTTTCTCTGAGTTAAACTTTGTCCCAGGATCAGATGCTGCCATGAAACAGGGATACAAACGTGTCTGCCTCCTCTTTGTCTGTGACAAAGTTTATTCTCCTCCACTGTCCTCGTGCCTTCACATGCTCGTTTCTGGGTTCCCCCCTCCCAACAGACGAGGCTGACTTCATTCCTCCATCGAGACTCTGACAAGTAAATGTTTAGCCGGGAGGACATTCAACATTTGGAAGTGAAACTAAAGTTTTATGTGCTTCATTCAATTTAAAATAAACTTGAAACCACTGTGGTTCAAAAGTAACCGGACACCTCCTAGCTTAATATTTCTTCTGTAGCCTCAACACTGGCTTCTCACAGCTGTGCCACAGGAAGTGATGAAGATGAAACCAGTCGCTGGCACTGTGGCTGCACAGCGAGTCAGGAAGGAACGATAAGAGATAAGATAAGATAAAACTTTATTAATCCCTCGGGTGGGTTCCTCTGGGAAATTTGGTTTCCAAAAAAGCACAGCACTGACAGAAGTTACAGAGTTACAGAATATTATATATATATATATAAATACAAAGACATATATAGATAAAATATACAAAGGGGATAAATAGAATAAATAGGAATAAAAATAAAAATACAAGTGAATTGCACATTTCGAGTATGGAGTCTATTGCACCGCTGATTATTAACAAAAAGTATTGCACAAAAGGTAATTGCACAGTGAAGTGAAGAGGCACTACAGCTTAGTTGTTAAGTTGTTGTTAGCTAAGGTGTTTCCTGTCGTAAAATGGCTCAGGGTGTTTCGGGTTTGGCTACCACTTTTGTGGCAGTCGAGGAAATTCAGCGCTCAGAGGAAGCGGAGAAGCCAAGCCAACACCACGATGACTGAGTTAAACATATTTTCACTCGGCGATTCATGTGTTCAATTCATCGTGTGGCTCAGGTACAGCTATTATAGCTATTATACGTTTTTGCTTTGCTGATTTTCTCGGTGCCTTTCTATTCTCTCACATAGAGCCTACGTGTCTGTGTAACAGCGTTTGTGCTGTATGTATGTATGTAGAGCGCATACATGTTCTGGACAGGTTCTGCATACTTTGAAGCTTCAGTGAGACACGGCAGTGAGACCTGCTGGTTGACATGGAGGCCTTTTGAAGCCAAAAGTGTGGATTAAACGTTGGAGTCAAAGCTGTGCCGAGTAACAGACTAATTAATGTGTGAATTTTACTCACTGAAACTGAAGCACGAACTTCAGAATGGTCTGAAACAGTAATATTAGTCAGAGAATCTATTAAAAATGCCCCAAACATCGTAAGCGATGAAGGCTAGAAGCTACATGTGGACATGTTTATTTCTGACAAAAGGTTTTAACACGGCAGTTTCTGACTGACTGCTGGAGCCTGACATGGACGGTAGAGGAACTGCAGCACTCCTTTATTCAGCTCCAGAGGTTGAGCCGTGGTCGTTCTGATAATTATTGATAAAACAAATGATTCTGCAAAAACAAAGCTCCGTAAGTAAAGTAAACGCTCCGGAAAAAAGGAACGCATTCCTGGAAGATGAAATCCTCGACTTGGAGACATCGTTGTGAGTTAACAACCTGAGGGTGGATGTGTTCATGACTTTGCTCTTAGTTCATGTTTAACATTGGAGCCATATTTTTTCTGTGGCGCTGGTCTCAGAGTTTCCCTCATTTCTGTATTTCCTGACTGAGAATTTAAATCTTCTCGGAGGTCTTCCTTTCCTCTCCATCTTATCTTTAAGACTTTGTGGCACCACATCACCCCAACAGGGCGCTCCTTTAGGCTTCCCACAATGCACTGAGTGTTTGTTCTATACACCAGTCCGAATTTAATTATTAGTTCTTATTAATATCTGGCTCTCTTCTCTTCTTTTCAGTCATGTTTTCCTCCCCTCCCTGAGCCTGGTTCTGCTGGAGGTTTCTTCCTGTTAAAAGCGTTAAAAAGAGTTTTTCCTTCCCACTGTCACCAAAGCACTCGCTCAGTGGGTTTTCTCTCTACCTTATATATAATATAAAGCACCCCAAGGTGACTGTTGTTGTGATTTGGTGCTATACAAGTAAAACTGAATTGAACTGAGTAACAATTCAGAGAAATTCCCTCAAATTTTCAAGAGTTTGGAGTCACACTTTTGCTGTGGTCTTAGAGTTTCCTTTATTTCATTGTTTTCTGACTGTGAACTTAAACTTTTTCCTTAGATGTCCGTTATGGTCCCGAAATACTATTTCTAATATTCTTTTAACTCCTCATCTGGTGAATACTCAGATTTTTCTTCTGGCACAGATACTTTAGAGGATCAATTCAACTTTACTGGCTGACTGATTTCATCCTGGAACAAACCGGTGTTTTTTATATTAGTTTAGTCACGTTTGGTTTGTTTTGCTTATTATTGTCAGGGATCAGTCGCCAGCATCGTGGACCAGTAAACCGAAGGTTGCTGAAACCTTTAGTCTTGGTGACTGTCTTTGGCGATCATCGTGGGAGTCATCAGAGCCTCGCCCTTAAAAACCTCATAAAAAGAAACAAACTCACAACAGCGATTGTGCTGCTTGTCACGAACACAAGTGAGATGGAAGTTTTGTGGAAATTAGGAGGTTTGGCTCTGATTTCTTATTCATGAAGTTGCAGCTGAAAAACGGAAAGTTGTCACTTTAAAAATGATGAAATACATAAAGTCATGATTAAAGTTAGTAAACCAATGACTGACCATAAATCTGACAAATGAAAAAATATGATTCTTTGTTCCTGTTTTTTCCTGACCTCTGTCAAGATTTCACTCAGCTGTAAAGAGGACTTCACTAATGGTCTGCGGCAGCTTGCAGCTACTTTCTGTTCTTTGTGTGCTTTAAATATTCACCTGCTCTGTTTACGTCTGTGTAACGAGTGTTTCGTGCTTTCGTGTGAAGATTATTATACTGCTGTTTGCCACTCAGGGAGACGGGAATGTTGGTTTTTCATGTGATTTTAGCCCCATTTTTATGCCCATTTTCATTTTTTACACTGCTGTAGACAAACACAGATATTTAAGCACACATACTTTATGGACTCTCCTTTCTTCAATGTCCAAGATACTTGGTACCAGGCTGTACGAGTCTTTGAGTGGTCCTGAGAGCGCTGGCTTCATTTTCCAGCCCTGAAGCCTGATGCTGAACCTCACTGAGCAATGCTAGCAGCTGTGGTAATGTGTAAGACTACAGCTGGATCATTTTTCACCGAAAGAAGAATCCCTGTGACTTAAGCTAGCCTGAATTTTCTGATGAATTCTCAATAAACTTTGGTAGCTTTGCTCAGCACATTTAAAGTGTTAAATTCTTTAGTTTCTGACAAGTTATCTGCAAAGACAAGATATCATCATCATCATCATGTGATTCAAGCTTTTGGATTTTCCCTTCTGAATAGTGCAATAAGAGGCTAAAACCATAACGTCAGACTGAGCAAACATGCAGGAACCTTTAAGGTGATATTTACTTTAAAAGGTATTTTATAATTACTGTTAATAACCAATAAAATACATTTAATTGGTTTTGTATCTGCACAGGGACTTTTTAATGCTGTATTCTCATTAATTAGCATGCCAACATGCAGAAATAAAACATATATCCTGTGTTCACTGAACCTTATCATGTTGATCGTAGTGTATATATATGCAAGTGTATCTTCCAAAACTCATCTTAGATGTGTGACTAAATCGCAATCAAATGTACTAAATAAATTGCCTAGACCAGGATTATCAAGCTCTATATAACTAATCTCAAAATGAATGGTGACATGTACGTTACATGTACATGTCGCCTCTGTCAGTGCGCCCCAGGGTGGCTGTGGCTACAATGTAGCTTGCCATCACCAGTGTGTGAATGTGTGCGTGAATGGGTGGATGACTGGATATGTAAAGTGCTTTGGGGGTCCTTAGGGACTATTAAAAGCGCTATATAAATACAGGCCATTTACCATTTACCATTTACATTGTTGTGCAGTGGGACTTTGGGATCACTGGAATGTGTGGTCACATAATTAAATAAATGTTCATGAGACAGCAAAGCTAAAAGTGCCTGTAATTATTATGTTGTTGTATAAAATAAATATCTAGCTTGCAAAGAAAAACTATAAAATATGTATTCATGATTTATGTGTTTGGTGTTTATGGCGTGTGACTTTATAAAGTGATATAAAGAATATAAAAAAACAACAACATGATAAATTAAAACAGACTTCTGTGTTTTAAACGTGTACGAGACGAACATATGCTGCAGGCCTGGCAACAACTGCCTGCAGGTTGGGTTTTTGCTAGTTATCTATCGAATACTGTCTCTACCACAAAAAAACATACATACAACAAGGTGACACATACCTTACTGAGCACGTCCGGAGGGATGCCGTCCAGGTGCAGGGTGGCGGTGTCGCCGCTCATTTTGGCTTTCTTGGTTATCTGAATGTTGGACTCGCCATTTGCTTGTGTGATAAAATTAAAGAAATAAAGATAATATGACGTCTTCTGAGACTTTGCCCCGTTGTTGCCCTGACAGGTTTAAAAAAAAAAAATCAATCAATGATTTTTAAGTTGCAGACTAATTTTCCCAGAGTCAACGCTACAGCATCTCACGTGCCCGTGAGTTTATGGTACGTGTTGGTGGTCTGCATTTATTTGAGCCGTGCCATAACCACAATGATTGTTCGTGAAACCTGACTGGTCTTTTTCTGTGGTTACTGTTCATATAAAATGGGAAAGTAAGGATGGACTCTTTGCCTCTGAAAACAACTTTGCTGCATGTCTAATTTGTACAACACTAAAAACATAAATGAGAGGATATCAGGGCTGTAACAACCACAGCCTCAACTGTTGGACCACAGTTTTCGTTGATACAGTTTTGGGGATTTTTTAAAAAGGGAATTAAAACACTGGGGGGAAAAAAGTATTTTTACCACACTCACAATCAACTGATCAAGTGGACGCTTGTTGCTATCCAGCACCCAAAATATGTGTAAATTTCTACTTACTGAGGAGCAAGTTGAAATTTTGAGATACTTTTCTTTCAGTTGCATGAAGAAGCTTGCAGATGAATCAAATAATCATTAAAATAAACTCCATGGCTGAAACATGTTACCTGAATGATCTGTTTAGATTAAATCTAGCATGCTAACTTTTCATTAGCAGCTCCACGGGTCATGTCACAGGCAGATTATGTTTATTTTATTTCACAGAGGTAATACACAGTAATGAACACGAACACTGAAGTTAATTATGTAAATATGCCAAAAAAATCTGTTTCAGTTTAGAGTCAGATGGCAACCTCACGCTAATTTGGACAATGTATATTCTGCTGTGGTTTGCTAGGTGTTGATAGGCAGAATTGATCTCAGAAATGGTGCTGCGGTAAAAATGCAAAAAGTTGCACCTTTTGAAACATTGTGGTTTCAGCAGTTAGACACAGCTTTTCATTTAACAGTGAACTGTTTCTGTTTGTATTGCACTTTTTCCAGGTTTACTGCGCTCGGAGGTTAGTTCATGATTTTTAAGGTAACACCTTTATCTCTTTCACCTAGCATGAGCCTCAGTGATCCTTTCACGAGGGGAAAAATATGTTGTTCCCCGAGAGGTATCAGCAATCGATTTCACAGCAACTGCCTGCAACTACTTACAATTTTACAGTAAAAGTCAGAAAAGTAAAATTTTGCTCACTGTGATAACCCTCAGAAGTCATTATTAATAAACCTAACACTTCGCTATTAGAAAACATACATCTTATCCTTTTTATAAAAAAAAATCTCCCAAGTCTTGGAAATCAGCAGACAAAGTAATCACACTGTCAGTCCAACATCCAATGAGGTTTATTGTAATAGTCATTCATTCATTAAGATATTTTTATCTGTTTTTATTATGTTATTCTTTTATAATTAGCTCTTTATAGTGCTTTTTCTGGTCTCGATGGCCGTCTGCGTCCAGAATTGTTTGAATTCGCTCCTTCAATTCAGCAAGGTGAGGGAGTCTTTTGGCCCGTGTTGACCTGAGAACGTCACACAGGTGCTGCAGACGCGTCCTCTGGACATCCTGTTTTACTGACATTTGACCTATACGATTCTCTGTGCACCCCACAGACTCAGAGCCAACAACCACATCACGTTCACGTTCCTTCCACACTCTGATGCGTGGGGTGAACTTCAGCAGGCCGAGTCTACGTGTCTGAATGCTCAGAGTTGCTGTCCTGTGACTGGCTGATGGTTTTGTGGTTTTTTTTATTTGCTTCCTGCCTCTTTCTCTTACAGCATCCAGAAATTGAGTAAATCAGCAAAGCACTGAGTTACACTACAGCAGGGATTACTCTAGTGACCTCCTGACTCCTCTGGATTAGGGTTTTTGGGTGGAGTAGCCTCTGAGACCACATTACAAAGTTAAAAAACAAAAACAAAAAAACAGCTCCCAGGTAAACCTGCAATGCTTCACTGCTCTTCACACCTGTCAATTCTTAAACGACGCCCCATATTTTTCAGGTGACACATCATCAGTGACATAAGAATGTCACTGATGGCTAACCAGCTAAACAGACTTGTTCAGTTAGAACAAGTCTGACTAGTTCTAACTGAGCCAAAGGTCCCAAGCAGCGCAAACCCCGTCAGAGTGACAGGGGCTAGCGAAAAAACACAAAACAGCAGCTCGGGGTCCTTTACCAGGACGCAGGGGGTCTCAGGGGGAGTGGATGGGCAGTGAAGTCACCAACCAGCTGCTCGCAATGATGCAGATACTGGTGGAAACTCCTCATCCTCTCTGCGTAAAAGCCACGAACAGTGAAGCGAACTCAGACTCACCTCTGCGTCTCACTCCGCGCCCTCAGGCTCACAGCTTTGAACTTCCTCAATGAATGAGAGGCAGAGAGAGCGCGTGAGCTCATTTTGGAAACCGTTTACACCCACTTCGTGACGAAACACGGCGACCTCCCGCTGCTTTACGAGCAGATTTACAGCTGCATAAAAATCCTGGGGTTGTGCCAGAGAGTTTCCGATGTTTCTGTGTGTTAGATGTGGAACATCTTTGCTGATGTCAGTGAACCCACTGTAGTGATCTGGAAATATGACGGAGACATATATAAAGACTAAAAAACAGCAGTTTCTGAAGTTTCTGAAGTTCTTCAATCAGTCACTAAAGTGAAGGTGAAGCCGATGTGGATACACACACAGAGAAATTATTAATTATGTAAATATGCCAAAAAAAAGCTGTTTCAGTTTAGAGTTAGATGGCAACCTCATGCTAATTTGGGCACTGGGGGAAATTTCACCTATTTTTAAGGTAACACCTTTATAAAGGTTTCTGACTTTCATGATGTTTAAGGTAACACCTTTATAAAGGTGTTACATTGTTCAAATGTGCAAAGTATATTGTACTAACATGATAGTATATTGTTAGAACAATAAACTTTTCACGTTATAACGTGATATACTTCTATTTTTCTTTTGCCTGAGTGGCAGCTCTACGCTTCCGTACCAAATAAACGAGAACAAAGTAATATTATATTTGAGAAAAGACACCTGCTATCTTGATGATGGAGGCTTCATAGACCGGTGTCGTGCCAAAGTAGTGTCACGGCCCAGCGGCACGAGGTAACAGAGATGGACACAAGTGCAGAAACCAAACCGGAAGCGAGACGGTAAGTGAACACAAGGTTTATTTCCCCCCACAGTTAAACACCAGCAAAACAACATGACGCCACCACACTAGAGGCGCGCAGTAAAACTAAGTTAACTAAGTGTGACCTAGACAACTCTAGGGTGCAGCTGAACAGCTGAGGCAGTGGAGAGGTTGAAACTGGGCTATGAAGTGGCCGGGGCACTGTAATGAGAGGAGATCACAGTCAACGGGATCCAGCAGGCAATCGGCGATCCTCCACAGTTAAACTGAGTTGCCTTACTTGGTTTCAGGTGGAGGGGACAGGTGGGGCGGAAAGCCCGGATGCGGTCGAGGCGTGGAGAGACAGGCAAGTGAGTGGCGGGCCAGTTGGCAACGTCGTACCAGCAGCAGGTGGCCCAGGTCCAGGAAGGCGGGGATGAGGGAGGCAAGACCTCCACTCCAGGAGCTACCTCTGAGGACAAGAAAAACAGGTAAGTTGTCACACGGGTTCTGGACAAAGCAATTACTTGACTTGACCACTTGACTAACATGGGAATAGCAGATACTCAGGCGATGAACGGTTCAGTGTTGCCAACTCCTCAGTAAGGAAAATCGCTATTGGCTGTCCTAAAAGTCGCCAAATGACGTCATCACCTAATTTGCATAATTTGTCATGCTAATGTAATTGTAACCTACTTTGTTGGAGAGAGAAATAACATCGTGGAAGAGACATAAAGTGAGTAATAAACGTCCTAAATGCAGTTAGAATTTATATTTAGAACTACAAATTAAATTTCTTTTAGCAATTATTTTTTTTTGATGTCACAATTCCAACCCTGCTCCTTTATCCCGGCCTGGACCGGCAAAAGTGACCCGAAATAGGCACTCTGATGGAGTTACTTTGTGTGTGAGAGTGTGTGTTTATAAGTAGTTTTAAACCTTGTCATCCACAAAACAGCATAACAGTAAAGGAAGAACTGACTGCGTTACAGTCAGTGCGGGAGCAGCGGCTTCGCTCATGCGCGATTCATTTGCCGTTTGGACGCACAGGTGTGAACGTCTCCTGCCCTGATAGCAGCTGGGGGAGGACTATCCTCCGCTTGTGAGCGCTTTGGCACGGGTGAGGCGCCCACGGCAGCTGCTGCTTGTTGAGAGTATCGCTTTTCACTTTTTGACGTGAAAAGCGATACGCGTTTTCACGTCAAAAAGTCGTCATAAATAAGTCTCCAGTAACACCAGAAAAAGTCCACAGATTTGTCGCTAGTCGCTTTTTAGAAAAAAAGTCGCTAAGGGGTCTGAAAACTCGCTAAATATAGCGACAAAGTCGTTAAGTTGGCAACACTGGAACGGTTGAGTGCGCAGGTCTTATATGCTGCCGGAATAATTGCCTACAGGTGATCAGCCAGGGAGGAGCAACTGATCTCCGCCTAAAGGAGGAGGAGCCGCTGTTTGAGACCTGCAGGTACCCACCCAGACCATAACAAGTAGTTACCCCCGGCAAAAATTGTTTCCCCATCTACGAGAGCGCGCAAAGTAGGAGGAGCCACTTGCCCAGCTCCGTTCTGTACGCTACTTGTCACTGATCTGCAGTCGACGAAATAAAGAGTAAAAGCTGGAAAACAGCAGACTTGATGAATTTAATATTAGTTTTGTGACATTGTAATGTACTGTGTGAAGACAATTTACCTTAAACTGTACACTGAAATAGCCTGCTGGGGAGGGGTACCGATTTTATCAGGCTGTGTGGCATCAGCTGCCAGAATGTGTGACTCCCCCATCTGTAATCCACATTGGCGTTGATATCACGAAGGGTATATTTGCAAAATCAATCACAGTATAACCAATAACTACAGTAACTTTGGAGAGGATTTCTTCTTCACAGCAAAAGTTATGGAGGGGTACAAAAATTATCAGGCTGGTTGGCATCGGCTGCCAGAATGTGTGACCCCTCCTCAATAATGCACATTGGCGTTGCTATCACGAAGGGTATATTTGCAAAATCAATCACAGTATAACCAATAACTACAGTAACATTGGAGACCATTTTCTTTTTTTTTCGACTTCTTAATTTAACATCTACAAATATATATGTAGATATGTGTGTTCTCAAAAATGTGTGCCATAAGAACACTAGCTGCGGACCTTTAGTGTCAACGATGTACCAGCGAAACAAATAAACACGTCTTCTGGTGGTGGGCTTTTCACACAGAGCTGGTGGAACCACCGCAAACACATCTCACACTGAATCTGTAAAAAACTAAATAAATACAAATTCCAATATTAAAATATCATCTATGGGAATTGATCATAACATTTAGCAGTCTTTCTTGATGTCATTACCCATTTATTGTCAGTTTCATGCTCTTCTTCCCCGCGGAAATGACAGATGTTTGTCAGATCATCTGTTTCAAAAAATAAAAAAAAATAGCACACAGAGTATACTACCTACTGCACCTATTACTTCATTCAAACAACTATATGGTTTGTTTCTACAGCCATCATGATGAAAATGAGAGTGGTGGCAATTTGTAGCCTGTGTGTGTTTATGGCCTTTTTTTTGTAGACGGAAAGTCTATTGACTCTTTTTGCAAGATCTTTTCAGCAAACTGAAAAAGAGATTCTAAGATGACTAAATAGGCTAATATCGTAAATGTTATTTCATAGAATTTTTTTTTCTGTGAATCAATTTCTTTATTCTATTGTAATAATAATAATGTATTGCATTTATATAGCTTTTTGGGGCCCTCAAAGCGCTTTACAATTCCACTATTCATTCACTCTCACATTCACACACTGGTGGAGGCAAGCTACAGTTGTAGCCAACGCTGCCCTGGGGCAGACTGACAGAAGCGAGGCTGCCATATCGCGCCATCGGCCCCTCTGGCCATCACCAGTAGGCGGTAGGTGAAGTGTCTTGCCCAAGGACACAACGACCGAGACTGTCCGAGCCGGGCTCGAACCGGCAACCTTCCAGTTACAGGACGAACTGTCTTTGAGCCACGATCGCCCATGTGTAATTATCTTATATTCCTTTTCTTGTCATTAACATTTATTACAACACAACATTTCCAGTATACTCGTATATATGTATGTATTGCGGTTAGGACTCGTATTTTCAATGCAAAGACTCCACATGAGGTAGCGTCCACTTGTTTTGGGTGTTTGACTGTGTCACAAATCCACCTTGAGACGTTGCATCCTTTTATTCGCATAAATGTCCTGAAGGACAAGTACAATTAAAACAAATAACATGTTTTTAAATTTTGGTGACACAGAAAGGCGAACAGTATGGAGAGCTTAAATGTCTGTTGAACATCAAGTTAAGAACACTGACCACACTGTTTTGTTAAAATCATAACTTTTTAAATGTCTACAACGCACTGTAGACATTTAACATTGTCCCATGGACAATTACTTGTGGTTTTGTTTTCCTGTCTCCATGATATAGAAATCACTCACTCACACAGTACACTTGGAAGGGATGTGGAGGAGGAGCAAAGGGGGAGCAGAAGCTTCTTTTAATTTTTAACAATCCGCAAACCCTTTTGTTGAGCTGCACAAGCAAGTAATATACACTGACTATAAGCACATTACAATAAGAATTTAAATAAAAAGCTGTCATACTAATATCTGAAAAATTGATTTATAAAGACCAGAAATTGAACAGTTTTCAAAAAATTCTTCAAATATGAGTTCACATATTTTTGCCAAAGACTAAAGTACTTATAGAATTGACAAATTCTTTGCCTTGGTCAGTAAGAATCCTTTTCGGGGCTTCGAACTGGTGGACAAATTTTATGAGACAGTTTGTCACTTCCCCGGCTGATTTTGACTTTAAAGGGTATGCTTGTGGCCATTTTGTAAAATAATCACTAAAAACACATATGTATTGATGTCCGTTGTTGGTTTCAGTAAGTTTCCCAATAAGGTCCATCCTAACCAGTTCAAATGGCTGAGAGACCTTAAAAACAAAATCATAGTTAAGTTAATAATACTGAAATTACACAGAGTGCTAGTCTACTGCTCTAATTTTTTCAAGTATATAATCAGTAGGTTTCTAAGTAATGAAAACATTCTGTGATTAAATGTGATTATTTGCTATGGTCGAACCTAACCTTTATCGGAATGTGTTCCGCTGGTTTTTTAATTGTTGCAGCACATGCCTGGCAAAGTGCGCACTGGGAAACCTAATCAAAAACAAAAGCAATTCGCTAAGAAACTCAACAGTTCATGATCAAGGTTTACATAACTTAATTTGAGAGATACAGAAACATTGCAGTGTTCATCTTAAAATAAGTTAACTGTAGTAGAATTACATAAAGTTTGTTTTGGATACCCACCCAATTATTTATGTCCACTGACATCCCTGGCTAGTAGAACCGCTTTGAAATGGTTTCTCTTGTTTTTGTTTGCCCGCAATGGGCCCCAGTAGGACTGGCATGAAAATCTGAAAAAATTGTGTTTGCCTCATCAGCCCCACAGACTACTTTTGTCCTCTATATTCACCTTCTCTGGCTGATGTCTACCTATTTGGCTGGTTGACAGGATATTTATACCCATGATGACTTCATGTCAGGTCAGTTCAGTTCAGTTCAGTTTTATTCACATTTAGTTCAGTCACTATGAGGAAGCACTTGGCAACAGCAGGGAGATAAAAGGAGGAAGTTTCCAAGAGAACCAAGTTCTGGGAGGAGCAGCTCTCCACCATGACTAGCTGGGGGTGAGGAGAAAGAAAAGAGAGGAGAGAAACAAGACAAAAGGCAAACTACCGAAGAGAGTTTAATAACTGCTAAGTGTTAAAAATAGTAGTGGTGCAGAAACCCAAAAGGAGTGAAGAAGAAATGCTCAGTGCATCATAGGAAACCTACCTAATTTTAAGGTGTGGAGAAATATGACATGAAGGGTCCCTACACTAGTATAATTCATTTGTAGTTGTTTGCATTTTATAATGAGGAATGTGTGGCTGTCTACGCCTGTGATGGATGTGTCCCTATGAAACCCAGTTATGATTTCTAGAAAGAACAGCACTTTAAAAAACAGTTTTAATTGTTATGGGATAACAAAGCATCTTTTAACCATAATACATTTACCTAAACAGAGATGTGAAAGTTGCATTCTAATAAGGAATTAGGTCCATATTTGTTATTTACATGTTAAATGCTTGACCTGTAATCTGTATGTTCTGTATGTTTCAAGCCAGACTTAAAAGAACTCTTCAGCATTAGTGATGTCTCACATCAACTGTTAAGCTTATTCTAAACTTGTATTGGCTCCAGTCTATTCTGATCCATTGCTAGTATTCATAATTTTATAATGGACACTAAATGTACTAAAATTCTTATTCTTTGACAATTACAAGTCCATTTTTCCTACAAATTTGAGTCAATTTAATATTTCTCTAAAAAGGTATAAACAGGATCAACGTTGAATGTTACTAATATTTAGTATTGCTAATTGTATTCCTAGTGAATTCTTAAGTAACAGTTTCCAATGTAAACGTACAATTACAATTCTGTTTTCATCTGAAACACTTTCAGTTTCACACCAACCTGAATACTTCCTTTCCTGGAATGAAGCACACCTTTTTAAGCTCCTCCCTGTTTATAGACTATTTACTTCAGACTTTACTGATCTGCCGGTCATGTGATAAGATGCAAAACAAAAAAATTTGCAAAGAATTTTCATCTGCTCAGGTCAGTGTCTCTGCATGAAACAGCTTTTTTCTGGAAACAGAAAGTAAGACGTCGTTTGAGCGGAGGAGACATGGCGCAGCAAGTAATTGAGCTGTATCGAGAGAAACTGAGGTGTTCCATCTGTCTACAACTTCTAAAGGATCCAGTCACTATTCCCTGTGGGCACAGCTACTGCATGACTTGTATCGAAACCTGCTGGGATGAGAAGGAAACACACAGCTGTCCTCAGTGCAGGCAGACTTTCACATCGCAGCCTGTCCTGGTAAAAAACATCATTTTAGGTGAGCTAGTGGAAGATCTAAAAGCAGGACTCACATCTGCTTCATCTGGTTATGCCTATGCTGGACCTGGGGACATGGCCTGTGATTTCTGTTCTGGGAGGAAGCGGAAAGCCTCCAAGTCCTGCCTGGTGTGTATGGCCTCTTATTGTGAGCATCACCTTCAGCCTCACTACAACGTAGCTCCATTAAAGAAACACAAACTCATCAATGATGCTTCAAAGCTGCAGGAGAACATCTGCCCTCGCCATGATGAGGTGATGAAGATCTTCTGCCGCACTGATCAGCAGTGTATCTGTTTTCTTTGTTTAATGGATGAACACAAAGACCATGTCACAGTGTCAGCTGCAGTAGAAAGAGCTGAGAAACAGAAAGATCTTGAAACAAATCGACAAAATGTCCAACAGAGAATACAGAACAGAGAGAAAGATGTGAAGGTGCTCCAAGAGGAAGTTGAGGCTATCAGTCTTTCTACTGATAAAGCTTTGAGGCAAAGTGCGAAGATGTTCAAAGATTTGATCAGTCTCATTCAGAAAAAAAGCTCTGAGGTGAAGCAGCAGATCAGATCCAAGCAAAAAGCTGAACAGAACAGAGTCAAAGAGCTTCAGGAGAAAATGGAGCAGGAAATCAGAGATCTGAGGAGGAGAGACACTGAACTGCAGCAGCTCTCACTGACTGAGGATCACCTCCATTTTCTGAAAAGCTACTCCTCACTGTCAGATCTGAGTGCATCTACAAACGTACCCACCTACAACAATCTTACTCTGCAGTACTTTGAGGATGTGACTGCATCTGTGTCACGGACCAGAGATAAAGTGAAGGCTCTTCTCAGTGATGAATGGCCAAAAATCTCAGTTGGAACGACCAAAGCTGATATTTTACTGCCTCAAGGAGAACCCAAAACCAGAGACCAATTTTTGAAATATTCTTGTCAGATCACTCTCGATCCAAATACAGCACACACACTGTTGTCACTGAGTGACAGCAACAGAAAAGTGACACTGATGAGTAGAAACCAGTCATATCCAAGTCATCCAGACAAATTCCTTGATTGCTGGCAGGTCCTGAGCAGAGAGGGTCTGACTGGACGCTGTTACTGGGAGGTGAAGTGCAACGGGATGGTTGGAGTAGCTGTTGCATACAAGGATATCGGCCGTAGAGGGACCAGAGAGGAATGTGGATTTGGATTGAATGACAAATCCTGGGCATTAACAGTTTCAGACAGGAGTTGTGAATTCAAACACAACAATATTTCCACTCCCATCCCAGGCCCCCTGTCCTCCAGAATAGGAGTATATTTGGATCACAGGGCAGGAACTCTTTCTTTCTACAGCATCACTGAGACCATGAATCTTCTCCACAGAGTCCAGACCAGGTTCACTCAGCCTCTCCATGTTGGACTGTGGCTTGCACAAAGTGCTGGACACAGTGCTGAGGTGTGTGAGCTCAAGAAGAGAATAAACACAAAATAGTGAAATTTGATGCTCTGCCTTTTGCCGTATGTTACTTGTTGAGATGTGTTTATCTATCCTGCACCTGCTAAAGATGAATCTTTATGGATATAAGTGTATTCTTTAATTCCTTTGATTTTCTTGTTTTCACCAGCTATTCAGGTAAAGCCGGTCATTTGGCAAAACAATATTCATTTCTTATATATTTTATATTTAACCACTGTTTTGTTGTAACATTAGCAGAAAAAACTCCCATAAATATAAATTCATATGAAAATAACTTCAGTGTATTTAAAATTACAGAAAAAAAATGATGTTTGCATTTTTGACTTACTTTTTATTTCTATACTTAAGTTGGTGGATTGTAAAATGTTTAATTTCAGTTATGTTTTCATGAGGATTTTTTATTTACTGCTTTTTGTGAAATAAAGTGAGCAATGTACACTAAAGTTTCCTGTTCCAAGAAATAAAATATCACTAACATGATGAATGGAAGTTTTTGTAAAGAGACATTTAAAGTGAAGCATTCAACAATTTCAAATAATGATGAAATTAAAAAAAAGTATAACCTTAAAAATGTACAGACAATACCAAGCCCAGAGGGTATCGAGACCAAGACAAGACCAACACAAAAAAGTCTATAAACTGCAGCCAGATGCTGCTTCGTTTACAGGTGTCAGGCATATTTATGTGTTTTTGCGATGCACTCGCACAGCCGTCCTCACCGCTGTCTACTGTCTCACTCACTTACTAAGAAGACAGACGCATGCTCCACTTGACTGTCGCGTCTCTCACCCTCTCTGTTTTTCACATATTGATATTATCCTATATCCTCGCACGTGATTGGCCACAATATGGAGGGATTGGAGCATAGCTGAGCCACGTGTGAGAGCTGAGCAGCGAAAGGAAATTAAGTGAGAAGCCGGCTCTCGCTCAATGAGAGTCGACTCTTCTGATTCACTACAAAGCACTCTCTAAGCACGGCTCTTAGAGCTGATGCTTTTGTGCATGACACATTATTGAACGTTACGTTGTGTGTCATGGATACTGTTGACTCCAAATCTCCTTACCACTATGTAGATCTGAGACAGCAAGACCGAGACAGCAAGACCAAGATAAGACCAAGGGATCCGAGACCAAGACAAGACAGAGACCAAAGTCCGTCTAGACCAAGACAAGACCAAGACCATGTAAAAGTCTCGAGACCAAGACCGGTCTTGAGACATCCAAATCTAACTGTAGGTCTACACTAATTTAAGTGGAAGAATATGGATGTGTCATAATCCTGGGTTTTTTGACCCAGCATTTTGAGTTTTAGCTTATTTTGATGTTTGTGGTTTATGTTTAAGTACTTTAGGTTCTCTAAGTTCATTTCCACTAAACCTAAGTTTCCATTATAGTTTATTGTTTTTCAGATTCTCCTTGTGTCTTCTGCCCTTGTGTTTAAGTTTCCCTCACCCTTTGTGTTTTATGTTTGTGTGTCTTATGCTGTCAAGGTTGTTTTGTCATGTCTGCATTCCATTCTGCTTCCTGTTTTACTGTGAAAGTCTCTGTCCAGTATGCACTGTGTCTAGATTTCTTCCCCTTGTCTGGTTAGGTCTGATTTGCCCCAGCTGTGTTTCCACCTGTTCCCCATCCTCTCATTATATTTCTGTGTATTTAAGTCCTCTGTCCTCCTTTTTTCAGTGTCAGCTTGTCTTTTGTGCCATGTCTCCATGGTCCAGGGCTCTTTGTATCTATACCAAGTTTCATGTTTAGTTTTTCATGTTTATTTATTTTTTCCCCAGTTTCGGTTATTGTTTATTCTCGTCTTTGTTTGCCTTGTGCATTACTTTGTATTTCTCCATCAGCCACTTTAAACAGCTCGCTTTTTGTCTGTCAAGTTACATTCCATGTTCCATTTTGTTTGCACTTGGGTCTACTATTCATACTTCACACAGTCAGCTACTCAGCTAGACTGTAACAAGTGGTGCTTGTGTTTTATAATTCACATGCAATACTGGGTCCGTGGCGCTGCTGGAGACCACGTGATCGGACAAGGTGTTTGCTGTCAGTCCCACTTCGACAAGCTGATGTGAAACCTGCGCTGCCAGTATTTAGTTGGATTGCGCTCTTGAACATCCGCTCCATCGCAAACAAATCCTTCTCTCTGAATAAGCTCTTCACAGGAAAAAAAAACAACTGGATTTTCTGTTTCTCACTGAAACATGGCACAGGGATGGCAAGTCTATTCACCTAAACAAACTGCGCCCTGCTGGCTGCTCTTACTTGGGCGCCCCCCATTTACGTCGCCGTGGTGGAGGACTTGCTGTCGTCTTTAAGGACAGTTACATATGCAGAGGTATGCAAACTGAAAACTGTTCTTCTTTTGAGTCGAAACAACTAAGGTTGGCTCTACGAACATATTTTATCTTTGACAGTTTGACATGACAGTTTCAGTCTATCACCCTCCTGTCTCTGCTACTGTGTTCTTAAAGGATTTTACAAACTTCTAATCTTCTATTATCCAGCTGGAGAAAGTTTTGATTCTTGGGGATTTTAACATTCATATTGACGATGCCTCATCAAACTCTGCAGCTGAACTTTTATCTGTATCTAATTCTTTTGACTTTGTCCAACATGTCTCTGGTCCAACCCATTTAAAAGGCCATACCTTGGACCTTGTCTTTTCCTTGGGCCTCAACATTGGCAACGTGTTTGTCGAGGACGTACTTTTGAGTGTTCATAATTGTCTTTTTTGAACTCAACTTTAGTTCTAAACAAACACCTTGGAAGTTAAAAACTCAGACGCATAATAAATGAGACTACTACTGGCAGGTTCTCCATCATATTTGACAGTTCTCTACTTTTTACTGGAAATGATGTAAATATTCTTATTCAGTCCTATAGATGTTGTAAAGACTCACCTTTCAGTACACTCACTTCACCCGATGCACCTAGTTTCTTTTCCTCACCTTTGATTGGGTGTGGTGCTTGCCCTTAATTGCACTCACCTACAGCTAACTCCTTCTTCACTCCCACGTGGGGCGGCAGCTGAGGTGAGTTTCTGTTCGAGTTTCCTGAGTTCATGTATTGTGAGTTACTGAATGACTTAAATCACACTTTATTTCCTTTCAGAGTTAGCAGTCCATGTGCGTCTTTCCTTTTAGAATAGAAGAATAGAATAACCCTTTAATTGTCCCACAAGGGGAAATTTGGTTGTAACAGCAGCCAGAAAGACACATATACAACAAACAGGACAGAAACATACACAATTTTTCTTACATATTTACATTAAGGACAATGGTTACTATAAACAGAGTACTGTACAGTTATCAAATTAAATAAAAATTACTACAGATAAGAGGCAAAGCAGGTTGTAGTGCAAATCGGTTGATTCAATTATTGCAGTTACAGCGAAGATGTAAACATCTGTTTGTTGGGAGCAGTTCTGATTGTACAGTCTGACAGCTGCAGGGAGGAAGGACCTGCGGAAACGCTCCTTCATGCATCTAGGATGCAGCAGTCTGTCACTGAAGGAGCTCTGCAGTTCAGCAACATTTACATGCATGGGGTGGGAGACTCTATCCATCAGAGATGTTATTTTGGCCAGAGTCCTTCTGTCTCCCACCACCTGCACTGGGTCCAGGGTGCATCCCAGAACAGAGCTGGCCTTCCTGATGAATTTATCCATCCGCTTCCTCTCAGCTGCTGATAAACTGCTGCTCCAACATACCACACTGTAAAAAATGACAGATGCCACCACAGAGTCATAGAAGGTCTTTAAAAGCGCTCCCTGTACTCCAAATGACCTCAGCAGGTAGAGTCTGCTCTGACCCTTCCTGTAAAGAGCATCAGTGTTGTGGCTCCAGTCCAGTGTATTATTCAGGTGAACACCCAGGTACCTATAAGAGTCCACTATCTCAATGTTCACCGGTGTCAGTGTGGTGTGTCTGCGTCTTCTCGCTCGTAGACCGCGAAGGCCGGGTACTCCGAAGTGTGCAGCCCCTGAATTGGGACACAGCTCGAGTCTTGTTAGACTTTACCTCAGCCCTTGACACAGTTAATCATACCGTCCTGATAAATTAACTGAGAGACCTGGTTGGGATGTCTGGCTCTGTTCTAGACTGGTTTTCATTCTACATGCCATGTCGGAATCTACAGAGCTGCTGTGTGGAGTTCCTCAGGGCTCCGTGCTGGGACTTATTCTGTTTTTAATATACATTCTTCCTTTAAGCCAGATAACACGGCAGTTTCCTGATGTATCTTATCATCTTTTTGCTGATGATATTCAGCTATTCTACTCATTTAAGCCTTCTGAAGTTTATAAGCTCTCCGATCTGACTGTTTAACCAACATTAAACAATGGTTGAACAATAATTCCTTACAGCTAAACCCAGAGAAAACAGAAACTTGGATTATTGCACCAGACAGTGCAATAACTGATATTAAACAGCGACTAGGTGATTTAGGTTCCTTATAGAAGAATAACCTTAGAAATCTAGGTGTTATTTTTGATCAAGCATTTTCTTTGGAGGGACATTTAAATCAGTAAGAACCTGCTTTTTCCACTTGAGGAACATTTCCAAACTTGGATCCATCGTGTCAACAAGTGAACTCGAGATGATAATTCCATACTTTTGTCTCTACAAGACTTGACTACTGTGACAGCCTGTTTACTTGTCTAAATGAGAAAGGGCTAGCTCGTCTACAGGTTGTTCAAAACTCTGCAGGGAGGCTACTGACCTGCTCGAACAAGGGAGCTCATATGACCCCTGTTTTAAAGTTGCTCCAAACGCTACCGATCAGACTTAGGTTCCATTTTAAAATTCTAGTTTTAACTTTTTAGAGCATTACAGGGACAGACCCCTCCCTACATTGCTGATTTGATTCGTACACATACCTCTTCTCGTAACCTGAGGTCATCGAATCAAAACCTTTTAGTGGTCCCTCACACTCGTTTTAGAACTTTAGGGGACCGATCTTTCCAAGCGGTTGCATCCAGACTGTGGAATGCACTTTCTCAATTTTTATGATGTCTGGACTCTGTGGAGACCTTCAAAAAGCTTTATATAGACCATGGTTTTTATGATGTATTTATGACTGTATTGTGTTTTCTTACCTTTCTTGTAAAGCACTTTGTGACCATGTCTGTGAAAGGTGCTATATAAATTAACTTTACTTGCTTACTTACTTACATCATGTCAATCAAATGTGTGGCTGTCTACGCCTGTGATCGATACGTCCCTTGTGAAACCCAGTTATGATTCCTAGAAAGGACAGCACTTTAAAAAAAAAACTGTTTTAATTGTTACTGGGATAACAAAGAATTAACGTTGAATGATACTAATATTTAGTATTACTAATCCAGTCCTTCTGAATTGTCCAGTAACAGTTTCCACTGTAAACATTCGATTACATTTCTGTTTTTATCTGAAACACTTTCAGTTTCACATCAATCTGAATACTACCTTTCCTGGAATGAAGCACACCTTTCTAAGATCCTCCCAGATTACTGATCTGCCAGTCGTGTAATAAGATGCAAAACAGAACATTTCCATATGCTTTAGATCAGTGTCTTTGCATCAAGGAGACAAAAACACGTTTTTATCTTGAAACAGAAAGTAAGACGTGATTTGAGGGCAAGAGAAATGGTGCAACAAGTAATTGAGCTGCATCGAGAAAAACGGGGCTGTTCCATCTGTCAGGAACTACTAAATCCAGTCACTATTCCCTGTGCGCACAGCTATTGCATGAGCTCTATTAAAACCTACTATAAAAACGAAAGTAAAATAGCAAAAACTACTATAAAAACTGACTGCCATTATTCATATGTGGTGTCTGGTAAAATGAGCTCAGGACAGAGCACAAAATATATTTAAAGGTCCTTTATTATTCTTTGTTATTTTGAACAAATTGAATTCTTAAAAAAACAATTAAAACCTTACAGTGAAAATGATCCTCTATATGAGTCCATCAACAGTTATAGTGGGGTGGTTTCCTGTTTAAATTAAAATCCATAACTCACATTAACTAGCAGAAAACTCATAACCCCTGTACTTATTAGATAGAAAATATACACAATACCCACTAACAAATGCACAGCTGAAATGGTCAGAACAGTACTGTATCAAATTACAAGACCAATCTGTCTACTCCCTTTCCTGGAATAAAGCACACGTGTCTAAGCCCCACTCAGTTTATATACTGCTCACCTCAGACATTAGTCACACCCTACGCTCAGGTCAGTGTCTACATCAAAGAAACGAAAGCAGCTTTTTTCTGGTAACTGAAAGTGAGATGTCACAGACTTCCCTCAAAAGGACCTTGAGTTCAAATTTCAGTGCATATTTGCATCCGGTAACAGAAAGGAAATCTTTTAGACATTTACAGTCGTGGTGAGGAGACATGGCGCAGCAACTGATTCAGCTGGATCAAGAAAAGCTGAGCTGTTCCATCTGTCTGGACCTCCTTAAGGATCCAGTCACTATTCCCTGTGGGCACAACTACTGCATGGACTGTATCAGAAAATGCTGGGATGAGAAGGAAGTACAAAGCTGCCCTCTGTGCGGGCAGATTTTCATACCGAAACCTGACCTGGTGAAAAACAGAATGCTTGCTGATTTAGTGGAAGACGTAAAGAAAGCAGGACTTCCAGCTGTTTCGCCTGATCATGCCTATGCTGGACCTGGAGATGTGGCCTGTGATTTCTGTTCTGTGAGGAAGCGGAAAGCCTCAAAGTCCTGCCTGGTGTGTATGGCCTCTTATTGTGAGCATCACCTTCAGCCTCACTACAACGTAGCTCCAATAAAGAAACACAAACTCATCAAAGCCACTTCAAAGCTGCAGGAGAACATCTGCCCTCGCCATGATGAGGTGATGAAGATCTTCTGCCGCACTGATCAGCAGTGTATCTGTTATCTCTGCTTAATGGATGATCACAAAGACCATGTCACAGTGTCAGCTGCAGCAGAAAGAGCTGAGAGGCAGAAAGGACTTGGAAGAAATCGACAAAAATTTCTTCAAAGAATTCAGGAAAGAGAGAAAGATGTGAAGATGCTTCATGAAAGAGTGGAGGCTATCAATCTTTCTGCTGATAAAGCGTTAATGCAAACTGAGAAGATGTTCAAAGATTTGATCAGTCTTATTCAGAAAAAAAGCTCTGAGGTGAAGCAGAAGATCAGGTCCAAGCAAACATTTGAACAGAACAGAGTCAAAGAGCTTCAGGAGAAAATAGAGCAGGAGATCAGAGATCTGAGGAGGAGAAACACTGAACTGCAGCAGCTCTCACTGACAGAGGATCACCTCCATTTTCTGAAAAGCTACTCCTCACTGTCACATCTGAGTGCATCTACAAACGTACCCACCTACAACAATCTTACTCTGCAGTACTTTGAGAATGTGACTGCATCTGTGTCACAGATCAGAGATAAAGTGAAGGCTCTTCTCAGTGATGAATGGCCCAAAATCTCAGTTGGAACGACTAAAGCTGATATTTTACTGCCTCAAGGAGAACCCAAAACCAGAGACGAATTTTTGAAATATTCTTGTCAGATCACTCTCGATCCAAATACAGCACACACACTGTTGTCACTGAGTGACAGCAACAGAAAAGTGACACTGATGAGTAGAAACCAGTCATATCCAAGTCATCCAGACAAATTCCTTGATTGCCGGCAGGTCCTGAGCAGAGAGGGTCTGACTGGACGCTGTTACTGGGAGGTGAAGTGCAACGGGATGGTTGGAGTAGCTGTTGCATACAAGGATATCGGCCGTAGAGGGACCAGAGAGGAATGTGGATTTGGATTGAATGACAAATCCTGGGCATTAACAGTTTCAGGCAGCGGTTATGACTTCAAACACAACAACATTCCCACTCTCATCCCAGGCCCTCAGTCCTCGAGAATAGGAGTATATTTGGATCACAGGGCAGGAACTCTTTCTTTCTACAGCATCACTGAGACCATGAATCTCCTCCACAGAGTCCAGAAAAGGTTCACTCAGCCTCTCTATGCTGGACTGTGGCTTCCACAAAGTGCTGGACACACTGCTGAGGTGTGTGAGCTCAAGAAGAGAATAAACACAAAATAGTGAAATTTGATGCTCTGCCTTTTGCCGTGTGTTACTTGTTGAAATGTGTTTATCTATCCTGCACCTGTTAAAGATGAATCCTTATGGATATAAGTGTATTCTTTAATTTCTTTGATTGTGTTGTTTTCAATAGGTATGTGGGTAAAATTGTTTATTTCAAACAATATTCATTCAACCACTGTTTTGTTGTAACATTAGAAAAAAAAAACAAACAAACAAAAAAAACAAATATAAATTCATATAAAAATAACTTCAGTATATTTAAAATTAAAGAAAAAAAGTAATTATGTATCAGATATGTTGGAATCACAGTTATTATGTCTTGATGCATGCGCAATCATCCAGGTAAGGAAATCCTAAAAAGCTGATTCTGTTCATCTGGACGTAACGTTTTCAGTAGGAGAAATGCTCATGACAATTTGCATATTATTGATAAAGAAACTGACCTCACATACTATTATTCATTCAGTGGGCTAGTTTCAGTTATTGTGAAAATGTACTGTTTATAAGGTTGGGGGAAACTGCAGTCAGCTGAGACTAAAGAAGTCACTTGGATGACTGATGTAACGTTTCTCCCACTGGAAACCTTTAGATGAACAGAATATATTTTTTGGCACTTTTATTATAATTGTTGCTTTTTCTACTTTGATTGTATTTCTATACTTAAGTTGGTGGATTGTAAAATGTTTAATTTCAGTTATGTTTTCATGAACCTTTTTTTTATTTACTGCTGTTTGTGAAATAAAGTGAGCAATGTACACTAAAGTTTCTTGTTTCAAGAAATAAAATATCACTAACATTATGAATGGAAACTTTTGTTAAGAGACATTTAAAGTAGAGCATTAATGATGAAATTAAAAAAGTAAAATCTTAAAAACGGTCAAGGATGCCGGGGCAAGCCATTTGGTGTTGGTGGAAAAGGACACAAAATGCAGGCAAAAGACTGATGATATGAGTGAATGTTTATTTACAAAGTGGCAAAGTGAGAAAAAGAGGCTATGAGGCACGAGAAGCTATTGGGGGTGCCGGGGTGAAGGGCAGAGAGACACAGACCAAAGAAGAAAACACCATGAAACAGAGACGAGCCGACAAAGAGCACAGACCGACACACACACACACGCACGGTTATCAGGCAATGACACACAGATAATCCTAATTCACAAGATGACGGGAGGATACTAGCTGAACACAGTGATAACAGACACAGACCTTCAAAGTAAAACAGGAAATTCATAAAACAAATTCATGGATGACACAGGAAATAAACTTTAGGACTAAAAACGATGAGAATGAAACCTACATACTAATAACCATGAAGAAATGAACATCAAATCAGATAAAATAATAAACATAAAGATAAATACAAAACGCTGGGTCAACCACCCAGCACCATGACAAAAACGTACATACTGTAGGTCTACACTAATTTAAGTAGGAGTATAACAGTTGAAAATTGTTTTCATAATAAGGCAAAATTAAAAGCAGGAAGTAAACTAGCAAAGTGAAAATAAAAATGAGATATTTCAATATACCCATTATTATTATTTCAAGATATAGTAATTTTGCTGTAGGGGCTTTGGATTGATTGAGGATTTTACACTTATATTTTGGGATTTTCCAAGGTTACTTCATTTCTGGAGTGATTTTCAAAAAACAAATGTAACAGCTTTTGGGAACTGATGATCATTTAGATCCATTACTCTATACTACCCATATGTCTGTATGATATACCAGATGGAAACTGATATATTTGTCCAGAATTCTGCTCCATTTTGCTCCATATTGACAATATGGAGAGTTGCCTGCTTAGGTAAGTTGAGGGGTTTAAATAATGCTCAGTTGGTATTACAGGGCCCAAAGTGTGCCGAGAACATAATCACCACACCATTACATCATCAGCAATCTGAACCATTGATAAAAGGCAGGACTGAGTCATACTTTCATGTTGTTGTATCTATTATCAGTAACTCCCTGCACAATATTTACATACATACTTTAGTTATTAAATTATTGGAAAATGATTTTGTAAACAGAAAAAATAAGGTACAAATCATAACATACATAAAGATCTTTGATAGTGTACATACATACATCTTAACAAATACTGTATTGCACAGTTCAATATCTCTTATCTACTTGAAGTCAAACAGCTCAGCAGTGTGTCCAGCAATTTGTGGAAGCCAAAATCCAGCATGGAGAGGCTGAGTGAACCTGGTCTGGACTCTGTGGAGGAGATTCATGGTCACAGTGATGCTGTAGAAAGAAAGAGTTCCTGCCCTGTGATCCAAATATACTCCTATTCTGGAGGACTGAGGGCCTGGGATGGGAGTGGAAATGTTGTTGTGTTTGAATTCATAACCATTGTTTGAACATCTTAATAACCAGGATTTGTCATTCAATCCAAATCCACATTCCTCTCTGGTCCCTCTACGGCCGATATCCTTGTATGCAACAGCTACTCCAACCATCCCGTTGCACTTCACCTCCCAGTAACAGCGTCCAGTCAGACCCTCTCTGCTCAGAACCTGCCACCTTTCAATGAATTTGTCTGGATGACTTGGATATGACTGGTTTATACTCATCAGTGTCACTTTTCTGTTGCTGTCACTCAATGATAAACGTGTGTTCGCTGTATCTATATCCAGTGTTATCTGACAAGAATATTTCAAAAATTCGTCTCTGGTTTTGGGTTCTCCTTGAGGCAGTAAAATATCTGCTTTGGTCGTTCCAACTGAGATTTTTGGCCATTCATCACTGAGAAGAGCCTTCACTTTATCTCTGGTCCGTGACACAGATGCAGTCACATCCTCAAAGTACTGCAGAGTAAGATTGTTGTAGGTGGGTACGTTTGTAGATGCACTCAGATGTGACTGCGACGAGTAGTTTTTCAGAAAATGGAGGTGATCCTCTGTCAGTGAGAGCTGCTGCAGTTCAGTGTTTCTCCTCCTCAGATCTCTGATCTCCTGCTCCATTTTCTCCTGAAGCTCTTTGACTCTGTTCTGTTCAGATTTTTGCTTGGATCTGATCTGCTGCTTCACCTCAGAGCTTTTTTTCTCAATGAGACTGATCAAATTTTTGAAAGCCTTATCACATTCTCTGAAAGCTTTATCAGCAGAAAGATTGATAGCCTCAACTTGCTCTTGGAGCACCTTCGCATCTTTCTCTCTGTTCTGGATTATCTGTTGGACATTTTGCCAATTTGTTTCAAGCCCTTTCTGTTTCTCAGCTCTTTCTGCTACAGCTGACACTGTGACATGGTCTTTGTGTTCATCCATTAAACAAAGATAACAGATACACTGCTGATCAGTGCGGCAGAAGATCTTCATCACCTCATCATGGCGAGGGCAGATGTTCTCCTGAAGCTTTGAAGTGGCTTTGATGAGTTTGTGTTTCTTTAATGGAGCTATGTTGTAGTGAGGCTGAAGGTGATGCTCACAATAAGAGGCCATACACACCAGGCAGGACTTGGAGGCTTTCAGTTTCCTCTCAGAACAGAAATCACAGGCCACATCTCCAGGTCCAGCAAAGGTATGATCAGATGAAGCTGTTGAATGTTCTGCTTTCTTTAAGTCTTCCACTAACTCACCTAAAATCATGTTCTTCACCAGGACAGGCCTCGGTGTGAAAGTCTGTCTGCACTGAGGACAGCTGTGTGTTTCCTTCTCATCCCAGCAGTTTTTGATACAGTCCATGCAGTAGCTGTGGCCACAGGGAATAGTGACGGGATCCTTAAGGAGGTCCAGACAGATGGAACAACTCAGTTTTTCTTGATCCAGCTGAATCAGTTGCTGCGCCATTTTGTCCAGTCAAATGAAGTTTCACTTTCAGCTACTAGAGAAAAGCTGCATTCATTGCCTCCTTACACACTAATCTGTGGTGTATGGTCTTTTCAGCGCTTGCATTTGATCACATGGTGTTTAGATTCATATTTTAACTGGCTGAGGAGTAGAAGGGGAGGGAATAAACGGACTTTGTACCACTTTGAGACACGCAGTCAAGCCAGCCCCCACCTTAGTTTGCATTACGTGTATGTGCTACACATTACGGTACGGGAAACCTAGACCTGAATTCAAAATAAAAGCGATCTAGCGATCTAGTTGTGAATGTAATTTTAACATTAACCAACGTGAGTCGGTGATCAATGATATAATATACCATGAGATAAATATCAATACAGAAATAAACATTAAATACAAATTAAAAATTGCCAAAGGCAGAAATATTCAAGTATGACATACTTATGCATAACCACATTTAGAAATTACAATTTCAAAAGAAGTGTACAGCCATTGCAAGTAAATTCAGTTTCCACAGACTAATTTTGACACCATTACTCAGGCAGTATAGGGTAAGTAAGTGACTCTGATTTTGGATATCAGCGTTTTGACATCACTTTATACAAACCATTTTCCCCCTCTCAAATCACCTGTACATATCTTGAAGTCTTAATTTTCTAATTTGGTTAAGCGAGTTTACGTATGTGTGTTTGCCATATTTGACTATTTTTGTCATTTAAAAGTTATTTTTCATTTCTATATTGGTATGCTTTTTTATTCCATTATTTATTATATTGTCAATGGCAGACTAAAAGATTAGGGTAACGTTGAAATCACGTTCCATTGACGATCGCGTTTATTTTGAAATCGGTTCTCGGTTTCCCTTACCGTAATACGTAGTATGGACACATACGCAAAACAAAAGGTGGAGCTGTGCAGTAAACTTCAGGAAGTGAGGTGACGATGTCTTAAACCCTGTTTGATATACCTGAGTACCCAAACTGGAAACCAGTGTTCCCCGTAAAAGGCACCAATAACAGCACAAAAATGGCCAAGGAATGGTCTAGAAATATCTGGGATGGATTTCCTAGAAAAAAATAAATGTATGGGTTAAATAAGCATCCCGGAAGCCACGTTTTCATGTGCATCGTCTATTTTCTTCCGCCACAGATCCGACCACTCGTTCCTATGAGTCCAGCAGCATCTCTTCACGGCTCAAAATGTCGTGACAGCGTTTCATAATCGTGTTTGGCTCGTTACATTTCAAAAACATGAGGGGGATTTTAAATAAGCTTCAATTACGGTTTGTCTTATTGTTTTTGCTGCATCATGAGGATGTTTTCAAGTTTTCGTCTGGTCAAGGTAAGAGACTGACAGCTGCAGCTAGCCTCAATGCTAACAGTACAAACCTTTATCTAATATAATGTTTGTATTTAGGTTGATCATTAACAGTAACACAGGATATTCTCTCTGTGTAATATTCTATTAGTCAGTTAGTCCTTCAAAGAGATTTAGATGACTGAAATAATGTGAGAGACGCTGTTTATTCTAATCAGATGCCTATGAATCCGAAACAATTACGTGTCATAAATGTGCAAAAAACCATGAAATCGGGAAATTAACAAATACTTTTCACAGGAGTGTAACTGTCAGCTTATGGCAAGAAATATGATTGTCTTTAGATAAACTTCTGCAGTGATTCACTATTAAAAGTCAGATGGAATGGAAAACAATTACAAATATGTTATATGTACTGAGTTTAATTATTATTTTTGTCCCTTAGAGTATGACGACTCACTGGAGCTCATTTTGTCAGAGGACACTTTGTCCGACTTGGAGAACAGCCCCAAGTTTGTAGAGTCCGGAGACATGGACTCTCTGCCGAAGAGGCAGTTCAAGACGGCTGAGATCGCGGATGCTGTGATGGGCACTGAAACTCCCATCGATCCATCTGACATCGAGTCTCTCTTCCCCAAAAATGTGAAAGACTTTCAGTCAGGCTTCTCCCCGCCCTGTGATGACAGCAGTGCCCAGTGTAGTTCACCGGCTCCAGCTGAGAATGGCGCATCACAGGAGGAGGATGCTGAATCATCACAGCAGGTTAGTAAGATGAAACTGTGAGACATAAAAAGGAACTGCTGTTAGACTGCAGCCTTAAAGGGTTACCACCTCAGTTACCACAGTGACTGACATCTAAATTGATATATAAATTCCAAAAGAAACCTAAAATATAAAGGTAATCACAAATTAGTAAATGATTTATCATTAAGGTAAAATTTGCACTTGTGAAGATTTGCAGATTTGTCTTCTAAGATGATTAAGTGAGACAATGGTTCTCAAATGTCTTCCTGGACAAATTTACTTTAAGATATTAACACTGGTTGTTATAAACCAACTGACTTAAACCGCTGTGGGATCAATAAAGTCTTCTCCTATCTTAAAAATGAATTGATAAAAAAAAAAATTAATAACAAGGTTCATTTAATTTCATCCTCAGCTTAGCTTTTATGTTTTGACGTATGCTTGATAAAGTCTCAGTGAAGATTAGCTCAAATATGCATAGCTATAAATGCTATTTTGCTGAAGCTAACTTCTCCTTGAATGTTTCCCTGCAGCTCACGCTTGACATTGTGCGTGCGGAGGTCATAACGGTTGAGGAGCACAACACCACGGAGACCGCCAAGACGTACAAAGTCAACTGTGATAAACGGAACATCACAGGAATGGAGAACTTCACTGTGCAGGTCCTCAATGCCTCACAGGTACTCACTCCATCCTCTGAGGCACATGTTTACACTCTGCGTAAAGTGTGTAAAAAGTGTGCCACCAATTTCCCAAACATTTACACCAGCTACCATATACAAGATTAATTTATCAACTTTTCTAATGCATCTATTTATATCTTTTTTTGTGTGTATAAACCTTTTTGTAAATCAGTTTTGTTTTATTTCATCATAGCATGACTCATTGTTTGTATCGTGAGCATTGTTGTTTGTTGCACCTTTCATTTTTGAGTGAATTTACCAGAATCCAGGTTCTGTTTGTATCCCTCTTATAAAATTCCATGCAGGAGAATTTCCTGTTTCTCTCCTGGATTAAAAAAACACTAAACCCATCCCTTCTTTTCTTTCAGGATCTAATGGAGTTCCTCAATGCTAACAGCACAGAGTGCTCTGTGGTGCTGTTCTTCACCGCCTGGTGCCAGTTCTCAGCCAACCTGGCACCTCACTTCAACGCCCTTCCCCGGGTTTTTCCTAACATGAATTTCTTGGCACTGGATGCCTCACAGCACAGCAGGTAAATGATCACCTTTGTTCTGGTTTTAACTGTGTAATCTCACTGTGAAAACCCCTCTTAGAATACTTTTTAAAGCTGTTGTCGTCTGTGGCTCACTACACCTTAGCATCTATATAGAAGCAGAATATAGCTCATGTTTATTAGCGAACAGTTAATTGGATAATTAGCGTAGTTGATAAAAGTTCTTTTGTGTTTGTGTTGAAAATGATAAAAATACAAATGTAGAATGAAGTCTTTTTTGTGACTTTGGTTTTATAACAACATTTGAGGCAAAGTAAGTAAGTTAAAGACCAGAATTTTGAAAAGCTGAAAATCATTTTGTTGCAACAAATGTTTGGACTCTATTTTGTGTAAACATCCAAGAATTGATTGATTATGTTCTTATAAAGGGTGCTTATAATAATCTGTATCCCTGTACATTATACATGACATTGTGCAAGTATAATGTACACAGAGGGTTGGTGTGACAGAGGAGAATACTTGGTACAGGATTAGATGGAGGCAGATGATCCACTGTGGTTACCTTTAAAGGGAACAGCTGAAAGAAGAAAAATTGACTAACTGCAGACTCAAAAATTGTTTTGAATGCATCTATCATGTATATTCAAAAGATTTTTCTGTAGGTTATTTTGTTGACCAGTGAATATTTAAATCTATTGCGTGTTATTTTGTAATGCATGTCTCCATCTTCCACCAGCCTCTCCACGAGGTTTGGGACTGTGGCAGTGCCCAACATCCTGCTGTTCCAAGGGGCAAAACCGATGGCTCGTTTCAACCACACTGACAGAACGCTGGACACGCTCACATCTTTTCTTGTTAATCAGACAGGTACAAATGCAGGTTATGTGTTACATTATATAGAGCTTACTGGTTTGGGCTCAAAAGGGTCAGAATTGGGTGGTTGGAAGATCATTTTGAATCATGTAAAATGAATCTGAAAGACCACTCAAAAGATCCAACTCTGTGTGTTCCAGGTTTTGAAGCCAGCCCTGATAAAAATGTGACAGACGCAGACCGCCTCGGTCCCCTCCCTAGCGTTCCCGTGAAGAGCATCGACTGGCTGCTGGTCTTCTCCATCCTCTTCATCACAAGCTTCACTCTGTATGCCATCCTGCGGACCGACAGCATACGCTGGCTCATACCCGGACAAGAGCACGAGCATCAAGAGTGAAACCTCACAGACTGTTCGTGAAGAATGATGTAAAGAATTGTTTGTTAAACAGTTTAGTTTATTAAAATGGCTAATGTGTTCATGCTTTAAGTGTTTGAGTGAAATAAAACATTTGAGCTCTTCCGATTTAGAATAAAGATTTGGATTAAAAGTAACATTTTGAGGCTGTGTGCGAGAAGACAAACTGTGCTGTCATTTTTTTTTTTTTTTTTTTTTTTGGTGCCTTTTAGTTGATGTTCAGCCGAACACAAGTCCAAAGTACAAAAAAACAAAATAGTTGACATGTCTGTACAAACACTGCTCCTCCCATGCAGGCACGCTTTGCTCCTCTTCCTCCTCCTGGCTCTACTGTGTTTTGTTGTCTTGCAGTCCCCTGATTCAGTTGCACTGAACAAACATGTAGGCTGCAGTGAGTGAAAGAGAGGAACATCCTGTGGAGATATTTTACAGCTGTAAATGAAAACATTGCAAACAGCGATGTGTGTAGGAAGGAAATTCTCTGTTGTGGCAGCAAAATGAGAAGAAAAAAAGAGGAATCAAGGAAGAGATCAAAGAATATTCCGTTAGCTTATACAGTGGTGAAAATAACGTTTCAATCATATATCAGATGTTCAGTAGTAGTGTTAATTAATTGAAGAGAAATTCGTCATTATAGTTGTTACTTTAGCAGACTGATATATTTATATAATTAACCTAATGAAACGTGTTCAGTAAGTAATTTTATTTGAAGTGAAAAAAACACCTCAAACATAAAATATCTGGCTATAGCAACTCTTTTGGGTTATTTTTATTTATATAAGCTATTTATATAAGCACATTTTAACAACAGAAATTGCATCCAAATCCAGTTTGAAAAACACATGAAGACGACTTTTGTCATGTTAGATAATTAGCAGTGGAAAGCAAAAATCACATCATTTACTTGTCCTTAAAAAGCATTCACAAATCCATGGCTCTCGGCTATATTTGCAGTATCATACCACTGCTTCTCAGTAGATAACCAGACTCCATTGGAAATATGCATGATTTTAATCAGGCACTACGTTAAACAGCTATGGCAAAGTATGAGAGGGCAGTAGAGGAAGAGAAGAGGCATTGGTAGGGAGAGAGGACAGCTGACAGCTTACTGATAATGTTTAGGTTAATGTTTAGCCTGAGGACAGGCAGCCTTCTACACCTGCCGAGCAGCTTGAGGGCGCCTCCGTTCTGCAGCAACAACTCATCTAAAATGGTGAGTAATGCAGTGACAGGCTTTAGCATTAGCATTAAAAACAGAAGAAACACAAATTCCACGTGAGGAAAGTCTCTTTTTGAACACAGCTAAGTGTGTGGGTGCACTCCCACGTGACAAGCCAAGCACCGTTCCGACGTGTAGCCTCCAAAGTATCCAGCTCGCGTCGTTCTATCACGTGAGAAACCGTACGCTGAACTCTCCCAGGAAAAATGTAAATAAAAACTTTAAGGCGTCCATTTACGTTAAGGCGCAAGCGATTAAAGTGTGTTAAACGATTAACAGTTTTATGAATTGCTCTGATGCTGTTCCTTAATTCGGCGTTAGTAGTTTTTTAGATTTCTCAGTTAATTTGGTCCTTTTACGTTGGCATTTGGCTCATGTGCAATAGAAATGTGAGCGGGGCGAGGTTGGTATTCATATTATTGCGAAGTTGAGATTAACTGTATATTAAAAGTTAACCATCACATTTATTTATTATTTTAGCCTGTGAAATGCCTGCATTTTGTACGCTTTGTTAGGGCTTGGTTGAGACTTTTGGAGTAGGGCGGGGCTTGAGTGGAGTCCCAACCAAATCAGTTATTTAAACCAATCAAGTATGCAGGTTACACCCAGGTAAGCCTGACCTGTGGTCCTGGAAAGGACGGCGTTAACGTTCATTTTTGGGTCTAGACCGCCACCTTTTGGACGAAGCGTAAATAGCAGTCAGAGAACTCCTAATACTAGACTAAGCATGTGTGTGTTGAATCAGCACTTTTCATTATAGTGCAAGAAAAACAAATACAAAAAACGTGATTTGTCCTTTATAATTCCAGGGCTAAAGAGTTTAACCGTAATATGATTTTGTCCAGTCATCAGACTCACATTGGCTCTCCCCTGAAGACCGGGAGCAGCTATTGGTCGAGCTCAGGGCCACAGGCTGGATGGAGGTGGAGGACCGTGATGCCATCTTCAAAGAGCTTCACTTTAAAACCTTTAATCAGGTGTGTGTATTTATGTTAATATAGTAATTAGCTTTGTTGAAGTCTTAGATCTAATTTTGGATCTATGAGTTAGAATTTTATTTTTTTTTATATTGCTGTTATTTTTTTCATCACTTCCTTTGATTTGAGTTTAGACCTAATTTAGATTATGTTTATGTAAGGCTAGCCATTCGTGATCAGGTGCAGTTAGGTATATCTAACGTCTTCTCCCCTTTCCCTGTCATGCATGTGTGTACTTTTTTCAAAATATGCATAGGTCCTATTCTTGATTTACCACGTATAGTTGAGTTGTGGCGGACTGGTCCACAAATTGCAGGGATGGCGATTCTATCACTGTCTTCTTCTGTCCACATTCCCTTGAGCAAAACCCTGAAACTGTAATTGCTTCCAAAGGACAGGCAGGCGCCCCTCTCTGCCACGATTAGTATGCATTTATGCGTGCAAAAGATTGAACGACAGGCAAAAATCAACAGCTAATTCGACATCTAGGCACCATTGCATATGGCGATTGAAACTGAAGTGTCTGTTGTCATTAAATCAAGCGCAGGATGTAAGATGCTAAAGGTGTAATAAAAGAAAAGTGCCTCAAAATAACAGTTTTATATAAGTGCTGGGATCACAATATCAGACCACACCAGCCATGCCTGCACAGCTGGATGGTGTGTAAATGGTGTTTCTTTGAATTTGACATAAAGGGGGGGAAAAAAAGAAACATGCACATCTGTTTCTGTCTTAGTGGTATTTTTTTATTCCAGGTGGCCAGTAGAGTCTGTGATGAAGCAGTCACTTTTCCAGTTTCTGTAGCCGTGAAAATCTGTTCACCTATAGGAGGGTTGTTGCACGCTGCCAGATGCATGCCCAAAGTGTCGATTGGAAACTCATAATTTCAGCTATGATTCTGGTAGCATACTGAGCATAAAATTGTGATATTGAAATCAGTAGTCAGACATGTCTCCACAGGTTATAACTGTGTCAAGTTTCAGCATTTTTTCTGAAGTACTTATGAATGACCTAAGACACCAAATATGCAGGATAATAACATCTAGGGCTTGGTATTGTTTAAAAACAATACTGTGATTAGCGTTCTTCGTGTCAGTGTCATCGTGTCATCAATGAACTATTGTTTGGTTGTTATGCAATATCTCTGACTTGGTTTATGTGAGACTGAATTATACACATTTTGTGGTTCAAGAAAAGACCTGAAGTTGCAGGAAAAAGTTAGTGATTTAAATAATATTACGTCCCCGGCCTGGGGTAACCTGGATGTAACATGAGGTGCAGCTACCCACACCAACCACACCGAAGAAAAGGCCACAAACAAACAAAAGACAAATCTCCAACCTAAACTCATAACCAATAAACAAGACAAAAATGGTTCAACAAAAAAGTTTTCTTACTCCTGCTACTGCTGCAGTGCTCAATATATACAGTGTAATAGTCACAATTATCTATTTACAAAACTATTTATGAACAAACTGGTTTGTAGCTGCAATAATACAAAGCACACTGCTCAGTCCAGTCTACTCACTAACAGACATTCAGATCAGATTCCTCATACTTAGCATACTTATTTTTAAAAAAAAATGTATTTAAATTAAAACACTTTTCCCTGCAATTATATTGTGTTTTCGCGCCATATTCTCTGCTTTTTCGTTTTCTCAACAAAAACTACAATTTTAAATAGAAGCAGTGCCTGTGTTCTTATAATTCCACCAAACTTGCCAAATGTCTCAGTGCATCTGTGTTTAATATTTACTGAAAAAGGGAAGCTGAAGAAAACCTTGCCTTAAAAACTGTTATGATTCCCATTGGGGAATATTATTCAAAGAATAACTAAAACGGACCATGAATCCAAACAAGCCCTGAATGCCAGATTGTTACTTTAGTCTAGAGACACTTTGAGGCAGTCCTCAGGACGTTCAGTGACACCAGGATAATTTGATTGCACGTGTTGCAGAGGTCTGTTCTTTATATAATTTGTGCCACTATCCATAAAAACCAGCATGCATCCTTTGAATATTTATCACAAAGTGTTTAAATTTTAAGTGCTTCTAAAGCCACACAAGGACACAGTGCAAGGATGCTTTGGGATCCTAATCAGAGTCAACAGTAAAGTATGGTAATATTTGAGTATGGCGAATATGCCGGGCGGCGGAGTAATCCTTTATTTATCCAGATAAAAGTATCATTAAGATACCCAACCATGAGGGCATCTGAAGTTACACCAAATACAATGCATAACAATATAATGCATAAAGAAACAAATACACCTAATATTCCATACAGACAAGTGAACCTGATCATGTGAACCATGTGCAATAACAGGATGGCGGTTAGCACTGTTGCCTCACAGTAAGAAGGTCTGGGTTCAAATCCAGCTTGGTCTCTTACTGTTTGCATTTCGCATTCTCTCCTCGTGTCTGTCTGCATGGGTTGTCTCTGGGAAATTCCTGCTTCCTCCCACAGTCCAAAGACATGCATGGGGTTAGATTAACTGGTGTTTCTAACTAAAATTACTTTAGGTGTATAAGTGGGCATGACAGCCTGAGATGCTGAATTGGATAAGTGGAAGAAAATGGATGGATGGAAAAATATGCAGGTACTGTATGAGGTACTTAGATGAAATGGACAGGTGCACATTGGTGGTACAGTTTAGCTCTGAATTTTCAGGATTGCACTGAAAGTAAGTGTTTCATTTAAAATGAATTATGGCAATTTATCAGAAAGTTATTTATAATATTGGGCAAGTTACTTGTTGGTGACTGTGTCTACTGTAACAGTTCATGAGAGCTGCCTGGCAGCTGAAACTAGTTCTCTTGCTTCCTGGGGTAAAACAAACATTAAATATTCTTTTCAAAAGTTTTTTGGCACGTCTTGTAAGCAGCTGCTCCGTTCGCTCACTCTGTGCGGGGCGAAGTAAACTGCAGCATCTCAAGGCCACTTAGCGGACTTCCTCTAATCCCATCGTTAGTTGTTTTAGTCCCTAAAATAGTCTGTTTTTACACTTCCCCATGTTTGAAGTCGGAGGGTGAGCGCTGACCTCCCCCATCTACTCCTCCTGGCTCTAAAGCCTCTCCTCTTACCCCGACACGTCAGGCTGCATTACTCTGAGACTCGCCAGGAGGCCAGTTGGCAGCAATTAGGGTTTTGATCAGAATGATTTCTTTCACAAACAATCAAATTGGTTAAAATGTTTCATCTGGTTCACAAACCACTAACAACCCCATCATTCCTTCTGCTGTGCATCGCTTTCTCTCTTCTTTTTCTCTTCTTCTTTTTTAAAAATTCTTACTTGTTGCCACCCTCCTTTCCCCTATCTCTGCCTTTCAGTCTTTGTCTGTCTCTCATTCCCATTCTGTGCCCCATGTTATTGGGGAATGAGCTCATGTTGTTCCAATTTTACATGCTGGCAGCTCGCTCTGTCTGTCTGTCTCTCTATCCTTCTTTTTCACCCTCTTTTATTCTCTCCAGACACCACTCAAACTCTCTGATGCATTTTCACAAACTCTCCAGCTCGTTTTTCATGGCTGCTCTTAAAGGGCTTTTACCGAAGGGGAATGGAGATGAGGAGCGACATGCTGGCTGATTTCCATTCGCCACTTATCTCCAAGTGATGGGCTTGAGGAAATCAGATCCCCAAGAGTTTATAATGAGAATAACAAATCCCCTTCCTGTGTATCGAAACACTTCCTCTCCTGATCTCTAGGGGGCGGTAGAGCCGTACTCATGCATTGAAGTGAGTACAGCAAGTTGAGGTTGAGCGAATTCACGAGATGCTCAAGAGCTGCAAATGAATTTAAAGGAAACATGGCAGCTGGATTTGCTTCTTTGAGTTTATTTTTCTTTGATTACAGCAAGTGGAAAGTGTTATGATGCCTTTATAAATGGCTCAGGAGTTTAGCTGCGGCATGTGGGTATACAGTGTGATGTTTGTGGCATTAGTCTGAGGAGTAACTGTGAGTTATTTTTCCTGTCAAGTCCAGTCTGTTTAATGTGCTTTGAGAGGTGAAATCCTCTTTCTGGAGTCGCTTTGGTCAGTGGGAGTTATTGCAATCACATATAGACGTACGTGTGTGTGTGTGTGTGTGTGTGTGTGTGTGTGTGTGTGTGTGTGTGTGTGTTTAATACTGTAAATCTGGGCTGGAATTGAGTGTGTTCTAAGTTGCGGTCGCTGATATTGTTTACACATCAAGCTTTATGTTATGTATGTTTACAGATGACCATCTGCTATACATTTCGGTTGATGAAGTGGAAACTTTCATGCGACACAAGTGAAACGGGTAGCTTTCGGGTGCAGCTTGTATAAGAGAGGGTGAGCTGTGCATGCTCAACTGTTGTGTTGTGTTAGCTGAGGTTGACATCGATGGCATTCCTCCTTCTCCCACAAATATTCAGTCAAGCAGCCCTGGGAAAAAAAAAAATCACTCAAAAGCTACATTTAGGATGGAGGGGAAAAATGGCCGGTTATTATCTTCAGTCTTTCTTGTAAAGTAAACAAGGGCAGTCTTAACCTAAGGAGGGAAATTTTTAATGGTTAAATATCTGCATCCATAGCATGCTCCACTGTTTTTATTAGAGGGATTAAAAAGCAAATGGGTATGTGCACCAATGAAGAGGTTATTAAATTTATCAGTGATAGTATTGTTGGCAATTAATGTTATTTTTGGACAATTTTCAATCATTTTGAAGTTTTCATTCATAAATTATTTAAAAAATAAAAGTATTTATTTTTCATTTATTTAAACAGGTAATCCCATCAAAGATTGAATGTCTCATTTACAAGAGAGACCTGTTTCAGACGAGCATGATAAAATTACAACAGTTAAATAGAAACAGTAAAATAGTAAAAAAATTGCTCAATGTTTACGCAATCATATTATAAATCTGGTTCATTTCTGTTTTCCACACAAAACATTGCCTTGAATGTTCATTTTAATTGTGCAACATGTTTGTTTGTAATGGTGCAATCATTGATGATTCGGGTCAATTTGTTTTATTTATATGGCTCCAAATCATCATCATCATCATCATCTTTACTTATGAAGCACTTTAAAACAACCACAGCCGACACAAAGTGCTGTACATTTGAACTAAATAATAAAAATACATAATAAATAAAAACCAAATGAAAGAAAAAAGTAAAACCATTAATTAATCATTTATTTAATTACAAGAAAAACTAAGTCACAACAATAGTATTATTAAAACATTTCAATTCCAAGACCATACGATGATATTATTATATGAAATGATAACATATAGCAAATATACACATTAAGATAAAGCATTTAAAAACATTTCCTAACATGTGCTGTATTAAAATATATATGGATTCTGACAGTTTCAGTTAATAGTAAAAGTTAATAGTAAAATTTATTTAATTGCTGTATTTTTAACTATTTTAAAGGGATTACATATTTACATTATTCACTCACTAGCTATCTTATATCACTGCTATCGTGTTCTTATGGACACCCCCCCCCCCCCATATATTGGGATATAATACAAACATATTTCACTGGCTAGCTTAAAGTATAAACACTGCATCCACTCCTGCGTCCATCGGTTGCAGATAGTACGCTTATTTTTTCACATTTCACTTCAGCCAAGAAATGAAAAAGTAATCCTATCTTGAACACATAACATTAGTGGAACTGTAAATGTGAAATAAGTACAATTTTACTCAAATGCATCAGTAATTACCTGGATTTCATTCCATACATTATTTTTAAAATAATTTTGAAAGGTTGAAAAGACTCTCCTCCTACTCTTGTAACTCTTTTCCTCGGAAACAACTTCAAGCTGGTGTGGAAAATATTTTAAAATTAATTTATTGTTATTTTGAAAAATAGTCACTTCAAATAAAAAAAAAAACCAAAATAAAATAAATTCAGAACATTTTAGTTTTATTTGTGTGAAATAATTTTTAAGTATCCGGCTTACACTAACAACCTCCCAAGGTTGCGGTTTGCCGCAAACAATAACTACATCACAAGCTCTGGGGAAAAAGCTTCTGGACTTAACTTCCAATTTCGAGTCTGAGGTAGCGACTCTGATTTTTACTGAAGAGAGCAATGCTGTGTTCAGACAGCTGCCTCTGCTCCTGCTCTGCTCTTGGAGGCTGATCCCCCCCATCCCCCATCCCTTTTTTATATTCAGTCAGAGGCTCCCTCTCCTCCAAATCTCCTTCAAGCCTCTGCCTCTCGTTATGGGACTTGGTCTACTTGTGTTGAATAAGTTGTCCTACAACTAAAACTGAGCCCCTGGGTAAACCAAACTCCCAAAGCCATCCTCCTCCAGCTTCACACACACACGCACATGTTTTCGCATACAGGTTAGACTGATGAATTCATTTGCTCATGCTCCATACCAAACAAGCAGGGCCTCTTCTCCCAGGCAAATAGTTGAGCAATCAGATTGGACAGTCTGTTGGGTTGATTTGTCAATTTCCCAGTCAGTCAATATCAATCAGTGAATTTATTTCTTTTTGAAATGAACGTTAATTCCTTTTGTCATGTGTGCTGTATTTATGTAGCACTTTGAGTCTTACTGACCACTTTACACTGCAAGCCACACCTATTTATACAGCCCTTAATGTTTTTATAACCTCAGCGTCTTCCTGTTACAGATAATATAATATATATGGGCAGTTATGACGCTTTGGGGTCTTGCCCAAGGACATTTAAACTGGCGGATTGGTTGAACAGCGAATCAAATCACTGACCTGCCAGTCGACCTTCTAGACCTTCCAGATACCAAAAGATAATCGGTTTCCACTTCAGTCCTTACATCCAAGAAGCTGGAACTAGTGAATGGTTGGCACTTTTCCTTGATACATTGGTGATCTATTATTTTAGCCACCTTTAAGTGGACTCGGAGTATCCCACATTTCTTGACTATTGTTTGGACGCGATGATTCAGGGATTTGCCACCCTTCAAAGAGTTTAGGCAGTGTTTTACATTCCACCGGATGGGGAGAAAAAAGGAAAGCTAACAAGAAAATGTTATAATTTGTTCAAATGTTTAGAGGTATGCACACAGATTTGCATATACAACTCCTACACTTGTCCTCAGACGAGCGAGAAGCCAATTAATTGGCTCAGCGGTGTTCAGTTCCCACCTTCAATCTCCAAAGTGAAACTTTCCCTGGGAACCAGAGGCATCCTGCGTTCATCCCATCCTGTGAGAATAGCTGGAGGGAAGCCACAAGGTGTGGCACCCAAGCGGAGGTGGTTAGATAATCTGGCTATCAGACCTTGGGTAAAGTAAGATGGCCCTGACGTCTGCCGTCTGTTGACAAGCCCAATGCCTTTTTGAGCCCTCGCTACTAACCCCCGCAGTTAATGAAGGGTTTGCATAAGTTGGCCTTAACGCCATACCTGAGCGTTACGTGACACTCGTTACAAAAAGGAGCTGAGTTGTGTGTGAAGAGTTGTAACACATGATATTAGTCACTAAATGAGCGTCAACACTGGCAGAGAGTCAGACTGAAACCCTGCTCTGCATTTCTCAACTTTAAGAATCTTAATTTGAGAAGATTAATACCGCTGATGTTACACTTGCCCAGCAGAGCTCTCTCTCCCTGACTACATGAAAGAACTTCACAGCTGGCAGCTTTGCTTCATAATTATTTGATATTTTGCTTTAAGTTACATGTCAACTCAGCGGGCAGCCCATGTCTGGCCAGCTGGAAGCTCGTGAAGAGCTGTTTGGGGAAAGAAGAGAAATGAGGTGTGGTCATCATCATTATCATCACCACCACAACCACCGCCATCGAAATCACAGCTTTCTTCGCTTGCAGAGGAGCGAAGGTTTTCCAGGGGGCTAACGCTGACGCGGGTGATGATGGGGCTAGCGGAGTAATCATCGGGTAGTCACGGCGGTGTGTAATGGAGGAGAGCGGCTCGTCTTCCTGCGCGTGCGTGTCGGCGAATACTCGCGCATATGCCGAGGAGGCTTGTGTGTGTGTACATTTGTGCATGCACCAGTGTGAAAGTGTGTGTCTGTCAGAGGCTAGTAAGGGTGGGCACAATCTGCATGCACTTAGTCCTGGCAAAGCAGTGCAGGCGTTTCTAAGCCCTTGGACCGCGGGGTGGTGGAAAGCCGATCTGTAAATAACAGACACATGTGTTTGAAACTGAGTCCTGTATTCCAGCCCAGAGCCGCAATGAGAGGGAGAACACCACTCCGCTCCGACGTCAAATTGTCTCATCCAGTGTTGTATGACAATCATGCTGTAATAGCACCAAAATGGCTCCTCAAAAGAGTGTGTGTGTGTGTGTGTGGAGGGGAGAGGGGCATAGTGGCGGTCTGCTGTCGGGTGTTTCTGATTATTTGAGATGGGGGCCTGCATAATGTCACGTCAAATTATGTGACTCTGACAGCTACAGCTTGTTGGGCCAGTTGGAGAGAACTGCTGGCTGGCTGAGAGGATGGATAGCCGACTAGCTGGCTGACCTGTTGGCTCGAGAAGTGTGGCCCGTACAATACAAATGGGATAAACAAAGCACTTTGAGAGGCCAAGCCCTTGACCTCTGCTGACACGAGACCTCATCTGGGAGTTGAGGATTGGTTTTAATTTCTGTTTGGCCCAAGTGGAGGGTGTTGAGATGACCTACAGATGACGGACAGGCACAGCACTGTCACTTTGCCTGTATTGTTTCCTCATGCTCTGTTTACTGCCCCCAAGGGAGCACTGTCTGTTGAGAAAAGGCTGATGTAGGGCAGGATTTATTTTCTGGATTTACTATTTCAGGTTATTTTGACATTCAACTCCAATTCATTGGTAGCGAGAGATTGCTGCTTTTATTTAATTGTTTTTTCTTGTTTCTCTCCATTTTTCTTTCTTTTATCAGACTTCATGTTACTTAACGGTCATCTTATGTTTCCCATTCCCTCCAAATGCTCTGTGGTTCATTTGCACATCAGTGACAGCTGAATGGGGACAGGAAATATCTTGGAAAGTGTGACAATACTTATGATAAAAGCAGTGCAGCTTCCATGTTATACAGCTCTTTTCAAGCTTGGGTTATCAATATAAACTAGTCCGGTTCAAAATACAAATATGAATACAACATTGTTCTTGATCATTGGCAAACGTCATGATACTGTTTAGCTGTTGCAGGATTAAAGTTATGAAATCTGCATTTACATTTGATGATTAAAATCCTTGAATTTACTAAACAAGAAAAAATAAATACTTGCAGAGGGATTCATTCCTATTTTTTATAATCATTTTAGGCTGTTGGAAACAATGCTAACATGACAAACCTTTCTTTTTAAGAAGTTGCTTAATTGCATGTTCAGCACCAGTGAAACCATTTGTCATGCTTTAAATTTTTTGTTAGCTTGTCACATTTTTACACATTTGCAAATAAATTGATCGTTTCTATGTATTTTATGTCAGCCTTCAGTGAAAATAAGACTGCTAATATTTGTGGTTAGCAATAACTTTAGCATAGGATTGATGAAGCGCAGGCGGCGAGCATGATCAGTAAACGCACACCTACATATCGTAGCTGTCTGCCGCCAAATGGGGACGGTGTCAAAGATATGTGGAACAGCTGGAAATGTAAGCTACTCGTGTTTGTGTTTGTCCTGCTGTTGATCCTTTAGCTTAGCCCCTGCTATAGAGAAGACGGAAGTCACACAAAGAACTCTTTTTTTCTCTACTTGGTGAACACTGTTCTGAGTAGTGTCCTGTTGGACACTGCGGTGTTGTGTAGTTTTAGTGAAAAGCTGCCTGAAGGCACTAGAGGACATTGTAGTTTTATGTACAAGTTGTGGCAGTGCACAGGGAGAAGAGGAAGAAAGATGAGCTGAAGCTTCTCCAGCTTGTATTTTTTACTTTTATTTAAAAGCGTAGGATGCTATACATGCATGCTTGCCTCTTTACGGTACCAGCATGGTACTGGGTTGGTAGCCTATAGGTGCTCCAAAAAGCTTTACAGATCCACGTGTATATATTTGTAGCTGTGTACTGTCATTTGGCCTGTTGTTGTTCATGTTTGTGCTGTTGTTGGGCTTTTAGCTTAGCACCTACTGCAAAGAAGACAGAAGTCATTTTAGACAACAAAACTTATATTTATTGGAGTAAAATTGAGTGTTAAAAAAGTTCATTGCCCATGCCAGCCTTTGATTCTGCTTCTCATTTGTGTGTGTGTGTGTGTGTGTGTATATATTGAATTATTTTGGTGTTTCTGTTGAAGCTAGCTTTTTAGCCAACTAAGACAGCATTGTTGAGTTTTTAGAGTGTACATCAGTGTGTTCTTGTAGCCTTGCTGTTGAATGTCTGTATAGCAAAGTGCTATGCTAATGGACACAAACATTCATAAGCATAGTTTTAAAAGCTGTATAGACTGAATTTCTGTCATCTTTCTCTCTTTGAAACAAAAGAGCTGAAAAACCCAGCTACAGTATAAGTGTACAGTATAAGCTAGTTCCTACCATAAAAGATTTACGTAGCCACTGTAATGTACATATTGTTACTATACACTGTGTTTCCATCAGTTTTCTAATGCCACACATTACCACTCTTGAATGAGAGTGTCAGCTAACACTAGCAAATTTGGTTACCATTCTTAAGTTGTATTTTTGTAAGGCACAAATTGAAATCTGCCAGTTATTGTGAAGTAGCTAAATAGCAAAATACCAGAACTTCATTTAGCAAAACTCAAGTAGAAACCATTTTTTGTCAAATAAATGCATTAAAACTGCTTTATGAGGTCCCTACAACACAAATGCAGTGGAGCAGATTTAAATGACCAAAGGTGAGGTGTGACAGCAGTTGTCTGTCTTAAAGTCGCCACACCCCCAAATCTAGTTTCCAGATAGATGATTTAGAGAAACTGTCTATAGAGCCCTAAACACTTTCTATACTAGGCTGTGAATGTCTACTCTTAAATTCTGCTGTAAAATTGGGCTCTTTAACATTGGATTGTATGGGGATCAATTTACTTTTGGAGCAAGCCTCTAGTGGGCACCAGAGGAACTGCAGTATTTGGCACTTTGCATGGTCTCAGCCAACATCTTGTGTAGTGGAAACCCTAATACCAATGATGGTGTCAAAAAAGAAGGAAAAAAATGTTAGCCTGAAGAATGAGTTATAAACATTCATAGACCATGTTTAATCAGTCAGAAGTATCTTAAAATACCACAAGATGACTTTTTTGTTCTATAACAAGGGACAGATTAGAAAGGGAGTTTCTGAAAAAGCACAGTGTTTTGAACTGGGACATTGTGCAGGAACCAAAAGTGTTAACACAGAATCCTTTTACCTGTCACTTAATGTTCCTCAGTGGTATATTAACCTGAAGTCAGCCCTTACAGGGAGAAGACATGTTTGGACAACACCTGACATGACAGGCTGCTTAGCAATCTCCATTAAAGCCAATGAAAACTGAGAAAAAGCAGACCGCCCGGCTCTCTAAATTGGTGCCAGTGAGGTCAAGTTGCAGGAATATGTCAATTACTTAAATTGATCGGGAGACGGTTTCCTTGATAACCAATTTGATCAAGCTCCTGATCGTGTTACATGCATAGCACTACACGTGAATTGAGCAGGCTGTCTCAGAAATTGGTTACAACACACTAAAAAGGCTAAACGCAATTTCCTCTTTGAGGCTAATTCTGTTTCGTCATGTCAGGTGGTGGATGGGGCCACAGCTATAGCATGTAAACAATGGCATTTCAGTTGATTTAATTAGGCAGAGAGGAAGCATTTAGGGGCTTAATTGAGATTGCAGTGGGAAATTGCTCTGAAATAGGTCTACCTGATTCTTTTTTTCTTCTTTTTTTCCTCTCCTCACAGAGAGCATGACGAGGGATTTCACTCTCCTCTTTGTAGATAATTAGAATAACCGTAATCACTCCCTGGATGGCCTGTGATTGGAGCGAGTCACATGCCAAACTTATGAAGAGTGTGTATGTTTCTCGGTGTGTGCATGCATGCTCTAAAGTCCTTTTGTGGTTGTGGAAATTGAACACATGCATCCAAGAGGACCTTCTATATTCAGAAATCCGTCTTGTACTTCTCCCCACCTCAGATGGCAGTATTGCACTTTATTAAGCTTTGGATTGACATTATTTTATTTATATAGAATTAAACTTTTTTATTCTGTCCTAACATGGTTGTCTATTGACATTGTGTTTTAATTGTTGTACCACATTTTGTGACCTTTATGTCAGTGAATGTGCTATACAAATAAACTTTACTTACTTTGTTTATTATTTATGAAACTTCACATTTAACTTATTAAATTCGGTGACAGAGCCCTTTAAACAGGCCCGCTATATTTTCTAATCAATAGTTCTGTTGAAGTGTTACAATTTTGCAAGATTACCTACGGAATTATTTGTTTTCACTAATTATGTGTATACTGTTAACATTTATTTATTTTAATTTAGATTTTGACCATTAAAAATGCAGGAGTTCTTTTCTGTTTGTTATTCTGATGACTTTGCTTTTAGCAGAATTTGTACATCTGAACATTTATTTTTTATTATTCATTTATTTATTTATAAAAAGTGGATCAAATTTAATGCAGTGTATTAATCATTTTGTGCTTAAAAACATGCACTTTGAAGCATGCTCGCAATAAATTCAGCCATCATTTTATTTTCCCCCTAACAGGCATTTGGCTTCATGTCACGGGTGGCTCTGCAGGCAGAGAAGATGAACCATCACCCAGAATGGTTCAATGTTTATAATAAGGTAACAGGGACTGGAGATTCATTTACAGTGCTGCGTTTATTTACTATAAAGTAAGCGCATCTTGCAAAATCAATAGTGGTTTGTTTGATTTGTTGCCATATTTACAGTTTTGTGGTTTGTTAATAACAAATTAGACACACTGCAACTGATCTTGTATTAATCAGGTTCACACTTTACTACCATAGTTTTTTTGGGGTTTTTTTGTGAAAAGCTCTGCAAATATGTCTGCCTTCCTTCACAGCCCCAGCACTCACACAGGCTCTCTCACTTTCCCTGCCTCACAAATAAAGTAGTGGTTGATATGACAAACCCAGTCCCTGAAAATCTCTCAGCATTAGGCTGTAGCCACTGAGTTACTGTGTGGCGGACCGGGCCGCTCTGGGAGGAATGCTGCTCCTAATCCACTCTTTATTAAAGTCTCTGTACAATGGTGCTACAGGTCTCTGGGCCCCCACAGCACTTTCCACCAGACACTTACACACAAATCCCACACTGACTGAGGTACAGCCTCGACAAAACAGAAGCTGTATGCTGAGCTGCTGCTAATATTCTCTAAAATTCACTCTAAACCTTCTGTTCTGTTTTGGTGGTTGTCAGTTTTAAGGGTATTTACAAAAAATGTTTTTGGAAGCAGGGGGGGTCAAATTGCTGCAGGAAAGGAGTAGTTATCACAGTTTATGTCAAATAAAACTATAATGTGTATCACAATATGTACAAAGTTTCACATTTTGTAAAGTATGATTAGAGAGTGGTTTTTAGGAGAGTATTGTTTGACAACAGCTGGAAGGCTCAGCGCCTGTGGGCAGTTTGCTTGAGTTTGTCATCACAGAAATGTCACACAGAGACCAAAAACCAAAACCTGTTCTCACTGGCTGCATGTGGCAAACCACAGCACAGCTGGGAGCACTGCACGCTGTAGTTACACCTACCAATACACAGGAAGGTCACATTATACTTCCACCAGAATGTGCAAGAGCTGTCACAGAACTAGGTTATAGTGTTAATCTTTTTTTCCAAGTTTGCACAACATCACTGGATGCGACACATAATGCACTGAAAGCTGTGTCTAGATGGCCACACATATGCTATCTGATTTGTACCTTGCACTCTTGAATACAGACTGGAAATCAAAGGTGGACATAATTACTCTAACATTCCCCCCTTTAGACTGTGACCAGCATTTTGACTTGAGCCTAATAGCTTATACAACTGGAGCCAGACGTGCCCATATTTGGAAAACGGGGTGATTCTAAGTGGATTAGTATATTTTTACAGGTAAAACATGGTATTTAATTTGACAAAACTGCATATTGGTTCAGTTAACCACAGAGCAAGCCATATTATTTGTCCCATAACTGATGACTTGAAATTGATCCAAAAGGCGCCACCAAAACAAACAGTTGCGAGAGCTTCTATTTAGTCTCTCGAATGAATAAAGGCGAAGCCTGGTGATGCAAATAGGCGCCGGCACCTACCTGTCAAAGTGACCACAGTCCTAATAGTGCAAAACTTTGAGCTATACCACAATTTAAAAGAATAGAAGGTTTTCTGAAATAACAAAGAATGTAATTTTATTGGATTTATTAAACTCTTAAAAGTTGTTTTTAGGAAAATATTTTGATCATGTTGTCATTGCCTTGTGATTGACACTAACGTGTATATGTCTTCACAGGTCCAAATTACACTGTCTACACATGACTGTGGAGGGCTGTCAAAACGGGACATCAAAATGGCCAAATTTATTGACAAAATTTCACTTTCCATGTAGTTTTTTTTTTTTCTTTAGTCTGCAATCTGTCACAGCCTTTGTAGATAAACTGATTTTAGTTTCAACTCTTTAAAAAGACGACTGCACTACAGAGTTAAATGTATTTAGTCTTTCACATGTGCATATTCTGCTTCTGATTTCTGTCCCAAATAAGATCTGTCAAAATAAAATAAACATTTTACACTGTTTACAAGTGTTCGAAATCTTTCTGTGACAGTTTAACTTGTTTCATCTCTAATTGTTTTAAAATGATGCAGTGTCTCTTGAATTAACACTGTGTATGAAAGCTCTTTGGTTTAGATTTCCCCAAAAGTCAGAGACTGGAACGGTATCACTGAGTGATTTTCACATATGGAATTAAAATGGATCGTGATTGGTCAGCAGTACTCTGTCAACTTCTCACCAGTGAGCTTTTACATGTGAGTCCATCAGATCACATGCTCTCCTTTTGTCACTTGATCGTGTAAGGGGTCAAAGTCAGTAGGAAGGGAATTAATTTGAGTTGCGATTTGGTAAAGGATGAACTAAATTCAGTGCCATCTACCTCTCATGTGTTTAGTTGTAGTTTTTTTGGGGAAAATCTAAGTTTATAAACGTAAATATGCATAAATAAAGCATAAATATGCTTCCTTGGTCTTTCCTGATCATAGTGAGTTTAAAAAATCCTGTAAATTCTCATTTTATCGCCAAACTAAATTCAGAGTCAGCTCAAACAGATTTGCTACCATTTTAAATGAGGAACCTGACAACACTTCAAGTACAAGTCAGTGTCTGCTGGTTAAGCATAGAAAGTAAAAATGGGCAGCATGAACTGTCTGAATGTTACAAAATCCATTCAACAGTGACTCGTTTAACATGTTCCATCCCATTTGTTTAATTTCTACAAAATAGGTGAGATGTTGGAGCTTGACACATCCTCAGGACAATGCAAACATTGGAGGTCTCCTGCCCTGCTCACATTTTAATTTTCTATTACTTAAATCTGATCACAGTCAGTCATAAGTGCAATACCTAAAAAAAACCTAAATCTTGTTCACAGTTCTGGATTGAGGGATTCATGCTATGGAAACAAAGTAAACACTGAATGAATGGAATAATCAGAGACAGGGCAGGTTCTGTAATATCAATTTTCTCATTTAATCATATTTCTAAATGTCAAATAGTTTATTTATTGCATCAACTTGAATGCAGCTGGATTTTCATTCATCACTGACCATGTGGTATGTGATTGTAATAAGCCAAACAGAAGCTAATTGCAGTCGTACTGATGCTTGGACTGGATTTTAAGTAACTATCAGCAATTGTTCTAGTTAAAGAGTAAGGTTAAAATGTGGGGTGATGGACTGGGTGTGCTTCTTCTCACAATTAGTGGTAATTAATTACATGCTGACAAGCCTGGATGACTATATTAGTAATTAGAAAGGCTTTTAGCGCAAAGCATCAGGTAATGACTTTGATGAGGTTTTTCTGGTCACAAACGAGTGACATAAAAAAACCCAAAGCAAAATATGAATTGTCTGTCAGAACAGCTTCAGTGTACTTTGACACTGACTCTACATGTCTCTGAACCTCTGCTGGAGGGACTCTTACATGTTATTCTTTCATTTGGTATTTAAATGACAGAGGAGAGCGCTAACTTGTCAGCCAGAAATCTTCCAGAAGTCAACTGGATTGCAATTTAGTGACTGGAAAGCCCATACCATATAATTCATATAATTTTAATACTCATCAAGCCATCCATAATCCCTTTGTCCTGTTTGAATGGAACCTTCTCATGTTGGAAGAGTCCATTCCCATCAGGATCAGAAAATTCACTCCCTAAACCCCGCCAGCAAAATGACCCCCATGGCATATAACATAACTCTGTACTGTGTAATGCTTTTTTCAGATGGCATTGCTGGATCGCGGGATGCTGCTGCTAAATTCAGTTTTCTCATTGCTGCTAGGCCTCCACTTACAGGGTAACTTGAATATACATATTGTATAATTTGTCAAATTTTCACATTGTATCGCCAAGGCCATCTAAGCCCACACACGCTGGTGAGGTTAAAGCACATGCTGAAAGTCATATATATATATATATATATATATATATATATATATATATATATATATATCATATTACAAAGATTATTTGTGAGCACTAAAGTAGCCCCAGTTCATTCATCTGTACGGGGAAGTTCTCACCAAAATAAGACGACGGTTGCATCTGTTGTGTGTTACATTGCACAACAGTGACCCAGGCAGCCACCCTTCAAACTGCTTTTTGTGCAGGAGGACAACTTTGAGGCTGGAAACAATAGCAGTGAATTCAAGTGTTTTCAATGTTGCTAATAGAGACCACATTGCCTCTGTTTGCACTCTAACGCGTGTGTCATCTGTATTGTCTCAAAGTGAATGCACTAGCTCTTTTTTAACAAATTTCTGTGGAGGTGTGCATTGTTCTGTGGTTAGAAAACTGAGGTTGAAAACAATAATAGAAGACAGAGGAATAAAAAGCAAAGCTCTTTTTCTCCTTCAGAATTATATTTTTCTATTTTTAAATAACCCAACAGAGGAGGGATCTTCCTCCCCTGTTGGATTTATGCCTCCTTGCAACTCCTGCCTCTGTTCCACTAACTCGCTGGCTCTTTCTGCACTGACTGCAGAGACCAACCTGCAATCAATACTCTAGAAAAGTGCTGAGAAGACAGCAAACAAGCTGACCACATACTGTGAAATCAGTAACTGTGGTTTAATTAAGAGTTTCCAACTGTAACCCAATCACAAAAACAGTTACTAAAGAAATTAAAAACTTAATAACCCTTTATGGACCATGTCTTGGAGCCTCGTGTTTCAGAACTTGAACTAGCAAATGCTTCTTGCTTTTCCATGATAAATCTCTTAACTGGTTAAAAATCCACTCATTCATTCATTTCTCTTTATCCCCCTTTGGATTAATCAGTATATTTTATCACTTCAACACTTTATTTTCTCTGAGGAGAAGGAGGAGGGACACTTTTTAAGTGACCGGACGGACCTTGCTACAAGGCCAAGCTGGACCAGGCCAGGCCAGATGTGGCTCCTTCAGATAATTGACCTCAGCTGATGGCCAGAAGCAGCAGCAGCAGCAGACAACCGAGACAGACCTCCCATTAGTGAAGTCCCTGGATTCTGGCTCCTTAATCCATTTCACCTACTAATTCTGTGCTGCCAGCAGTCCCGCCAGAGGAAGACAGACAAACAGGAGAGGGAACGAGGAAGAAAAGAGAAGCAGAGAAAGCGGGGAGGGCAGTTAATGGGAGATTGCAGAGGTGGAAGGGAGTGAATGACAAACAGAGAGAGCGGGTAGAAAGGGACAGAGTCGAGAATGGATGAGTAGGACGGGCAGGTGGGGCAGGCCTATGTTTTGTGAAGACCTTGAGATGGAAAAATAATAATTCTCCCTTGCATAAATGTCTCCTGCCCCTGAGAGGAGAAGAGAGACATGGAGTTGGGGGGGAGGGGTGGGGCAGCAAGTGAGAAAAGAAACCACAAGCAGGAGAGAGGCTTTCTGGGATTTTTCCAAGTAGCTGCAGTGCGTGATAGCGGCTCATATTTTTCCTCTCGTGTGTGAACTGCATTTTCACTCCCTGGCTGTGGAGGGGTGGTTTGAGGCGAGGGGGACTGGTAGTGGCAATCGGATCCCGGCAAATAAAGATAAAGAGGTCATTGAAAGTCAGTCTTGACTTAAGTCTGCTTTTGGAGCCTCCAGGGGGAGTGCACAGGCCAGCGTTTAGCATGTGGGCTTGTCTGTAGCGGGACTCATTGCAGACACAGTGTGATAGTAATCACAGTGTGCGCTCGATGCCAAAAACAACCAGCAGCCTAACATTTGCACAGACATTTGTATGGCAGTTGTTTTTTGATCAAATGCACCCCCGGTTGTACATTTCCCATGTGGTGCAGCAGTAACTACTGAACAACCACTGGCTGTTCTTATCTGTGTGAACAGAAACATCTTGTTGTCTATTTTACTGATAAATGGCAGTTTCACACTGTCTTCTTCGATTTAAAAGACAAACCGTCTGTAAAAAGGAAAATCCATTTTACAGACTGCAGAAATGGATATCGTGCCGATTCCAGAGAGACGAAAAGTATCAGCAACAGAAGGTCCTAAATAAACTCACATCTGTTACCAGTGTCACTGTACTGTTAAAGCTAACTACAAAAATGTAACTTTGTATGAACCAATACAAACACATTTTTTGAAGCCTTGTCACAATGCCATATTGTATGGAAAATAGGAGAGATCTATCATTTTTAGCATATAAATATTTCAGTAACTCCTTATCATTCCCTCTATAGCACATACCTTTTATAATTAGTGTTAGCATAGCTGGAAATCCAGGTACATAATGGACTCTGTTGATGAAAGAGTGCTCTGAACTGACGTGAAACAAACTCTTCTCTCTAGAAAGCCAAACAAGTTTAACTTTCCTCATAACTGATGCTGTGCTTGGAGAACGGATCTTCCTGTGACTCTGTAAGGAAATCACCTCTCAGTGACATCAACCAGACCCCAGAGTAGAAAAAAATGTTAGAAACTGAGAGTTTGGAGTGATTTAAACCTAAGCGGGCTGGCTCATTTGTCATTATGTGTAACTTTGGCTCATAAAAAACAAATAAAAAGTGCATTTTAAGTAGTGACTTGCTACTTCTCATGAAATTATCATCAAACCCAACAAAGAGAAAGCAGCAGTTTTGCTCATTTCCTTCCATTTTGATCCATCTCTCTCAGTGTAACTTTGCACACACTTCTTTGATGGAGGTATATAGGTCAAGAAGTCAGATAACTGGTGGTCTTTTAAAATAAATAATGTTTATATCTTTCATATAATGTGCTTCATTCTTTGCTCAGCCACCCACAGCTTTCTCTGACTAGGCTGTGAAGTCCTAGCAGCTCGACTCAGCATAGTCACTAATCCCAAAATGACAGTCATGTGTCAGTTTTGTTAGAATTATTGCGGTACAGAAACAGAGTCCTGGAGGTAATAACATAATTTTCTCAGGACACATATAATTATAGTAATTCATGCTGTTGTACTTGGGCTTGCAACCATATTCTCGTATTGGCCAAATGCTCTTTTTGATTGTGTGAGCCAATATTTTGTAATAAATCTTCAGCTCCATAAATCAAAGTGTAATTTGCAGCACAGCATGAACTTTGGCTTGTTATGTCACTTAATGTTACAAGCAGCATGTTGACTTTGGCTTGATTAAAATAATTAATTAAGATAACGTATTGGGCTTTGAGTGTATCCTGAATATACATCGAGCTCTTCAGACGCTGGCTATGGCGTTAACGTGGGAAACACAAGGAAATACTCGTGTGCTGGTGTCTGAGTCAAGAAGTTTTTGTTGCCACCTCAGTGAGCCTCTACATATACCATCAACTTTTCCATACTTTTTCAGCCAGCATGTCCACATAGCAGCTTTTTAAAAAAAGTGTTTTCTTTAACCATGACTTTAGTCTAGAAATATTCAACATATGAAAGTTCTCTCCAAAAAATATACCTTGGGTCACATTAAAAAAAGCAACATTTTTTCTGCTGCTTTCAAGCTTTCCTACTCTGGTTGTAACTTTCAGCCACAATCGGTTTAGTGAAGTAGATACACTTCATTAAGTACAACTAGTTCAGGTTCAGCTGCTTGCTAATGCAAATATCTAATCAGCCAATCACATGGCAGCAAATCCATTCATTTAAGAATGTAGACATGGCCAACATGACCTGCAGAAGTTCAAACTGAGCATCAGATTGGGGAATAAAAGGTTGATTCTAGTTGTTTAGCTGTTGATATATTGGATTTTTCCTGCACAACCATCTCTAAGGTTTAGAGAGAATGATCTGCAACCTGCAGACTTGGTTAGAAACTATTTGTTTTTAGAACTAAAGAAGCCTCTTGCATGAGAGGGAAACAGCTTCACAAACCTAAAGAAGTCCAGTTGCTTTCTTTTTTCAAGCTGCAAAAGACTGTACAAAAGAGTGGCACTTCCCGAGCCAAATGTGTTATGGATGTCAGAGGTCACGGAAGAATGACCAGTTAGCTTCAAGTTAAAAGGAAATAAACAGTAACAAAATAACTGCTTGCTACAGCCAAGTTATCCTGAAGATCATCTCTGAATATGAAGCATGTTAAACCTTGAAGCAGATGAGCAACAGCAGCAGAGGACCACCCCAATTGGCCCTCATGCTAGCTTAGAATGCAAAAGTAAGGCTACAGTTTGTACTGGCTCACCAAAATCAGATAATACAAGATAAGAGAATCAGGATCAGCATATGACGTAAACAACACGAAAGCATAACTCCATCTTGCCATGCATCAACAGTTCAGGCTGCTGCTGGTGTAATGGTGTGGAGGATATTTTCTTGGCAAACTCTGACACCTTAGTACCAACTGAGCAGTGTTTAAACCCCACATGATGCCTGAGTATTGTTGTCTCTGAATCTGCAGCATCTGTATGATATCATGTCAATATAAACAAAAATCTCTGAGGAGTGTTTCCAGCACCTTGTTGGCATTAAAATGAAAGAAAAACCAAATGGGGTCCAACCTAATACTAGTATGCCTTACATAATGAATATTTAAATCACTTGATACAGTTGAAAAAGTCTAACAACTGTCTGAAGGTGATATACACTGAATGTCTTTCAGCACCTGAATGTATCACTGTAATAAACCCACAGCAGACCCGGGTGCACCTTCATGCTATGCAGCATCTCACACACTTTATTCTTACAATATTCACACGGCAGCTGGCTACACTCAACTTAGTCAGCTGCAGCTCCGCAGCTCACAGCCCGACTCACATCAACAACAAAACAATTCCAGGACCCAGTACCATATTTAAGTAGGCAGGGCATGATTGCGGATGCCGTGCAGGTGTGTCCGTCTTCCATGCACGGCATCCGCAAGCCACGCCCCACCACAATAACCTAGCTCTCTTCTTGGTGAAATGTATTCCTTTGCTTTTTGTGACCCTTTGTAACAGCACATTTTGTTCAGGATAGCGTTGCGCAAACTACTTCTCACCTAGTTTGCTACAAACTTTTATATCAGCACCAATATTTCCTTTTTTGCCCTTTTCCCTTAATTAATTCATCCTGATTGGGTTGAAGAAAAATAAACCCAGATACTTACTGGATATATCCATTTTAAAGCTTGTCACAGGACTCAGACTCCGCTACTATGGCACACAACAAACCCTAATATATTACTCTAAGCATCTCTTAATTGGAGTCAAGTATCAAACTCCTAGTGTCGTGATGTTGAGTGTTTGTTTATCCACTTTCTGTTATATTTTGTCAATCATAGTCATTTTAGACAGTTGTCAATTTCCCTCCTTTGTGTGTGTGTGTACATATACTTCTTTGACTTGTACCCCTTGCAGTCAAGTGTTCTGACATCCCTTGGTTTTGTCCCCCATTTTGTTGTTATTTCTCACCCTGTGTGTGACTTTTTGGACTATTCTTGGATTTGCCTGTTGACTATGCCTTGCTGGATATGTTTGGTCCACTGAGTGATCATCTGTTAATGACCTCAGCCTGTTTTCTGATTAAAGATTTGGACTGTGGAGCATTAATCTACCTCTTAGTGTCCTGCTGGGTAAGCACACAAACACATAAATATCCCAAAACATAAATAACAACAAAAACAGTTTTGTTCTCAACTTCCCAAAGTAATGATAGCACCAAATAGCATTGAAATCATCAATGTTAAAGAAGCATATTAGATTAAAAAACAAACAAACAAAAACAACCCCAAACTATAGAGACAGGTCCCTACAGTTATCAGCGTTTAGGTTTTTTCCCCCCTGTCACTCATTTATTTTCATCCTTTGTGCAGTTCTCGTTTTCTTCCATAACTGTCACAAACTGTAGACTCGTGAATCTGACGATCTTATTCAAAAACTAATGGATACATGGCATGAAATTTTCCCTCTGTAGATAAAAACCACCATCATTCATTGTCTGCAATAAAGCAATCATAGGCTTCCTCGTCGAGCAAGCAAAGGTTTTTATAGATGCATTTGACATGTTGAGAACATTTCAAGTTGTGGTTTATTTTTTGGCCAATTGTTTTATTATAGCAGTACACTCACATTCATAAACCTGATACCTGAAAAACTCGTGTTCACCCTCTGATATCAAGTGACGATGAAATCTGTGAATGAACAGTTTATGGAAACTTCCTTTTTGCAACGGCATGCAGGTTTCTGTTCGAGGGAAGTTGTACTAAGGGCAAAGCTGTTTTTCCCTCATATGTCATGCAGGCTGTACACAACTCATTGCATGATGTGCTTTGTTTGTTACCTCTGAAACATCAGAGTCTTTTTGACATTGGAGCCGTTTTGCTGAATTTAAAAATACCTCCTTACGTTGATCGTGTGCACATGAAACACACATGAATCAGATACATGTCACTCAACATCAGGCTGCAACATCAGGCTGATGATGATGATAAGATCTGAAAATGGAAAGTCCTTTTCCCGATGCTGACAAGGCAGGGAGCTTGTGCTTTATGTTCTCTCGTGGTAAATGTCACTGGCAGCATTGGAGGCTTTGTCCGTTTGTCAGTATCATGACATCACTTGCTTTTAAGGCAGATATAAAATTTGTGGATCTTCTGTCATAAGATCATTATACATTAAAATACAAATAACACTTGAACATTACTGAATGATAAAATCATCATTCTTTTGTTTTTGATATTTGCTTCTTTTTCTCCACTTAAGCCATTAGTAATAGTGTTGTGGGTCACAGTCAGCATTTTAGTCTTTAAAATGTCTTTATGGAGACAGGAAAGAGAGCTTTGTTTTACTATTCCATACTGGAAGCTTGCGAATGTCTTTCATATAATGGTGAGAATGCAAAAAGTTATAAAGTGCTCAATAGAATGCAAAGCAAAAGTAAAATAAAAAAACAAAACAAAATGAATACAAATAATAATAATAATAATAATAATAATAATAATAATAATAATAATAATAATAATAATAATAATAATAATAATAATAATAATAATACAAAATGAAGACATGGAAAACAAGACAAATATCATAGTAAATAAATATAGAGCTAGAAATAGTGAAAGATCAGCGCTGATCTAATGTTATATGATGAATTTAGTTTTGGATATACGTTCAGTTTCACAATGTAAATTTGTTGATTGTTATTGTTATTATTAGTATTAGTATTAGTTGATTTCCAAATATTCTGAATTTTGTGTTACTTCGATTTAGTGACAGCCTATTTATAGCAAACCATTGCTCGACTGTATCAAATTATTTGTTGACAGTATCCAGCAGTTAATCCAGATTTTCTTCACAACCAAACAAAGCAGTAACATCAGCAAACAATATGCATTTTAAATTCACAAATACTTTACATAAATCATTTATATATAAAAATAAAGGACCAAGTACCAAGCCTTGTGGAACACCACATGTAACTCTTTATAATTATGGCCTTGTGTTACTTATACTGACATACTGGCACCGATCTTTTAAATAACTGGTTAACCAGTTCTGTGGCATCCCTCTTATTCCCTACTTTTCTAACTATTTTAATAATAATATTTGGTCACTGGTTTAAAATGCTTTTTGTAAGTCCAGAAATATTTCAACTGCAATGTCTATACAGTCAAATATTTTTTTCTATAAAAATCTAGAGCCAGTGTTCCTTTTTTCCCCTGTAACTGTACTGTTCATGCAAAAGTTGTTGTTTATTTAGGAATTCAGTCAACCTTTCATGCAACCTATGAATCATGAATTAGATGTTATGTTCGTGAAATAAAAATGATACGCTTTAACAAGGTCTTGTAGGTGCATAAAGCTGAAAACAGGTCCTTTCAGCCTTTTGTTAGGTGGTTGCTAGGCAATTTGATCTTGTCATAATATTTTATATAGAAAGGAAACCTTCAGGAGCATTAAATATGCCTATGTGTCAAGTTTGGTTGCTCAAGTTAATGGGTAGGAGGTTACTGATCCATCCATCGCACTTATCCAGTTCGAGGCCTGGCTGTTTTGGGGAGAGAGGCAGGGTACATCCAGGACAGATTGTGAGTCTACAACAACAGTGGTCTTCCCTTTTAACTATATATTATGCAAAAAGATGTCAAATCTGAACATTTGGCAGATATAAACTAGATTTTATGTTTAAAATGAGTGTGAACCAAAAAAGTAACTGATGGTTCGCATTTCTTAAATGGTGTTTTAGAACGCACTTCAAGGCCGCTTCCATAAGGAAAGAAACAAATCCTGAAAATGTGACTTACAAACTGCTTGCATTTGAATATTTGAACCCGGGACAATGGCAGCAACAGGGGCAGCTGCTGCAAGTTTATCATTCATGACAGTTTGGCTGAGCTGCGGTTAGCTTGCTCAATAATGACACATAACACAGAACAGAAAACTAAACAGTGGCTTAAATTGTGTGTGCGCTGTGGAGGTTCCTCTTCACTGAGATCTCAAACCCAAAGTGTTTGAAATGAGCCAAAGCACAAAACATGCAGCATCTTGAGCTACTATTTGTGATACATGTTTCATGGCAACAGTAATCCAGAAGCAATCTGATGTGAGCAGCAATTCAGGATTCAGCCTGTTGGTTTACTTTGCTATGAATGTCGGTTATTGTTCTCATAGTTATTTGAAATGTAAAAAAAAAAGAACTACACGTCTGAGAGAAGAATGAGAATAAATACTTCATTGTAAACCTTTTCCTACTTCCCAGACAGTCCTTGCTTTAGATTAATTTGAGTGTGGTTTCAAAATCAAAGTGCAGGGATTTAAACACAGTTGGAATGGGGCTATAAAAATGTTATCTGTCACTGTCAGTATCTGCTTTTATTGATTGATTTGAAGCCCGTTATTGTCAACAATTTGCTGATATGCTGATAATAGATGCAGACGAGACATTGATTAGGATGGATGGCACCCTACTCAGGTCTTTGAGGTGTTTGAAATTGGATTTTAATGGCTTCCTAATACACTGAAATATGTTTACTACTGCTCAAAATCAACATAATGCCACGGAAAGCCATCATTACTTATGTTTCATTTGGGGTTTTATAGTAGTATCCTTACACCCAGAAATGAATGTTGATCTCCTTGTGAGAACAAGTCTATGGGGCCATATTAGACCAAAGCTGCTTTTTTATTTAAATTAAAGTTTTGGATCTAAACGGAGACTTGGCATGTTTACAGGATGCAGCAGCTGTAGTACAGATTTCAGGATCATGTGAACTGCTGCAGGGACCTGGTGGCAGCAGAAGGAGAAAACAAACAGAAGCTGAGCAGCATTAGTGTAAGTTGAGGGGGAGGCCTTGGTTTAGCAGAGATTGTTTTGTTTCTAGATGGGCTGGATTGCAAATGTCAGTCACACAATAAGTAGAATATCCCTGTAACAGCTTTAAATGCAAGTTTTGGACTCCTTCACCATAGTGCTGTATATTCGACTTGTCAAATACTAATAACTGCGCCACACTCATGAAGCCTTTGTTTACATTTGTTAATGTTGCTTCCTCCTTTATGCAGTTGTGTCAGCAAATGCCGTTTCAGTCTGGTCTTCTGGTTGCTTGAAAAGATTTCCTCCATAGCCCACTATGGTGAAACTTCAGCCATGGCCACATTAACCTCTTACAGGGCCCAAGGGTGGAAATGATGCTGTCGGGCCCCCACTGATCCCAACGCAGAATGCTGTTTGGGTAGCTTTATCATGTGATCAGAGACACTGGGATGGACCTGTGCTACTGTGGAACATCACCTGCAACATTTTCAGTAGAATTTGACTAATTAAATACAGCTTTATAAAAGAATGAGCACCATCTCATATAGAACAATGCACTGCAGTGGAAAAAATTCACAACTATGACTGATAATCTGCTTCTTTGTAATGATGTCGTCTAGTGTGTGTATGTGAGGTGGGGATTGGGTGTATTTTAAAGCTTTTTCATAAACAATTATTTATATATATATATAATAATTATATATTTATATTATATATATATAGTATTTTTTATAATATCACTGTAGATTTTATAATAAAACTACTAATAAAGTTTTGCTTACAAATTAAACTTAGATTTTCTTGTGTTTATTTGTTTCCATGTTAGCATCGGCTTTAAGGCTTTAGCCATTTTAAAAGCTTAGCTATGAGTTATCATGCCACTGTTCAGAAACAGTCCTTGAAATCGTTTTGAAATCCAGCAAAATTTCTTTGTGATACTGGAGTCCTATATTCTGCTGTGGTCTCAAGTTGCTGGGCTTCCACTAAGGTTTTATTTAGGTATTTTCCACCCCACCCCCTCCATCTGATTTGCAGAAAACCATTAAAAACTGCTAGCATTTCTTTTTCTTTTTTGTGGAGTTCAAAGGATGCCTTTAAATGTCTTGTTTTCTTCAGCAACCAGAGAGATGCACTTAATCTTCACAAATGAGGAACAGCAGTCAGTTGGATTGTTTTTTTTTGTAATTCTTCACAATTATTATCAATATAGTTGATCAATTAATGTCTTGTCTAACATGTTCTGTGTGTTTTTTTCTTTTCTTTTATTACATCTGGTCTGTGTTTCAACTCTGTAATGTGGGTAAAAGAAGGGGTTCAAAATGGGTAAAACACAGCACATTATCATTATTTATTGCTGGCTCGGTTGCAGTAGTCACACTTGCTTTCTTGTGTGTCACATTTCCTCTTTGTGTAGTCTGCAGAATGCAATGTGGGAATTTAGCAGAACTCACTCAAGTATATTTCGAGCACTGAGGGAGAAATAGTATGCAATTAACAGGATATTTAAAAAAAAAACATGCGGTCATTGTATATAAGGAAAGAAGATTTTAAATGCTTTATCTCATAAGTGATGACCTATTGTTTTTATTAATCCCGCACCAGGTGTAGTTTGTTTGTATCTGGATGGATGTCTGGTCATGAAATGTTGGCCAGATTTAGTTGCAGAATTTGGAGAAGTGAAAATAAGTGTTGGTTATGTGCTGTGAATGTGTTGGAGTTTTTCCCAAGTGGGGCACACCTCCGTGGAACCTGCAGACCCAAACGTGCAGAAAGTACCGGTGATACAGTGAACATACACCTGGTTTACTTTTTATTCTATTATGGTAAATGGTAAATGGTCTGAATTTGTATAGCGCTTTACTATTCTATTCTATTCTATTCTATTCTATTCTATTCTTGTATCTCCAACAATTCAGGAGCAGTGGGGATTTCCTCAACAGAGATACTTTAGTTCAAATATTTACCGGCTATAATGCAGCGTGTTGAACTTTGCCCTCCAGGTTCGGGCGCATTCACATCTTTATTTTCGACTGGAAACGGGTATTATGGGAAAGGTTTACGACGGCCTGCGCGCTTTGTTTTTGTTACGAATCACCATGAGCCTTTGGCTGCGCTTTGTCCTCTCGTCAAATATTTCTAAATCAAAGCGGATGGCTGCAATTACACCCGGTGCGCATGCCCGTCTAAAGTAAATGTTCCGTGCGTCCGTGCGCTCAGGCGCGCCCTAAGAAAGAATTTGCAGCCGGGCACGCGGTTGATATGACTGTTGTGACTTGTTGTGAATAGTGAAATCTCAATGACAAAAGAGCGTCAGCAAGGCCACGGCAGAAGGTTAGAGAAATAAAAACTGTAATAAAAATGTGCAATAGTCCTTTAAAGGAGGATAACCTCATATCTAATCGGATCTGGAGAGCTATCCAAGAGCCACAAACTCACCCCGTGTCGATATTTTATTTTAAATGAATAAAACGACTTTAAAAAGAGGGGGATCTCCACAAACGGTCATGTGCTGAGAGTGGAGGTAACATTATGTCAAGCCCCCTTAGAAGATGTAATTCATTCACACTTACTTTACACGAGCTTGAGTCACACTGCATTTTATGCTCATTAAATTACATAGAGACCTTCATTTTACACGAAGTATCGAGAATAATTACCACAGAATCAAGGTAAACTTACAGTTGAGCATGGGAAACAAAGAATTTGATACAAAATGTCAGAAGGTGAGTATTACCTTAAGGAAATTGCTGTGTGGACCGTGTAACTAAAAGTAGTTAAAAGGTATTAGTATTAGTTAAAAATTATTTTCAGTTTACATTGGAGTTTGCTGTCTTATTGAGATATGTATATATAAATCATTTCTTTTTACTATCCAGTTGTTTATTAAAGTGTTGCCTCTAATCCAATATCCTCTAAGACCCAGCGCTATCAGTTAAAGCACACACTGGTGACTGCTCCAGCAGCGCACTAATATCAGTCTAATGGTGAGTAATATAGATATGGGGATTTCTGCAGGTGTCAGAAAACAAGATAGCGTATTGACTGAAATCATTTTGTGTGCACGGGCTTGTCGCCAGTTGCATTTTTTCCTCCCCCCGGAGGTGCAAATAAAAGATTCTAGCCCACAAAATATCCATGTGGATGTAATTAGATAAAATGTTCCCTCCAGGTGTGTTTGAATATGTTTTTATTTTTTTATTTTGTGAAATCTGCTCAGTGTATTCAGCCTTTTTCACCCCCTTTCAGAAAGTTTAACTGCCGTGTTTGTCAGTTCTTAATGTTCCTGAATGCGCACTCCAGGTTTCCACACACGCTGGTGGAACTCTTAATAAGCAGCTCAGGTTTCAGGTGATCTGAAATTATCCTTTTAGTGGGACATAATCTCCGTCCTTTACGCAGACAGAAATAGCTGTGTGTTGCAGCAGAATAGCCAGGTTTGAATGAGCCACCAATATAATCTTCTGTATAGGGAGTGATGGGAACAAAAGTCGAGTAAAATTAACCATAAATCTATTACTGGAAAATCCAGTGAGCGCTGAGATGTGTTCATTAACACGATGACCAAATAATTATGAGAGCAGCTCATAGAAATGTAGCTGCTGAGGTCCCAAAGTTGGGTCAGGTGGATTTATCGACCCACCCTCCTCTGAAATAAAAATTATATTAAAGGAGCTTCAAAAAACAAACAAACAAACAAACACATAAAATTAAATATTATAGTTAAAGCTCGGACTGATTCCACTTTGTCGAAATAACCGCAAAAGATTCTTCATCTTTCTAAGATAATCCCCCTTCCCTTAAATTAAGTGGACCACTACGCTGGGGATATTTAGCCAACCTATTTATTTTTCTCATGTTTTGAGGGGGGAAACCCGGAGCCCGAGTGCTTGTCTCCTTAAGCAAAGACTCCTCTAAGACATGTACTTGAAATAAACCTCTCTTTTCCTGGAGTTTATTCAAACAAACATGTTACCATAAACACATGAGGACTTTGAATCACCTTTTGTATACAGTTTAGGCTAATGAACGTACTTCTGCAAAGTCTTACATTATTGTACAAAACACGTTGCACTCAAGTTAAACATGCAGGGTCTCTCTCTCACTCTCACTCTCTTTTTTTTCTACTGGAGCAAACAAATGAAAAGCATTTCAAACGGGAGGCGTCGTGGAGTCACCCTGCATATGCGGTAAATAGAAAGCACACAGAAGCAGTATAAAGTATGTACAGTAAAGGCCGGATTTTCTTGTGTTTTCTCATTGATTCGTTACATGCTCGATTTTTTTTGTTATTATTATTATTATTATTATTATTATTTTGATGCAAATCCTCGCTTTGGTCGAGTCCGTCTTCAAAAGTAAGCAAGCACAAAAAAGAAAAAAAATCCCACCGTCTGTTTCACATGTTAGACCTGTATATATTTACATTTAGATATGTACAGTGCAGCCATGTAACACGTCTTCATCATTTAAAAAAAAAAAAAAAAAAATCCAAAAAACCTGGACATTTAAACTGCTGTGCAAGTTCACTGGTAAACACATGTAACCCGCATTATCCACGTTTTCTTTTTCATTTTCTTTTTCGAAAAAAAAAAAAAAATGATTGCAACTAATCCAGTTTAGTCGTCTTTGATCCCCCCCCCCCCCTCCCCTGATCCGCAGGTAGCCCGTAAGCTATGACACCGTGTCCGCTTATCACATATTTATATATATATATATATATATATATATATTTGTATTTTTAAGCCCCCCCCTTTTGGCCCGTCAGCTGTTGTATTGACAGGCGTTCAGGCTGGAGCCCGGGCTCTGCAGGCCGCTGTATCCAAATGTTGGATGCTGTTTGGATTTAAGTCTGAGAGAGGCCAGGCTGGAGTTGCAAGTGTCCCGGTAAACGCTGTACGGTGAGCCGGGAGGCCCGTAAGGACAAGCCGATGATGACATAGCTGAGTTGATGCCGGATGTCCCGATCCCATTCAAGTTGCTGATGTTGTTAAGACCTGGCGTGGGCATGCCGGGCACCGCGGAGTGGCCCATCCCGGAGGCCATGGTCATGGAGGAGATGGAGTTGGGGGCCGAGAACATGGACTGCGAGGTGAGGGGACTCATGGAGTTGAAGAAGGTGAAGTTCTTGGTGGACAGCGGTGCCGGAGTGAGGCCCTTGTTGGTCCAGTTGTTGTAGGTATAAGCCGGGTACATGTCGTCGTAAGGCTGCATGAGACCGCTGAACTGCGGCAGGTAGCTGTTCTTGCACAGGTCCATCTGCTGGTTCCGCTCCCGCTTCCTCCACTTAGCCCGGCGGTTTTTGAACCACACCTGGAAGGGACACACAGAACCGTGAGCATTAACCAGAATGCTGTAAAATGTAAAATTAATTTTCTAGACGATACAGGAATGACTCGAGTCCACATCCGAAGCAGCATTTCAAGCTCGTGTGATATTCAGTTCATGAAGCATAAGTGTAATTTCTTTTTTCTTAAAACGACACTAATGATCATTTATTGATGTCTGAATCGTTTATTTCCACATATATTGTGGCAACAAGCTTTAGACCCCGCTTTGGTGCCCTTGAATTGTTGCCTTTAAGGGGAGTTAGTGTCTAGGGTGCTTTAAAACGTTGCGGGCTCATTAAAAGGAAACAAACAACAACAAATTAAAAAAAAAAAAAACATTACAGAATAAAGGCATTTTTAACTAAATGATTTTTGAATTTTATAGCGGTTAATTGTTGATGAGTTCAAATCTTTTATAGGCCCACAGCCATATTCAGCAGTTTCAGCTGCGATCCCATTTTCAATGTTCTCAGATGTCAAATATCAACGAGTTATAATTACAGAAAAAACACCGACTGCTTTTTAATTTATGATTAGTTAGGAAACACGCACTTTTTTGTTTTTTAAAAATACCAAACCAATACCAAAAAAGGATCCTTTTTTGAGTGAAACGCATATTCAGAGTTTCCATACCCGAGTCGGCAAACTAGCCTTGGAGTCAGGGAGAGCAGTTTCTGCTGACGAGCTACAATAAATAGTAAAATAAATACAAAATCAGCGAGACTGAATGAGTGGACATCCTGTAAGTTTATGTGGACGACGACTGCGGGATGTATTAATCCTAATCAGTGGACTGATGTTAGAAATTCGTTTTGGTTATATTCATATAGACTATACAATATATTCGACACTCTCTTTACAAATGTAATTTTTCCTTCCTGTAGACTATTTTGCCCTTTACAAATAAACTAGAAAATACATTAAATCGTTTATGAAAACTGTTTCCAGGTGTTTTGATATTATACATATTAGTATAAGACTACCACACACTTGTACATCACAACGAGAATGTGTGTTTACACCAGATCTAAGATGGAGGTGCATTAATGTTGATTTTTTTTTGGGCCTCATTTCTAACAATGAAATAAGAAGTATTTCTAAAGATAAATCAGTGTAAATAAAAGGCGTGTGTGTCTGTGTAAGTCAGACGTAAAACCATCAGGTTCACAGAGCAACTCGAACAGCTCAGCGGATGACTCGAAATGAAACAGAAAAGCGCTTCTGGATATCCTCACACCTTATCAAAACCTAACAAAATACTAGTCGGTACTCTCCAATTCATTGTTAATTCATAGTAGAAACAATTTACAACTGGTATCACCAGACGGCCTCGCGGAAGCTATTTATAGTGGTGCGGGACACTGTGCAGCCGACAAATTGTCCACAAAGACTTGAGCGATGTGACAGAGAGCTGCGGAGGAAACACTCAAGACTGCAGTCAGAGCCCGGCCTCGAGTTTTCCTGCACCCAGCTATAAAATGCATACTTTGGATTTTAATGACACTTGCACGACGAAAACCACGTTAAGAATATGAATATAATGACTGACGTGTCAAAGTGTGCTTATAAATATTATGAATTTATATTTAAAATCATAATTGCATCTTATTTAAAGTAAATTGATCTTTAAAATATTTCCAATTATTTCAAATTTCACTGAATCTCAAATATTCAGCGTGTTATTACACCCCTTTTTTTATTCCTAATAATTTTTTTTTTTATTGCTAATGAAAAAGGGGAACGAAAGAAAAAACGATATTATAAGAACTGCGCTGATTCAAATCGACGAAATATATTATTATTGTTATTATTCATTTTTACTCAAAACAGTTTAAAAATGTAGCTAGAATAAATATAATACATGTAAGTCCTATTCATTAAAAAGCCATCTATATATATACGGAGAGACGTGAACGCTCTCCTCCGTGGAGAAAAAAAAAACAAGGGTCCAGTTTTCGATGATGTCATCAAAATGCGAATCATCCATTGGCTACATTAACAGATACACCCTTTGAAAGGACCTGCAATTTCCAACAGATTCAACTACTTTTCCCCCCTTACTTTCTTTTTTAAAGCTTTCATTTCTTCTAAGTTTTCAGCACGAGACGTGTTAACATGACTGCGTGCCATTAAGGCCTGTAACGTCCTCTGTGCCAGTATTGGGAATTGTGCACGTGCTTTAATAACGGTAGATTTACTTTTGGATGCACCGTAGCTGACAGCTGACAGTCAGGGATGACTGCAACTTAATACGTTAACAATATTCTTCTGAAAACCTCCGAGGTCTTTGGAGACGGATTTTCGTAAGCGTGTATTTGAAATGTATCACGGATTGAGTTTAGTACTTCTGATCCGTTTAAAGTCACCAAAGTCTGTATGTGACATGGACTCCGTTAAAAATAGGAATAGTGACTAACGCGTGAATTCAGAACCTTGAGGGAAATGTACTGACTTTAATATACATCTGGTTTCTCGCTGTACTGACAAACAGCATAAATGTTGGAAAGTGAGTCTGTGACATCCTTAGTTGAAAATTTCTACAAAGTTCTGTTTTTGTTTTTTAATACTTGAAATTGGGTAAAAAGTTTTGTGGAACCAAGTTCAAAAGTTACATATTTTGACAATTTAAAAAATATATAATTTTAAGTTATTAAAAAATATCTTCTTCATTTTCTTATAATGTTTTGTTTGTTTTGGAAGTTTAATAATTGCTGTTTTTGATGAGCGTCTACTTGGTCAGCTTGTCTTTATTCAAACTTTTCGTATGGTTTACGCACGGCCGCTATCTTACCCGGACTCTCGCCTCGGTCAGGTTGGTCCATACGGCGATCTCCTCCCTGGTGCTCATGTCAGGGTAGCGATTCCTCTGGAACGTGGCTTCCAGCTCCTGCAGCTGCTGGCTGGTGAAGTGAGTCCGCTGCCGCCGCTGTTTTTTCTTCTTGGGGTCGTCCGCGTTTCCGTCATCGCTCCTGTGTTCAGCGTTTCTTTCCTTTTCTGTGGGTGACAAACCGGTGTGAAACAGCAGTACTCCTATAACATATTTTGAATGGCATGCAAATAAGGGACGTTTAAACAATGAAGAAGTTAGTGTGTGTACGTCGACAGTTCACTATTTCCCACGAGGATTGAGTACAACAACGGGGTTTTTTTTTAAGTAAAGCAATTGAAAAAGACCCACGGCGATGAAACCAACCATTTTGGTTAATTTATTTACGAAGTCATTCATAAAAAATAAACCTCAAAAGAACAGAAACAAATTAGTCACACATTCACAAACGTGTGTCAGAGTTAGCCATCGGATCTCTTCGGTTTTCGCTTAGAGATCAATATCTTTACGATGAGGTCTGCCCACTCTTATCTCCCAACTGTCTTGTATTTTGTGTCCTAACAATTGCCTCGTTAAACTTAAGAGGCCACACGCGCAAAGGTCAGTCACACACACACACACACACTCGCACACACAGAAAGGGAGCTAGGATTTTGAGAGTTTCCTAAAAACAAAAAAAAAAAAGCTTAAAATCACGACTCAAGATTGTAATTTAAAACGATTTACTGTCGTGAATGATAGCTAAAAAAATAGAACTAACTGACCTTGGTGTATTTTCTATTTGCTTCTCGTGCGCCCTGAAAGACGAGAAGAAAGGCCAGAAAGGCCTCTGTTTTTTCCTTAAAATTTTGGAAAAGCTGAATAATAAAAAGTGTCTCCGGGAACTGTCAACACAGACCGCTTGGTTTTTAGTTTAGATTTGTGGATAGCTCCAATATTTATAGTTTGCTCTAATGCATTCACTGACAGCAGGCCAGGCTGCTCTGCACATTTTTCCCTGACACATCTCGGGTTCCTGCCAAATGTTTGGTTCTGGGAGCACAGTAAACAAAAAATGGAGTGTAACTGCACAAAAAGCGCTCACAAACACAAACACACTCAAATACTAAGATTTGATGGAAACACATTTTAGAGTTTGTCGTTTTCGTGCACGCTGCCCGGTGACACACGAAAATAAATCAAGCAAACACAAGGGATAGAAAAGTTAAATATTCTTTCTCTTTGTTCTGTAGCTTTTAAGTGCTGGGGATGCCTCTCTGACAGTTCGCAGTAAAAATGCTTACGGACACGTAAAATAAACTGTTACAGCACTCAGTGGGAAAAAGAATGGAGAGGCTAAAAGCACTCTGACTGTGTACCTGCCAACTCTGTGTCTGAAGACTCGCTGCTTGAGTTCTCTACAGTTTCTCGACTGCTGTTTGAAGTTCTCTGTAAATGAAACGCGGGGGCCACGTCGCGGGGCGGCGGTGCTCTCACTGCCTCTGCAATTCTGTCCAAATTCATCCCACCTTGAAGAGAAGGGTGCGTAAAAAGAGGAAACGGGGTGAATCCTGTGGATCGCGAGGCTTTCTTTCAGAGCTACGCTACAAAACATCCACCCGCTCTCAGACACACACCACGACATGGGAGATTTAACCATGCAGATTCGTTTGTTCTTCCACGCAAAACGTGCTTCGAGAGAATAGAAGAAAGAAAGGACAAAAAAATCACACGGCCCCGTTCCCCTCCTCTGAAGCAGTGACAGCCCTGTGCGCTCTCCTTCTATCCGCAGCAAGGAAAAGCTTCCACCCGCTGTGACCGAGAATAAGCTCCGGCTCTCCAACCCTCACATCAGACCCACCCATTAGCTGCGTTTAACCTCCCCAAAACAAGTCCCACCCACTAAACATGCCCGCTGCAAGAAAATACCCACCCAGACAAGACACAGTCTGACGTCGCGCTTAACAAAGTGAAAAGGTGCATTTAATTAATTTTAGATTTATTAGACGTTTATGTCGCATTTAGATCAGGAAATTTCTTCCAGTGTGAGTGGAGCGAAACTATAAGAGGTGACTCATCTGCTAAACACTCCTAGCAAAAACCTGCCATGGTGGCTGTCTGCTCATTTGTTAGTCTTAAGGCTAGTTATTGTTATTACTATGTATTTTATTTTATTTTATTATTTTTTGCAGTGTACGCTTTGTCAGTTATCGAGAGCGCACAAAGCGAAGCTTTGCTTTCAGGAGTAAAAAAGGGGCCTTTTATTCGCGCAGGCATGTTTGAAATGTGTCCAGAGCAATGCAGCTGGGCGCGCTTATACACACACGCTCGGCCACACAATGTATATCTCGGATATGTACCGAGCTGAATAAACATTTACCATCCAACACGGTCCTGCCCGGTTACTGTGTCTCCAGTATGAAAAGTGCTCGATGATATCAGGCTCGTTGTGTGCATGAATACGAGCGCTGTAACCTGACAAGAGTCGCTCTGTCAGCTCGCTGATTCACAGAGAGACAATCGGGAGTAATACACGGAACATTACATCTCTCATTATTTAACAGGATGTGTTTGTCCGTGCTGTTTTTTTATGTACCACATCGTTTGAACCACATCAGTCAAAGAATAAGTAATCTATCAGCAGCAGCAGATCGGTCTGCCCTGCACTTTGCCTAAACAGCCACCACCTCACCACTTCAGACATTACTGATATAATATATTTAAACTCCAACAACATGCACTCAGAATCCAACCGCTATAGATCCCAGCCTTTCAGTGACAACCGCAATATGACAAATGGACCGCTAATACTTCACCTGGTTACGCCTGACTGTGGCTGCGAATGATGACACATTTGACTTTTGTGCGTTTTGTTGGCTGTGACGCGCAAACAGCAGCAAGCAGTGGCTTGATAAAGGAGCCCCAACATCACCAGAAGATAACGTCTTTGTATCCATTAGAAGTGCTAATTCAAACCAACCTCATCCCGCTAAAGATGGAAAACAAGTAAGATTAAATTAGATGCTACGGGGATTATAATCTGACATTCAGGTATGCGCAGTACTCGTGGTGCTTTAGAGCTAAGTGAACTGTAATGTGTCTGTGTGCAAAACTGAAGAGCTGAGTTGCTGATCGTCGTCTGTGTCGCACTGGCTATTTTCGTGTCTTTCTTTTAGGAATGCACAGATGCAGGTTAGATAATATTTAAAGTTTTACCCAAGCGCGGGGCTCTTTTATGGGATGGCAGAAATAGATTCCATGTAACTTTTGCATGAGAAAAGCTCTGCAGGCTTTCTGTCATAGACTCGCCAAGAAGTCTCTGTTTTAACCCAAACCATGAGCTTTTCATCCACCAAACCAAGTATTTCGTTCCCTAACCAAATTGCGCATGAAAGCTGAAAATAATGTAAAAGAAAAGAAGGCCAGCGTAAAAAGCTATGCTTCAGACCACTATGAGTAACCCTTTACATTAAAGCAAAATGTAAAGGCCTTTACTCGTGTAACTGGAATCTGTGGGCAAAAGTCTCCATTTGGCATTAGGGTTTGAGTCATTAGACGCACAGAGTGTATAAATCACATTTCTTATTTGAAAGTTTGAGTTTGTATTTGAGATAAATATCTTTTCTATTTAAATGTGATGTGCCTGTAGGTGTTTTGTTATAATATGACAAACACTTACGGCCAAATAATAATTTATTGAGTTAAATCACCTCTGAGTGACCAGAAATCACAGGTTTACTGAATGTAAAGAGTTCCAGATTTCTCTTTCTAAGCTGATTAAAGATCACTATAATTTGGCCACATCTGCGATATGAGACCAGCTTACCTGCTGGCTTGCTCGGCCAGTCTGCTACCTCCTTCAGGTAGAGGCGCACATCAGGCCTCAGCGTCTCAGGCTGACAGACAGTCAGACTGTCACAGGCGCCAGGGTCGAAGACTTTCGGCCATTGTATGAGCGTATGACTTTTGACACGAGATCCTCGTTTTGTTCAAAACTTCCCCGAAGGGTTGTTTTTTTTTTTTTTTTGGCAGAGAATTGTGTTAGCTCTCAGAAATCACCTGCCGTGTTCATCAATATTTGCTCAGCCTTTCTGCACAGAGAGAGTGGCACGTGTTTTCACAGACATCTACACTGAATGCACTCAAGAAATTTGAATACAGCGAAACTCATCAACGAACTTTTTTACATTTTTAGTGCACAGTGTGTAACTGTTGTATTACTATGGCATAATTATTTGACTAGCTAATATGAATGCGTCACCTTAACCTACTGAGGATCACAGTCAACAAGTTTAACGCCGCAGCTTACCGAAGTGCTTTTGGGCACGACACCAGCATCGCCTACCTGCTTACTCATATTCCAAGATGGTTAAATGGTTTGGACACAATATTTGAAAACAATACAAGTTCATCTGCATCTAAACTCTGGAGTAAGAAAGCAGAAAAGGCGTTGATGAGGTGAACTCGAGGACCTCGTGACCAGCAGGTGGTCTTTACTATTCAGGTTGCGAAGGTTGAGTGAAAGAAACTACCTGTTGGTAGCTGGTAGGGTTTAGTGGGGAGATAGTCTATCAATGAAGTGCTTAAAGCTCTAGCTTATTTCAAGATTGCAGCGGACTCCTGAAAAACTAAACTCAGAAAAGTCTTATATATATAAGTCTTACTATAAAGTATTAGCAAAAGCAAAAGCAGCGTTAAAAAATAACAATAAACCCAGTGACTCTTGAGGTCAATATTATGGGATTTACAGCACAAAGAGATTCGCCATGGCGGAGCTCTTATGAATTCTACTTTGTTCTGTCCACATGTTCCTGGCTGATAGATGGGGGTAATCTAAATACCCAGCCTCCTCAGCCTCCATCTATGCCCGCGTCCCGCTCCTCCAGCACTCTGGAGGGCACTTGCGTGTGATGGATGAGTTAAAAAGCCTTTCCATCCGGCAGGACAGGTTAAAGGCCAGTGGCTAAGCAAACACTCATATTTTTCCCCCCAAGAAGTGAAAATAAACTCGGCGAACGCCGTGAATCACACACAAAAATACAGTCTTGGTTTATTTTTCTCGCCAGGGAAAGCGAGCACAGTAAAGCTAACCACAGGACCGAAAAAACAAAGCATATAGAAAATTAAAGCTGGCGAGCTGATTCAAGAGCAGGACAGCAGCGGAGATGTAACTGGACACGGTGCGTAACTGGAGAAGGACAGAGGCTGATTATTGCCTTGGTGATTGTTTCCCTGCTTGGTCCAAGGCCTGTTTGACCTGAGGTCTGACAACCAATAAACAGCCTGTGCAGGGAATGCAGGTGTAAATAAAACAACGTCTAATAGCCAGCACAGGGAAACACCCATAGGACAAATCCACTAAACTGCAAGAATATGTAAAATTTCCTTTTAAACCCCTTCATTCGTTGTTAAACCAGAACCAGTCCGCCACACGTTCGGTCGTTTCTTTTAGTTTTACATACACACAGTGTGGATATTTGAAAAGAGAGTGGTTCTTAATATGTGAAAACATAAAAATATACATATACTGCCTTTTAGGGTGAAACTCGATTGCTATTGCTTATTATTATTTCCTCGGGGAACGTTTTGTGAAATAGGTTGCACACGATCTTTCAATTAAATTTTCCCCAAACCTCGAAATTATTCCATCGTTTTTACGTATCTTTTTAACGAATGGGGGATTCTTGGTTTCTTGTTGTGATTAAATCCAGAAAAGATTGATTGAGTTATTTTTATGTGAGCTACGACTGCTGGATCTGAAGACAAAAATTAAATGAAATATTTTCCACTGAATAGATTTGCATGTTTATGTGTCGTTTGTAGCATCTGGCTTGATGTTTCTTTGTTTTTCCTTTTGTTTTTAGTGTTTAAAAGCTAAATGGTTGGGATTTATCACCAGAAAGATGAAAAAAGTTCATTGTTTGTATATGTATTTATTTATTTATGGCCGATGCCAATTTGTGACTTTGCTTCAAACTCAAAATACTTTTTCCACAGAGCTCCATAATCATTTTGCAGCTAATGAATCCCAATATCCATTCTCTTCCGGTTATGCAATTGGGGTCGCGGTCGGGCTGGAGCCTATACCAGCTGTCATAGAGCGAGAGGCGGGGTACACCCTGGACACGTCTCCAGTTTATCGCAAGGGTAACACAGAGAGACAGACAACCACTCACTCTAGACTTGTACTTCACAATCAGCAGTCATCCTAACATCCTTGCGTTTGGACTGTGGGAGGAATCCGAGACCCACAGAGACACGGAGCGAACACGCAAACTCGACACAAAAACGCCTCAGCCGGATTCTAACCCAGTCCTAACCACCACCACACCACCGTGGATCTGAATATATATATGGATATTTTGAAAAGTCAAACATAATCAACATGTTAAATGTCATACCAGATTCCCCACAAGAAATCACATTCTTCGACAGATTCAGTTCCATTCCAGTTGCCTGAAAAACACAAAAAAAGACAATTAAATCAAACTTTCTCCTACAAAAAAATCAAAGAGGCTAAACACACTTATTCTCATTAAACCACATCATATTATAGTTACCATTACAATGTTTTTTTTTGTGTGTGTGTTTTGTTTTTTTAAATATTCAATAAATGAAAGTTTGTTTAAAAAACAAGTCAGAGCAGTGTGTAAAATCCTACAACAGCAAGTTTAATTCTTTCTGGACCCTGGTCTCATACATTTGTATTAAAATTGATTGTGAGAATAAACATGCAAGACAATTAAGGACAATAGCAAAATTAATAAATAAATTAATACAACTTTTTAAAAAAATAACGCGAATTTTGTGGTAATATTTATTCGAAAGGATTTTCATGTTTTCGGCTCACAGAATGAGAAACACTCTCTCCCTTGCCCATCCCTTTACCCCTCTCTCTCTCTCTGTCTCTGTCTCTCTCTGTCTCTCTGTCTCTCTCTCTCTCTCACACACACACACACACACACACACACACACACACACACACACACACAGAAAGATTGACCCTCTTATCTAGAGGAATCCCTTTGCTGCTTTTATGTCCTCAGTAAATCTTTACTCAGTACCCTTCGTCCTTTCGTCCTTCGCTTCAGTGCGCGCACACGCTTGTACTCTATATTAGTTACTCTAAGTAACTCTAATGTAGTGTTTTTCTGGGCTACAGTGGGAATAATGTTGTAAGGTGCAGCTTGCTGACTCTAATGCTCAGACAAACTAGTTTCACACTCGCTGCTGCAGGTCTATGCCAGAAATCGTTGCTGTGCGCAAAGCTCTATTCGCTCAGTCTCTACTCCAGTTTTTTGACAACCAAATGGCCAACAGCATGCTCTTCCTAAAGGAGTCAGCACTTTTAAATATTTTATTTTCTTCTTCACGCTGGACACATCTTCCCCTCTGATTCACATTCCCAATATCTTGAAGTGTTAAAAGGCACAGAGCGACCTGCCCGCCGACCTTCTGACCAATTCCCACAGCTAAAATCCACTGACCTGACACAACACCGTGCGTGCTTTACTCACCAGTTGGTTCCCAGCAGAAGACAGAAAAACGGAATAAACCCTCACGGTTTCCCCATGCAGGTGTTCAGTAAATCCACTTTAGCGTCAGCTGCGCGTAAATGCTGCGTCCGCGGTAATCAGCACTTTGGTCGTCTCTGTGACGATACCTTGGTTTTCTTCACTGCTTTGCTGCACGCCTAGCGTTGACGTCATCACACCGCAACCCCCTGCTGCTGCCGCCGCCACCACCACCACCAACACCTCCCCCGCTGTCCCCCCCCCCCCCCCCCGAATCACTGGTCTCCTTTTCATCCCATCGCATCTTCATTTGAACTTTTATTTTAAAAAAAGAGAAAAAAAAAGACCACTGAATTCCTCACCTGCGCTGCCATCATCATCTGACGTCACTCTCGTCTTCCTCCCCATCTTAATTCACGATTTTCTTCTCCGCCGAATATGTTCTCAAACGCTTTTTTCTGACTTTTACTTTAACACAA
>NC_140448.1:24054660-24097160 GCF_963576455.1 Neolamprologus multifasciatus
TATTTTAAAAGAAAAAAAGAGTGACTGAAAAGTTATTACAAGTCCTAATTGTCTTTGCTAGATAGTTGATCCTTGGGACAAAACACACTTTCAGGCCGGATTTCAAGCGTCCGCAGCCAAGATTGTGCAGCCCACGCACACAGCCGGCCCCACCACTGAACCACCGCAGAGTTCGTGTGGCAGGGAGTATTTCCAGCTCCACATACTCAATTTACAAGCTCCTTCTTTTGGCCTGAGACATGGGAGAAAGTGCGAAATTTGTCCCACCCTTACACTTTCCTTTTTAACTCGGCCAAGAGCTGCGCACAAAGCAAAGCCCAGCTCTGAGAGAGGGATCCCGGAGGGATTAAAGGCGAGCTGCAGGCCTCCCTTTAGGACTCGGAGAGACCTGCTTCCCAAGGTGCCTCTTGGAGACAGGGAAGGCTGTATCTGGTCATGTTAATATTTATCCTGTGCATGCACGAGATACTAAGTGATGGAATCCACAGACCCAAAACTGCAGAAAAGCCAGACAATTTGTACCATTTACTGCCAGGAGGTGCTTGTGCTTAGAATCAGGAGCCACTTTTTTGCTGGATATTACTGTCACAATCAAGTTTATTATGGCAAAAGACAATAATAACAATTAAAATATATTTCATATATTTAAATGTAAATTAAAAGGTTGCAGTTAAACCAACTTTATGCCTCAGACATGTAAAATTTCTGCTTGACTGGAGCTACAAAGTAAATGTGTTATGGCTCCTTTAGACTCCAATACTGACTCCAGCTACTTTGTATGAAATTGTATCCAAAAAATAGTAATAATACTCCATATAAGCATGTGTAATTGTCAACCTGTGAGACCTGGGATGCTAAATAATGAGTCTTTTACTCTCTCTCTCTCTCGCGCGCGGACACACACACACACACACACACATGCTCACACTCTAATTAGGCAGTAGGCTGGCAGGAGAATGCTGTGATTACTCCACGAGTTACTCGAAGAGTTAAGTAGTACTCTGAAGGTGAGGCAGTGGCCTCTTCTCTCCTGTGCAAATAGGTGGAGGGATTGTTAGGGCTGTAAAGAGTGTATGTGCGAAGGGGGAGGAGGTGTGTATCTGTGGCCAGGAGCTGTCTGATGGTCACCTCTGCAGCGTAAATAGTTATTCCTAAATAACACAAGGGCTAATCCAAGTTTGAGAGGTGGAAAAAAACAAGCCCAGAGTGCACAAAATGCCAGATTGCTTTTTGGAGAAGTCAGAAGGGTGAATTTGTGTTTGGGATACATTTAACACGCGCGCACACACACACACACACACACACACACACACACACACACACACACACACACACACACACACACACACACACAGCATTGCACATTTTATATTTATTGTCTTTTATTGCTCTCGCCAAGCCCACAAAAAAACAGAAAGAAAAGGAAAAGCTCTCATTTTTGTGTTTTTCTCTTCACTGTGGCCTTTTCAGCAGTGACGCTCAACAAAGGCCACATCCCTGATGATCATAGTAAAGCAGTGCTGGTTGCATTAAGGCCCATTTCCGCTGAGCGAGGCTTATAGAAGTGCTTTTGCACCACGTGCAGTCCAGACTCTGTAGAATCAATCAGGAAGGTCTTGCAAGCTTGACGCCAGGCTGCTCGACAGGATGGAAAACCTTTTGTAACATCACAGCCGACCTTCTAACTCAGAGCAGAGCTGGAGAATCTGCCGGCATGTCAACAAGCTAAACACCCGACCAGCCGGCCTGCCCAGATGCTCAGACGGACACACGACAGCCTGTTATACACACTCTCAGCAAGCAATGCCGAGGTATTTACTGCATAAAGTTTCCACTACTGTGGATATATCCTCTTCAAAACATTTAAGTGGACAAGGATGAAGTCATCCTCTCATCACTAGGGTTATTATAAGGAATGGATGCTTCCCAGTTGCCTTTTCCCCCCCCTTTGAAGAAGTCCCCCTTGAAGTGTGTTGAAAACACAGATGTCACAGTTTCCAATCGGCAGTGAAATTAGTGATGTTTTGATTACACTGGGCTTGGAGATTACTAACATAAACAGGTCTGGTGCATAGATCATCTTTTCAAGAGGAGGCATCATTCCCTTTTTCCACTCTGTCCAAACTCAGCAGCTCTCTTGGGCTTAGTGCTGATGAGAATCGGACGTCCAGCTTCCAGTTTTTCATCTGAGCATAAACTTAATGCTGACTAAGTGATATTTCCTTTTGTTGTAATGTTTCACTGGCTAAACTAAAACCGGCTGACCAGGAGAGCCTTACTCAGCACCAGAGTGACAGAGGTTCACTTCTTTATTATATAAAGTAATACGATTTACTCATCTTATTTCATTCATGCTTTTTACATCTGACAGACTGACTTTAATAACAAATTAGTACTGTAAAACAAAAATCTGAAAATGATCAGCTGAATACGTGTGATTGTTTTTTAGCTACAATAATAAAATTACATTTAATTTCTATTGCACCAAATCACAACAGCAGTTGCCTTAAGGTACTTTATATTGTAAGGTAGAAATCCTATAATGATACAGAGAAAGCCCCAACAATCAGACGACCTTCTTGAGCAAGCACTTGATGACAGTGAGGAGGAAAAACTCCCTTTTAACAGGAAGAAACCTTCGGTAGAATTCGATTCAATTCAGTAAAACTTTATTGATCTTGAAGGTTGACCCCGAAGAAACCGGGCTCAATGAGGAGCAGCCATCTGCCGCAACCGGTTGGGGATGAGGGGAGGAAGACCGGACAAAATCAAAGCTGAATTGAGTTATTGTGCATGTTGATTGGATGACATAGCTGCAACAGGTTAGCTGCGTGAACCCCATTTTCCAGTATTTGGAGTAATATCTGTAGAGCCAAAAAAATTTAGCAGCCGACCACACTGACCTAATTTCCTTCAACTGACCTGACACCATAATTTCAGCTATGAAACTGAGTAATTATGTTTGTTCTATGCATAAATTGTTAAATTATAAATTATATAAAAGACAGATAGAGCTTCCAGGTCTGAAAAGCAAAGCCAAGCGGAGCCATGGAGAATTCAGGGTATACTGATTATGTACATTATTACTGACAAATCACCACAATATAAGCGTGTATTATCCCTCTGTAAACACTCGATGTAAGGCTTCACTAACCAATGGAAGCCATTATAGTCCATCCTTTATTTCCAGTTTATAGGTCTAAGTTGTCATTCGATTCCAGCTGCTCAAATACAAAACAAAACAAAAAACTTCACGCAGTAGCTGCACATCTCTCGGTGCTCTCTTATTACATTTTATTCATCAAGCCAGCTGAAAGTTGAGAAACGTGCAGTCGCAGCATTGACACAAGAGATCATCAGCATCCAGCAGGAGTTCATGTCCAGAGGCAAAGAGTCTTAAACAATAAGCCATCGCCATGTTCTGGACGATAAGATGTTAAGCCTCAGATATTTGTTCCACAATGAGGCTTCCATATCTGTTTATCCCTCCAATCCACGTGCACCATAAATGATAAAAACTAATCCAGAGGAGCAGGCCTGTTTTTTATTCAGGAACACCTTGAGCTACAATGGACCAGTGGTGCTATAATATCTATGTTATCCCAAATGGGATTAACATACTGATTTCACTCACTGAGGGAGTTTCTCTATGTCTGCCTGTTGCTGTGTATGCTATTTAATTTGATAATGATTTAAAACAGGTAGAGAATTTGTGCTTTTTAATATCAGCTACATGAAAAAAATCCTATTTTCCCCCCGTTTTCAGTTTTGATAGATTGTTTTATTTACTATCTCTCTCTCCAACATCTGGATTCTGGCCTCTTGAGCAGCACACAGCACTGAAAAAGCTTAGCTGTGGACGAGATCTGAGATTTATGGCGGTGGCTTATAGCACTCTGCTATGTTTGGGATAGCGTTGTCCTGCTTCGTCCCACTAAGTTCGCTGTACTCTCACCCGCTTTCACTCCAGGCTCTGGCTCATCGAGGAAAACTGTCCGCCCACTTTTCCCCCTCTCAGTCTGCTTCTGTCACCAGCGAGGGACAATAAAAACCTCGAGGTCATGTGGCTGCTCTGGTTACAGGGTTTTGACTGTCGGATTTGCAGGAAAGTGGCTGAACTTTGGTGCTTCACATTCAGATGATTTAACTGATGTTTGATGGGTTTTCTCACCATGGCAGTTTATTTGCTTGACAGAATAAACCTCAAGTATTTAATTTACTTGTCTGCTTGTGTGTAGCAGAAATAAGTTGAACTCAGTGCCAACTTATCATCACCTCTAAAATTGATGTGATAAACTACTTTACAAAATAAACTATTAGAGAAAACCACGATTGCTCATTTAGAGCCCTGCATTTGGGCAGCTGGTAAGTCTGATATTCATTCTCTCACTACCAACTTATGTAGGAAGCATAGCCATCACCATCTTGGTTTTTAAAACCGGCTGTGACGAGTGACAGGCTGATCTGACTGAAAACACTGCACACTTGGATGGTAGTGACTTCTAAAGCATACTCTACTTTATCCTCCTTTTTGACTCAAATGGAAACCACAATTTAGAAATGAATACCATCCTGTGTTCAACTAAATCGAGGGAGGGTGCAATTCTTTTATTTTTTATAAATATCTGTATAATCTGGCTTCTTTTTGCAACCACAGGAGTTGCTGCCTGCTGACAAATTGGAAAGAATGCAGATTTAAGACAATTGTGTATTGGTTTCACTTTTCAAACCCAGAATCCTCATCCATGTTTTCATTTCAGTCAGCGTTAAAATATATATCTTTAGCTGCTAAAAACTCCACATTCATCTGTTATGTGCCTCATTTGAGTATACAGTGGGGCTTTTTGAGCTCTTATTCTGAAAAATGCTGCTTCTGTGAGGCTTTGCTTGGGTGAAGTTGCCAAGAAGTTGTTGAACAGTGAGTACAATGAGAAGTGCCAAAATCACAGTTTGTGGAATGGCCACTTGAGGCTGGCTCCCATGCTAAAACATTTGCAGCACGACACATTAAACATGTTTTTAACCTGGTAGAAAAACAGATTTTTGTTTTAATAGCTACTTCATCCCTTTGAAACCACAGTAGTATGGAAGCAAAGGTGTTTTTATGACCTCACCATTTAAAATGTGTTAATTCAAGTTTGCATTTTTAGGGCTGTGGCCGCTTTGATTGACAGTTAGATACCAGAACAAGTGAGTATAGCTGGTAGATGTCTGCTGAGCTTCAAGCCCTTTCACAGCATTTTTTATGTAATTATTTCAGGAAAAATGTGGCCGACCATGCGGTACTCTAAGGAGCCTGTATATTAAGACTTTTCAGCAGACATCCTTCTGTTTGTCATGAATTCACACAGTCCATGCCAACTTTCTATGGCACTTAGCATTAGCTGATAACTCCATAACAGCAGTCCACTCTGTTGTCCATATATGGTCACCTCAGGTGCAAACCCCCCTCCCCCAAACAAATCAAAAACAAAACAACAACAACAACAAATAAATAAAGAAAATAAAATTAGGAAAACCCCTTAAAAGGAGTTTGCAAACCAGTGCGTGACTTTGGCCATCTTTTATATACAGTTTATGTGATAGCGACTTTAACCGCTCAGTTTTTGCACAGAAAATGACAACAAATACAAGATTACAAACAGTATAGTATTTCATACCTTTGTGTACTGTCAGCTGCTCGATGTTCCAGTTATCAGTAATGCCAGGATCAGATAACAGAAGTTTTAAAACACTAAACTATTTGGAAATCGGGCCAGGTCAAACATGTAAGGAGAAACTTGACAGATATTCTACTCTCACTCAAAGTGACTTTGGCAATAATAGCATAACATCCACACTGCAGGAAATTATAATCGTCATCTTGTCAGAGGACAACACGCACGACCTCACGTGATGTCATGGGGGCGTAGATGTAAACAAAGATGGAGGCTGCGGTTGTAGCAGCATTACTTTGCAGTGAGGTGGAAAAACACAAGGTTAAACTGACAACAAAGTGGTTGGACAGACACTGTCAGCACAAGTTGTCTATTCAAGGTAAGACTTTGACTGCCAACAGTATGGTCGCTTATATTCCCTTTGATATTATGGGTCTCAGATTTGTCTTTGTCGCGGCTGATACTATCAGCATGCCAGCAAGCAGTTTGGGAGGTTACCAGATAATCTGGGATGACCACTGGCACTCTCAGAATAGAAATTAGCCTTACTTTAATGTAGCCTTATTGTCGTATAAAGGCTTCCCAGTGGGGTGGTGCACACTGTGGTCATACCCATATCAGAGGTTAGTTATTTGTGCAACTGTGTTTTTCAATTTTTTTTTAGTTTATTGGTTGAAATGGACTGGCATACATGTCATTTTTCTACTTTTAGTGACCACGAGTCCAGGAGGGCAAGGTTCTAACCTCAGTGTGTGGTGAAAGTGTCAACTTCTGCACCACTGTACCACATATATGCCAGAATGTTAAAACATAAACAAGGAAACATTTAAACTTTTGTTAAATTACATTTGACATAATTTTGTACTTTTTCCTCATATTGCACATTAAAGGAAAAATTGTGTTAGTACCTTTTACTGCTTAAAAATATACACAGCCTCCTTGGAGTCCAGTGTCTTATGAGAGTGTAAAGGCCAGTGTCGGAAATCTAATTAGGGGTGGATTGTTGCTAAATGTTAAATCCAAAACTCTCATAATCTGAGCCTGGCATTGTGCAACAAGGCCAATGCATTAAAAAAAATCATAGCTTTTATATAGAAGCACATTTCTTAAACTTGAGTTCTATTTTAATGAAGTATTTTTATATAGAAACCTCACAAACAGTTTTTAAACCACTAACACACTGAAAGAGAATGAACTCTGGTACTCTGCTACTTAAAAAAAAAATACAGCTTTAGCCAGTTCTTGGGCTGATCTCTATCTCTACAGTGCATGTCAGTCAGTGCTTCTCCACTTCCTCATTTTTTCTTTGGTTTCCCACCATTTAAGGCACATTACCGTGACTTCACTCTTTGCTGGTCCACTCAACTTGACCGCATCATGCACAATATTAGGAAAAATTCTTTTGGCCATCTCAAAAAAATTCAGTTTAAACATAATGGAAGTGTAATTGACGGGTAATTTCTAAATAAGTTGTTTTTGGCTTTAGTCAAAGAGCCCGAACCTTACTCAGCTTGATGATGGATTTTTCTGGAACACTGAAACCGCTAATGTTCAGTCTTGCTTTGTATTTGAGTCATACGGCAGAAAAATGTTCATAGCATGATTCGCTGTTTCACGTTGTGCATCTCTGCAAATACTCCTCCACCTTACTGTACCTGGCCACGTGAAGTAACGATACATGGAGTATGAGAACTGTTAAAAGAGACAGCTCCAGCCTCTGCCTATATAAACCTACTGACAGCAGGCTGGAAAAACAACTTGGCTAAGAAAGAGAATAGAAAGTAGAGGAGAGTTAATGAGGAAAAAGAGAGAGAGTGTGACCCACCCAGGTTTTGACCTATAGCTCTCTTTGTATTCCACTGACACAAAGATTTATTATGCAAACATCACCGGTCCCAAAAATACATATTGAAACAATTTTTGGGCAAACATGAAACAAAGTGAGCCTCCTGTGCTGTCACGGGAGTTTGCAGCTCAGTGTGGGCCGATGAGGCGGCAAAGAGAGCAGCAAGTGCATTAGTAGTCTCGCTTCACGAGCGCTGAAAAGGTAAGCAGGCCGGGGCGACGTTGTGGGCCGTCACACAAGAGCGAAGGACTGTCAAAAGAGAAACAAAAAGGAGGGAGACATGATTGAGAGGCTGCCATGGACTCCCTGCCTGTTGGTGTACCTGCTTGCTCGGAGGAACCAGGCTGAGCAAAGCCGGAGAGTGTAAACAGTTATAAACACACTTCTGTGTGCATGTGCACAGACTGGCACACACACATGCAAACTGAGATACTCGCACAGCTGCACGGTAACTCTTTCCCCCATAAAGATGGTATCTGATGACCTCGCCTGTGTGATGAGTTTTGCCTCTTTAATATATGTCAATAAAGATGGTAGTTTCTGGTTTTTTCCAAAGGTAGCTGCACAGGCAGGGACCACGCTCACTATGCAAACCCAGTCATTTTTTTGTATAAGCAGGCCTGAAACAGCTTAGTTCGGAAAAGAGCTTCAAGGCTTACTCCTAGTTGAGCTCCAAGGGGTAAAGGTTTAAGTGCATGGACCCACAGATATATGAATAACTGCAGCTTTGAGCTCATTTACTGACTAGGCTGTATGCTAATTTATACATCTGAATCCAAATGTTCCTGTACTCGCTCTGCCAGTAGGGTGAGGAACATTTTTCAAAGACAAGTTTGTCCAGCTACGGCAGAATAGAAAAGACAAACTGGCCAAAGCTTCATATAAGTAAACACAGTTCTCACGGGATGTTCGGCATCATGTCATGACTCACTGCAAGTCTTTGCATAGTTCTTTGGACAGAGAACTATGTAAACTATCATATGCTACTAGAATAGCTTTGGCCATTGTAGACCACATATGGACCTCACCCCATGAGAGAGATGTCTCTTTACAACTACATGTCAAAACATTGCAGGGGGTTAATTAAGGTAGCCCAGGTGTCCTTATGTCCCATGATGCTCCCAGATCAGATTGGGTGTCTTATAATCTTGTGTTATTTCAGTCTCATTGTGAAGATAGGTATTTGATTCAGTTTTATTCATGATGTGCCAGATCACAACAAGTCACCTCAAAGCACTTTCGACTGCGAGAAAGGAAAAAAACATATTTATCAATGTGTCAGAGCACTCCTTACATTGTGGTACATCTTATCTCCTGTTATCTCCTATCTCTGTCAAATAATATAGAAAAAACTCCAGCAATCAGATGAGTAAACACTTGGCGACAGTGGGAAGGAAGAAACCTCTGGCAGAACTAGGCTCAGAGCTCTGCCAGACCGTGTGATGCTAATTCTGAAATATTCTTCACTGAGATGGTGTGAGGAGAGATCTCAGTGATTAATCATTGGGATCAAATGAAGTGAATGTGTAAAAAAAACCTGATCACAAACCACTTTAGAGCTTTTCTGCTAATTCAGTTTCTTTGCACCTTTGTCACGCTGAGTAATGCACAGGACATTATCATTCTCAGGTGGCTGCAGTGACTTCCTGTGTTCTTGTCATGTCAAATAACCAAGATTTTTCATCTTTAAGGGATTTCTTTAATGTGAAAATATTGATGATGTGTTTAGGAATATTTACCTTCTGATTAATGGGCAAAATCTTTAAAGTTTAACTTTAAAGAATAGCCTTCCATTTATCAGATATCCCGCTTTTTATGGGTTTGGTCTGTTTTGTACTTGAAATATGATAATAGCATTACCTGCTACGGCACTGCCACATTAAAGGTGCCGCCATTTACTTGGTTAAGCAGTAAATATTGCAAATGACTCCTCTTGCACCGGTAAAAATGAGTCTGGCAGTCATCCATATGGTGCACTGACTTACACCTCAGCCTTTAGAGAGCTGATAACAAACCCTGAATTGACCACAGCATCGCCTTGCGGATTTAATTTCTTTCTGAGATGCCAATACATAAATATCACATCCTGCACATTAGCCAGAGGTGCTGACATGTTCTTGGCGAGGTTTGAACTTCTCTGCAGCGAGTAAACGTTGCAAACCGAACAAGAGGTTGAATCCACCTCCTTCATATTTGCTCTGGAGCCTCAGTGATGTTTGTCCATCAACAAAAGGTCAACCACATATTTAATTTCTCTGAAAGTACCGCACTCCCCATTCATCTCAATATAATAGGTGGTGGACCTGAGAAAGTCATGGACTGAATGCATTCAAGCAGATATTTACATGAACACACGCAGATGCTACTCCACCTTAGGCCCCCCTTGGAAAAAAAAAAAAGAAGAAAAAAACGAAAAGTGATGTATGTGTTTTTCAGAAAGGACACATGGGTGAAACTCAACATGCCTCCATTCTTGTCTCGTTTTCTCAGGGTGAAAGGTATTCAGGAGGGAGAGGACAACGTCTCCCCGTTGGACAATTTACTGCCCTTCTCTGGGAATTCTACATGATCCAGGTATGGGAATGGAGAGTGGGAATAGCCGGAGCAGTGAACTCACTCTGGCAGTTTTATCTTGATTGCCAGATAAAACAGTATCTGGTGTTTTAAAGTCCTACACGAGAGTCTTTAGCAAGAAGCACTTTAGCTCCTTCTCACGTTCTGGTTTCTGATAAAAATCACAAAAACACTGTCATTAAAAAGGCCAAGAAAGGTGCAGGAAGGCTGGAGATTCCTTAGAAGACTTCTATTTAAAGCAGCAACATATTTGTGGAGAAATAAAAACCTTTCTTAGTTCATCAATCAAAGACTCAAACACTGAGCCTTTACTCTGTGAAAGCAGTGTACGTCTGTTCTCTTTGTAAAGTGTTTTGATTATGAGGGATAAAACTGATCCTTTATAAATATTAAGGCGTATGAAACAGCACCACAATCACTTCTTTGGTGATTAAAATTTGCTGTACTTCTTGATTTTTAGGCGCAAATGTTGTGTAAAGCATTCATCCTTTAATGGGTTTCTCTGTATTTTGCCCTCGTTCTTTCCCATGCTCACCGCCGAGCCAGATGCACAAACACAGGTATAGATCAACACAGGTATATACATGCGCTAATACCAGCACATACACACAGTAGCCTGACCCAGCAGCCCAGGTTAAATAGGGAGGAGGAGTAGGAGGATGAACTGCTGGGACTCTGGTTATCTTCAGTCGGTAAAATGCATTTTCCCAGAGCAGCACACGCAACAGCAGATTCACATGGCTGCCTGTGTGACGCAGAGTTCAGCTCTTCTTTCGCTCTGTTAGTTTTATCTGATCATGAAGATTCCAATAAAAAATAACCTATGACCCCTGTGCTGCACCGTGCGCACTTTATATTTAAATAAACCAAGCATGTGCAGACACCAAGCTCAGCAGATGAGCAGATTTTAATATGTTGAAATACAAAAATGTCTCTAACAAAATAACAAAATGGGCCATTTTTTCACTTTCTCAGAGAGACACACTTTTATGTTGACTTCTTCCAATTTAATGTCTCCATTATGTATAAACATATTTTTGTTTCTTTTAAAAGAGTTACCACTAAACTAGACTTACCATGTCTCTGTTGTATGCTTGTGTCCACTTAGAGCCTATATCTATGCCATTCTGTGACAATATAATTTGAAATATGACCCTTGACCTTTGACTTTTTGCATCATCATCATTTTATCCTTGTGCTAGACTTTTTTCTATGAAAGCTTATCAGTTAGATTATGAATCCTTATGCTACAGGCAAAAATGTGTTTTGTGAGATTGTTGTGTTCTTTAACATTTTACTACTAAACCCATCGTCATCTTTAAATCAGTGAACAGTCGTGTTAAATTTGAAGAAATTTCCCCAACATAGTCTTTTTCTTAATGCTTATGGTAGCACTTTCGATTAAGGATGGTCCGTCCATCCATTAATCTATCCGTCAATCGATCAATCAATGCATAATCTGTGATTTATTGAAACGTGGAAAGGCAAAAGGCCAGTTTCTTGAAGGAAATCCAAAGCTCTTCTTTGATGTTGGCTGCAATCCGATGCTGCTTGTCTGTGTTTATAATTTTACCCGTTTTCAACAAGATCCACCACTGGTTGAAATGTAGCCACAAACCATGACAGAGCCTTACGGATGATTTACAGACGGCTGTAGGCACTCACTGATGTAACTCTCTCCAGACTCCTCTGTACATATTGGTGACAATTTGAACATAAAATTAAGTAGCTTAAGTAAATGAAGTCCCACTTAAAAAAAAGGTTAAAATATTTTTATGACATATCCTTGGCGATTTTAATTTGGTTTTGGTACTAACCGAGCAGGAAACAAGAGTGTTTAGATGTTTAGATGTCATAACATAACAGAGGGAGAAATGGATAAGAGTATAAAACTTAGCAAACCTATTCAGTTATGGGAGATGAAAATGGCTAACATTAGCCACCATAAATGCCTGCTGATATCAGACTGGCTACATTTGTGGCAGTAAAAGATTGTGTTGTGTTGTGTGTGTGTGTGTGTTTTAATCCTTTTTAAAATTTAAAAGGATTTACTTTTTAAACTGAAATCTATTCTAATCATTTTAAAGCAATTTGTCCATTCTTAGCTAGCTAAAAAAGTGTTAAATAATTAGGTGAGAAAACCTTTTCTTGCTGATCATTTATCTTTTAGCAGGGTCTTTGTACAAAATTTCTAAATACATTATTTATTCAGTTCACTCAGTTTAGCCTCTTCCTCCCTCTCTGTCCTTGTGGTCGTGGTTTTCCTCTTGTCTAACATCTGCTGTGCAAAAAGAGTAAACCCGTTTCCAATGTTTAGTTGGAGGGAAAACACCAGAAACACACTTCAGTGATAAAACAGGTGTGGGTGGCTTTTGTTAGACTCTTGTCTTACGCTGCTCGACTTTATTCCCAAATGTTTTGAATTGTTTGGAAAGGCTGAAGTTGACAGGGATTTGCTGCCTGAGTGTGTGTGTGTGTCTGCATGTGTGTATGTGTGTTCATCTCTGTGCACTTAAAATAGCAGTGTATAATACACTTATCAAACAAAATGTCACTGTCCTAATGGCCTGGTTCTTGGTTTGATCAATATTTGTCAATTAGTGTGACGCATGTTCAGTTTCTATGTCGAAACTGACAAACATACAGGGTTTCGTGGCATTTTTAAACATGTTGCAATGCAAACGATGAAGATTGGTGATATGCTATTTTTGGTTTGAATTTATCGGAAAAGATTTTTACACAATTCAGCATTGCAATTAAAACCTTATTGTTGGGTAGGAAACGCATTGAATCGACAATGTGCCATGCCAAATTCATATTATAGCATCTAAAAGTGCTTTATATATTTATATATTATATCTATTACAAATCCCCTGATTTCAATATGGATTTTAAGTTATTTTTTGACATTTGACTTTTATTACCAGCTTTGACTAAACAAGACCATCCAGAGCGACTCACGCTGCCCAGAAAAATGGCTAATGCCTCAGCTGTTGTTCTGTCTTGTTAAAAATGTCTTCATTTTTTTGTTTTGTTGTAGCTTGTAAGATTAAACATCTTTGCCCCGATCTGCACAGTGAACATGATACTGGAACTGTTGATTCTCTTAGGAGTCATGTTAAGTATGTAAATCCAAGCCCTGAGGTATTTTGTATTTTAAAAAAACACAAGTTTGCAGGATGAAACGTGAAGCAGTCACTAAAGTTATACAGACTAATTTAAGGGAAAATTTTCCATTCAAAATTTCACGGCAGTCCTTTACGTAGATTCTGAGTGATTTCAGGTAGAGAGTCAGCTGACACCGCTACTTTCAGAGGAATCTGTGATATAATAATACGATTTCATTTGCTAGTTTTACAATAAATGTGACTATTTTGAATTATGATGTACTGTGCACAGACACAGCAGTGCTAAGGATCGTCTCTTTTCCGAACCATGTTGCACCAAATTAATGCATTATGAAAATGCAGGCCTACATTTAGAGCCATAGCCTAGTGGTTTTATGCTGATAGATGTGGGCATCATAGTGTATTATACTATATTGCATCCATCAGGATATGTGCAGCCACTACAATTTCAGTGTCCTTCTTTTCAAATCATAGCTTGCATATGCCTGCCGTTTATACCCACTAACACAACTTTCTGCATGTCTGCAGATTAACACGTAGGATGGCTGGAACATATTTTGTTCAAAAGTTTTACAATTGTAAATGCAATCAGTTGGAGAGCTGCGGAGCTCAATATGGCTGCTTTGTTACGTCACTTGCGAGGCATCTCACGTGTAGCACCTTAACAGTTTCAGTTGAGAGCTCTGTTTTCCTTCAGAGCTATGGATTGCATCAAGGTACAAAGTTAAAGGCTAGGCAGATGAGGTTTCAGACATGAATCGTAGAGCCAGGCAGGGACATTGGGAAGTTAAAACCACTGGCTGGAGCTCCTGACAGTGGGAGGAGGGTGTGATGGGAGAGGCTGAGAAGGGTGAGAGCTTTACTCAGGTAGGTCTGCCCAAACATGACTGCTTGTTTACCTGTCAGTTTGTTGCTTTTGTCTGGGCCTCCCACGAGAGACAAAAAAAAAAAAAAGGAGCTTTAGCTCTTTGCAAGCAGGACCACCAGTGTTGCCAGTGTGTGTGCATTTTCCCCAATTGTGTAGTACAATTTCCTAAGAGTGTGCTCATGCTGAAATGATCGTCTATAAGTGTGTCCATCCATCTATACTTTCTCACGTGTTTCTGAGCGTGTAATTGTACACATAAGTTTTTTTTTGTTTTTTGGCCTGTTACATGAATGCATGTGAATTGCACATGCAAGGACAGCCCACAGCGCCTGTTGTGTTTGTTGCTGGGCGGATTTGTGTACAAACGTAAATACGTGTGACTAATGAGTTTTTCAGGAGGAGCAGACAAAATACGCAGTAGAGGGCTGAGGAATTGGGTTTAGGGTTAGCATTGTGTGTTTGTGTGTCTGTGCTTCTTTGTTTCCATCTATATGCAATGTAAGTGTTGCAATTTGTCATTTAAGGCATGCATTTATTATGAGGTCCTGCCTTTGAATTATTGTCGCTGATGGTATATAGCAACATGAACATATAGTGGAAATAATGATCTAAATTGCATTCTTCTGGGTACTATTTGACATGAAAAAGGATAAATCAATCAATCAAAATTAACATCAGGTCCATTTTTTTTCTCTTTTAAAGCTTTTAACAGAGTTAGCTCATGCAAAACATAACATGTCCTTGGCCGGAAAAACACGGAAGAAGACATCCAGCCTTCACATCAAAGACCCATCTTTTAAAGTAGTTCATCAATAAGTGAAAAATTGTTTTGGTAATAAAACAACAAACAAATCCTTGTTCTGTTCATCTGCTATGATCAAATGTTAAGTTCTCCTTGCACACAGTGGAAATTTAGACAGAAAAAATCTATACTATATTAAATGCAGCAATATGTTTAACAAAAAAGTGATTAAAATGAATCAAATAATTTTAAATTATTTTAAAAATATTATTTTATTTTATTTTATTATTTTATCTATCATGTACAAGTAATTGATGCATATTACAAGAACAAACTATTTAATTTCAGCTTTTAATGTAAAAATGTTGATCTTTTCTTTTTTGTAATAAAATTAATTGAACTAAATGAAATACCTTTTTAACTTGAACTGGATATAAATCTGTGCTTTTCAAATTTAGTTTGTAAGTTGTGACAGTTTTGTACATATGAAAAAGAAATTTTCAGAACATAATAAATCAGAAATGCTTAAATTTTACACATATTTTTACTCAAAGGACTTTTATGTAATAGTATGATTTACTCATTAAAGCAGGCATTTTTGCCTATAACATAATAGGAAAATTACAAGTAAGCAGAAATCATAATCCAACAGAGCCAGATGCAAGTATTAAAAAACTATAAAACCACATAAACATTTATTACTGGAGTTAAGATTATACATATATATACGTATAATAATAATAATTATTATTGTGTTCTTGCCATATGACTTTTTTCACAGCACAAAAAGAACAAAAAGGGTGAAACCACATGTTTTTTAATGGTGACAATATCTGTGAGCTTATATGCATAACCTTTAAAATGTTTTCATCTGACTGGTATCCAGTCATATCCAGAAATCAAAATTGGACACTATGACACATGCAAGCCTTATAAAACCTTAAACATTTATTACTGGTGTGAATATTAAATTAGTATAAAAAATATATATATTTCTAGTTCAATAGCTCAATGTAATGTTTGTTTAAAAAAAAAAAATCTGTTCTTGACATTTAATGTTTTCCGGCATAAAAACATTTTTTTTACTGTCGGCAATACCAGTGAGCTTACACGCACAGCCCTTAAAACGGCTTCATTTAAAAGGAATCCAGGTATTTACACTTGTTCTTTTCCTGCTATGACGAATCAAGATTTCTGCAGTAAAAAAAAAGTGGTATTATTCCACAGAGACCTTTTTGTTTTGTCGTTACGTACGCTGTAGGCTCAGCAACATTCAAACGAGATCATCGCTAAAAGTTCCATGAGCAGGGTTCAATGGGATACTGAGTACTGCTTTTAAATGGGGAAATAATGTTGAAGACATTACTCATCGGAAACCCCCTAATCGGTTACATTTTGTTCTCTCAGTGCATGACAACAGTTTGGTCAAAGGTTATTATTTGAGCTATACATCAAAACAACAACAACAAAGGTTTAAAGAACTTTTGCAGCTCCTTATGTGACTTGGATTGTGGATCCAGCATCATTTTCTTAAAACAACAAGATTTGGTTGAAACTTTTTAAGATTTTTTTAAGTAGAATTATGAATATGAAAATCAGCTATTCCAATATAAAATTACTAATGTACTAAACGTTTTTGCTGGAAAACTAAATTTAAGCATACGTATATGGCTCATTAAAAAGCTATGGGGCTAAAAATAATACAGTCTTTCTGGTGATTAATAAATAATCTGTGGTCTTAAAAACAATTTATAAAACAAAAATCATGATATCCGTGTTTGCTTATGGTCGAACTCTTCTGGGTTTACCCTGTATAAAGTCTTTCCTGGTTAATTTCAGCGGAATCCAGTGGTTTCAACGAACCTCTTTCCCAAGATCCATGGAAACCACAAAGTTGCTAAATGTTTTTTTATATAAATAAGAGACAACGACAAAATTTTCACAATGCATCTTCTGAAGTGACGTAAGGGCTCTTTTCAAAAGGGGGAAATAACCCTTAAACTGAAACGGCGCTTTCAATTCTAAGAGGTAAAACATTAAACAAGTTTTCTTGCAAAATTGAGCAGCAGTTCAAAGGGATTGCAACAGTGTTGGATCCATTTTCATGTGTTCGGTGCTTGTGCTTAACTGTGTGTATCTTAAGGCTTTAGCTGCTGTCTCTGTGTGTGTGTGTCTGTGTGTTGTGAATATGCGTTTGACAGAGTGTCTACCTGTGTGGCAGTAGGTAAGCCCAGTAATCTCTGTTTGTCTCAGTCTGAGAAGTATAATGCTGTGACTCATTCCTAGAGCGGGTGTGCTAAAACCCAAAGCACTCGATCTATCATAGAAATCAACAGTCGCCACTGTAATTTACTAAACTAATCCTCAAATGCCAAATTAATATGTTAAGTATAGGTGTGATTAAATGATGTGAAAGATGAATGTAGACTGCTAATGTTCAGCCAGTGTTCCCATCTGTGGTGAGTGAGGATGAGATAAATGTTATAATCCCAGAGATCTTTGCTTTTTCTTTCATTCAGGCCTGTGTCTGTGATGCTGTGGTGTCCTATTTTTTGAAATGGAATGTATATTGTTGAACGGTTGGAATTCTTTCCTCTTCGGCATTGATAGTTGTTGTTGGCAGCAGCTCTAAAAGCTGTTGTCTACACTGAGCTTAAATCTGAATTTTGGAGGCACTTATCTGACATTGCTTTCTGTCTTTGGGTTCAGTGTTTTTGATATCTGCACTTTACAAGCTCTTATTCAGTCTCATGGCTTTTGGAAGTCCTCTTATGTGCATGTGAGAAATGCCACATACACAACCAAGCAGGCATAAATCGCAAGAAACAGTGCCATGGATTTTCACTATATGTAACAAATACATGTCCAGAGGTTATTAGTTTATTTCAATTGTGAACATATAGACTCAGACCTTCTTGTTTAGGTGTGTTAAACATGAACATGTGGCAACATCTGCAAATAGCAGTTGTTAAATATCATACTGATTTAATCCACAGTTGGGACTCAATGCTCATGACCCAACTGTTTTGTTGCTGGGAAAATTGAAACACCTTGGAAATCAGTAGGTCTACTGATTGTTTAAAAATGGCTTGAGTCTAATAAATTGTCCCTTTACCTTGGAAAAGGGAAAATAAATGAATGAAAATGAAAATGAACAAAGCTGAAAGTTCTTTAACCTGAATTTGTGGGAGTTAGTGTTGATAACAAATCTAACAGAAATTGCATATAAGTTATGCCAAAGCTAAAATGCCTAAATCTAATCCAGTACTGTACAAAGTGAAAATTCTTATGTCAAAAATTACTTCACGTATTGTTCCATATATGACTTACTGTTTACTGTGGACTTCATGAGGTGTGTGGAAACACAAGACAAACATCAAGTTTTGCCAAAAATCCATAAGAATGATAACAAAAAACCCTATCAAGAGTCATCAAATCCATTATTTATTCAGTTAAATATACTGAAACTCAAAGATTTTGTAGATCATAATTCAAATTATGTACAAAGCATATAATAGACAGTTACCACTTAATATCAACAAGCTGTTCAAAATCATAATGAAAGCAAATCAATAGGAAATTGTATTTTTGAATACCCCAAGGTTGGCATCAATTAGAAGTGTCATTCTGTTACTGGGGTTAAACTTTAGGACTGTCATCCTGAAGAAATTGACATGTGCAGCACACTGAAACTGTTTCAAAAAATTATTTAAAATAACATAATTATTCAGTATTGTGATAAATGTTTAGTCTAAGGATATTCTTGATACAAAGAGGTTATCTATACTCAGATTTAGAGATATAGTTCATTTAATTTCTTTAACGTTACGGGATGATTGTTGTATTGGGCTTGGTGTTATATAAGCTGTAGCTTCGCCCTACACCCTTTTGGTGTGTTATTTACTTTATTTTTCATCATTGAATTTCTTGTGATGCAAGTCAACTGAATAAAGATAATAAATCGATCTCAATCTCAAAATGCTGAAGATGCTAAAAATGACAGCCTCAACACAGCGTTTAATCTGTTATTAGACTCAATTGGCTTCTCTCAAAATGTAAAAGATCCCACCCACCACTTTAATCACACTCTAGATCTTGTTTTAACATATGGCATAGAAACGGAACAGTGTTTCCTGAAAACCCTCTCCTGTCTGATCATTTCCTAGTAACATTTACATTTACAATAATTGATTACACATCAGTGGGGAGTAGACTTCATCACAGTAGATGTCTTTCTGAAAGTGCTGTAACAAAGTTTAAGAATATAATCCACCCACTATTGTCATCTTAGATGCCTTGTATCAACACAGAGCAGCTACCTGAACACTACTCCAACAGAGGTTGATTCTCTTGTTAATAATTTTGCCTCTTCACTATGTACAACACTGGATACTGTAGCTCCTGTGAAAAATAAGGCCTCAAATCAGAAGTACCTGACTCCGTGGTATAATTCTCAAACACGTACCCTAAAGCAGATGACTCGTAAGCTGGAGAGGAAATGGTGTGTCACAAATTTAGAAGATCATCATTTAGCCTGGAGAAATAGTTTGTTGCTTTATAAGAAAGCCGTCCGCAAAGCCAGAACATCTTACTATTCATCACTGATTGAAGAAAATAAGAACAACCCCAGGTTTCTCTTCAACTCTTCACAAATAAATTTTAACCATAAGAGAAAAAATTACCCATAATCATCTCACAGATGTATATTATCTATGTAATATTATCTGGCGGCGATCGTGGCTCAAGAGTTGGGAGTTCGCCTTGTAATCGGAAGGTTGCTGGTTCGAGCCCCGGCTTGGACAGTCTCGGTCGTTGTGTCCTTGGGCAAGACACTTGACCCGTTGCCTACTGGTGGTGGTCAGAGGGCCTGGTGGCGCCAGTGTCCGGCAGCCTCGCCTCTGTCAGTGCGCCCCAGGGTGGCTGTGGCTACAATGTAGCTTGCCATCACCAGTGTGTGACGTGTGAATGGGTGGATGACTGGTTGTGTAAAGTGCTTTGGGGTCCTTAGGGACTAGTAAAAGCGCTATACAAATACAGGCCATTTACCATTTACCATTTTACAGCTAGTTTGAGTACCATTTATATTTATGTAGAGTCTTTTTCTCCAATTGATCTTTCTGAGTTAACTTCAATAATTACTTCCTCCAAACCATCAACGTGTCTTTTAGACCCCATTCCCACAAAACTGCTCAAAGAAGTCCTAACACTAATTAATGCTTCAATCTTAAATATGCACAACATATCTCTAATAATCAGCTATGTACCACAGGCCTTCAAGCTGGCTGTAGTTAAACCACCTCTAGACCCAGCAGTCTTAGCTAATTATAGGCCAATCTCCAACCTCCTTTCATATCAAACATCCTTGAAAGAGTAGTTATCAAACAGCTAACAGATCATCTGCAGAGAAATTGCTTATTTGAAGAGTTTCAGTCAGGTTTCAGAGCTCATCACAGCACAGAAACAGCTTTAGTGAAGGTTACAAATGATCTTCTTATTGCCTCTGACAGTGGACTCATCTCTGTGCTTGTCCTGCAGCGTTGTCGACCATAATATCCTATTAGCGTGATTAGAGCACGCAGTAGGTATTACAGGTACTGTGCTGCAGTGGTTTGAATCAGGTCAACTCCCTGAGCCTGGTTCTGCCGGAGGTTTCTTCCTGTTAAAAGGGAGTTTTTCCTTCCCACTGTTGCCAAAGTGATTGGTCACAGGGGGTTATATGATTGTTGTTTTTTTTTCTCTGAATATATTATTTTAGGGTCTACCTTACAGTATAAAGCGCCTTGAGGCGACTGTTGTTGTGATTTGGCGCTATATAAATAAAATTGAATAGAATAGAATTGAATTGAAATCAATATCGATAATAGATCTTAAACTGAGCATTTCTTTAACATTTTCTGTCATGAGTTATTCAAATGGCTTTCACAAGCCTCAGATTTCAATCCAGTAGAGCAGCGTGTGAAAAAAATCTGATATTTTGTTTCCCAGTATCTGGTTGGATATATGGCACAAAGAAATAAAGCAGTTCTGAAGGTAAAAAAGTTATCCAACCGATTAACAGCAATGCGTACCTTTTTGTAGGAGTGCAACATTTTGTAATGAAACATAAAACTTTATGGTTTAAGGTTTTCAACCATCAATTTACTGCAAATTCTGCCAAATTTAATGGTGAAAAAAGTCATGTTTTATGCCCCTTGTTGTTCTGTTCTTTTATTTGCAGTGAGAAGGTGGCATGTGAATGATTGTGTAATTGGTGCAAGTGGATGACTGAAGCCTAGTAGCAAAGTTCCTGAACTTTGGCTCTGTGCTTCACTCAATCTTCACCCTCCATGATTAAAGAAGCCGAATCCTATGTATTTGTGATCTTCAGTAATACTGGCATTTAGATGAAATGGAGCGTAGCTTAACTGAATTGAACTTAATGTTGAGTGTCTTTCTTAGTGAGTGGGAGAATCCCAATAAAAGACGCATACAATGATCGAGCTTGTTTTGCAGGCCAAGCCAAGTTACTTTTCACAGTGAGCAGAGCGCTTGGCAGTTTTTCAGGTTTTTGGTCACATTACTACACAGGGCTGTTTGCACAATGAAAACCTTTGTCTTGTGCATGTCTTCTTTCAGCAGTGTGTACACAAAGAGGGACTTTAAAAAAAACTTATCTCAAGTATCAGTTCTATGAAAATCTAAGTTGAAATGTCCTTCAGCATCCAGCAATTAATGGCACTTGGAATGACCTGAGCTGTGTTAGATTAATGGCTGAATGTTGTAATGCGTAATGCTTTCTTTAATAACACTTATACATATGACAAAGTAACAATAACTTCATTAAGATCAACATATCTCTTTCTGGGTTTTTTGTAACCTCCTAGATGAGTTGTCGATGTGCTAATTTTGGTTGCTCCTGTGAAGCTTTCCAACTGTTCCAAGCTTTCTCCATTTGTATATAATGGCGCTAGAAATGAACCACACTGCCTTATTAGGCTTTGTAAACTTTTGCAGATTGTCAGTCACTTTGTTTCTCAGGTGTTTGTTTGGATGTGTTGCTTTTTGAGAAATTTTAGCCTCCTTGACCCAAAATGAAATCATTTCTTGATTAAAAAGTTTTGAGTGTGTGAAGCTGAACTCAGCTTTCCAAAAAATGTGGTTAATCAAGGTTCAAGGTTCAAGGTTCTTTATTTGTCACATGCATAGTTACAAGTATAACACAGTGAAATGTAGTCTGACACGCTCCTCGACATATGCAAAAATGGGGGGGGGGGGGGGGGGTAGAGGAAGAATTTATAATATATATATATATATATATATATATATATATATATATATATATATACACACAGTGGGGCAAAAAAGTATTTAGTCAGCCACCGATTGTGCAAGTTCCCCCACTTAAAATGATGACAGAGGTCAGTAATTTGCACCAGAGGTACACTTCAACTGTGAGAGACAGAATGTGAAAACAAAATCCATGAATTCACATGGTAGGATTTGTAAAGAATTTATTCGTAAATCAGGGTGGAAAATAAGTATTTGGTCAATAACAAAAATACAACTCAATACTTTGTAACATAACCTTTGTTGGCAATAACAGAGGTCAAACGTTTACTATAGGTCTTTACCAGGTTTGCACACACAGTAGCTGGTATATTGGCCCATTCCTCCATGCAGATCTTCTCAAGAGCAGTGATGTTTTGGGGCTGTTGCCAAGCAACACGGACTTTCAACTCCCGCCACAGATTTTCTATGGGGTTGAGGTCTGGAGACTGGCTAGGCCACTCCAGGACTTTCAAATGCTTTTTACGGAGCCACTCCTTTGTTGCCCGGGCGGTGTGTTTTGGATCATTGTCATGTTGGAAGACCCCGCCTCGTTTCATCTTCAAAGTTCTCACTGATGGAAGGAGGTTTTGGCTCAAAATCTCACGATACTTGGCCACATTCATTCTGTCCTTAACACGGATCAGTCGTCCTGTCCCCTTGGCAGAAAAACAGCCCCATAGCATGATGTTTCCACCCCCATGCTTCACAGTAGGTATGGTGTTCTTGGGATGCAACTCAGTATTCTTCTTCCTCCAAACACGACGAGTTGAGTTTATACCAAAAAGTTCTACTTTGGTTTCATCTGACCACATGACATTCTCCCAATCCTCTGCTGTATCATCCATGTGCTCTCTGGCAAACTTCAGACGGGCCTGGACATGCACTGGCTTCAGCAGCGGAACACGTCTGGCACTGCGGGATTTGATTCCCTGCCGTTGTAGTGTGTTACTGATGGTGACCTTTGTTACTTTGGTCCCAGCTCTCTGCAGGTCATTCACCAGGTCCCCCCGTGTGGTTCTGGGATCTTTGCTCACCGTTCTCATGATCATTTTGACCCCACGGGATGAGATCTTGCGTGGAGCCCCAGATCGAGGGAGATTATCAGTGGTCTTGTATGTCTTCCATTTTCTGATGATTGCTCCCACAGTTGATTTTTTCACACCAAGCTGCTTGCCTATTGTAGATTCACTCTTCCCAGTCTGGTGCAGGTCTAGAATTCTTTTCCTGGTGTCCTTCGAAAGCTCTTTGGTCTTGGCCATGGCGGAGTTTGGAGTTTGACTGGTTGAGGCTGTGGACAGGTGTCTTTTATACAGATGATGAGGTCAAACAGGTGCCATTCATACAGGTAACGAGTGGGGGACAGAAAAGCTTCTTACAGAAGACGTTACAGGTCTGTGAGAGCCAGGGATTTTTCTTGTTTGAGGTGACCAAATACTTATTTTCCACCCTGATTTACGAATAAATTCTTTACAAATCCTACCATGTGAATTCATGGATTTTTTTTTTCACATTCTGCCTCTCACAGTTGAAGTGTACCTCTGGTGCAAATTACTGACCTCTGTCATCATTTTAAGTGGGGGAACTTGCACAATCGGTGGCTGACTAAATACTTTTTTGCCCCACTGTGTATATATATATATATATATATATATAAAAACACCCAGCACGCCCCTGCGGGCGGTTTATCCTTCAAGCTCGGGTCCTCTACCAGAGGCCTGGGAGCTTGAGGGTCCTGCGCAGTATCTTAGCTGTTCCCAGGACTGCGCTCTTCTGGACAGAGATCTCCGATGTTATTCCCGGGATCTGCTGGAGCCACTCGCCTAGCTTGGGAGTCACCGCACCTAGTGCTCCGATTACCACGGGGACCACCGATACCTTCACCCTCCACATCCTCTCGAGCTCTTCTCTCAGCCCTTGGTATTTCTCCAGCTTCTCGTGTTCCTTCTTCCTGATATTGTTGTCATTCGGAACCGCTACATCGATCACTACGGCTGTCTTCTTCTGTTTGTCTACTACCACTATGTCCGGTTGGTTAGCCACCACCATTTTGTCCGTCTGTATCTGGAAGTCCCACAGGATCTTAGCTCGGTCATTCTCCACCACCCTTGGGGGCATTTCCCATTTTGACCTCGGGACTTCCAGGTTATACTCGGCACAGATGTTCCTGTACACTATGCCGGCCACTTGGTTATGGCGTTCCATGTATGCCTTGCCTGCTAGCATCTTGCACCCTGCTGTTATGTGCTGGATTGTCTCTGGGGCATCTTTACACAGCCTGCACCTGGGGTCTTGCCTGGTATGTACCACCTCTATCTGCCGGTGGTACATACCGTGCAGGGGCCTGTCCTTCCATGATGGTTCCTCGTCTCCCTCCTCTTTCTTGGGTTTCTGCTGCCTGAGGTATTCACTGAGCACGCTGTCAGTTGGGGCCATCTTCGTGATGTATTCTTGGATGTTTGTTGTCTCATCCTGGACTGTGGTGCTGACACTCACCAGTCCCCGACCCCCTTCCTTCCGCTTAGCGTACAGCCTCAGGGTGCTGGACTTGGGGTGAAACCCTCCATGCATGGTAAGGAGCTTTCTTGTCTTTATGTCAGTGGCTTCTATCTCCTCCTTTGGCCAGCCTATTACCCCAGCAGGGTACCTGATCACGGGCAGGGCGTACGTGTTGATGGCCCGGATCTTGTTCTTACCGTTCAACTGACTCCTCAGGACTTGCCTGACCCTCTGCAGGTACTTGGTGGTTGCAGCTTTCCTAGCGGCCTCTTCATGGTTCCCATTTGCCTGCGGGATCCCCAGGTACTTGTAACTGTCCTCTATGTCTGCAATGTTGCCTTCTGGTAGTTCAATCCCCTCAGTTCTGACTACCTTCCCTCTCTTTGTTACCATCCGACTACACTTCTCCAGCCCGAACGACATTCCAATGTCATTGCTGTATAGCCTGGTAGTGTGGATCAGTGAATCGATGTCTCGTTCACTCTTGGCATACAGCTTGATGTCATCCATGTACAGGAGGTGGCTGACAACTGCTCCGTTCCGTAGTCGGTATCCGTAGCCAGTCTTGTTAATGATCTCACTGAGGGGGTTCAGGCCTATGCAGTGGGGACAGAGCATCTCCTTGGTAGATCCCGCACTTGATGGTGACTTGTGCTATGGGCTTGGAATTGGCCTCTAGTGTTGTACGCCGCATCCCCATTGAGTTCCTGATGAAGGCTCTTAGGGTCCCATTGATCTTGTACAATTCTAGGCATTCCAGTATCCAGCTGTGGGGCATTGAGTCATAGGCCTTCTTGTAATCAATCCAGGCAGTGCACAGGTTGGTTAGTCTGGTCTTGCAGTCTTGGCTGACTGTTCTGTCTACCAGTAGCTGGTGTTTTTATATATATATATATATATATATATATATATATACACACACACACACACACACACACACTGGGTGAATGTGCAGTAGTAGCAGCAATGTTGAGAATTCTGTACATTAATATGAATAGACATCTGACTATTTTACAGAATAGACAATATAAGCATATTTAAAATTAAAGGAATTTGGAATGTACATTGTGTTTAGAGTGTTTGGAAGAGAGTCCTGTCTCAGTCAATTATAGATGATAATCACAGTCCATTCATTATTTAACAAGGGGGGCAGTTGCTTATTTGGAACCTCTCTCCCTTAATCAACAAAATCATCATTTAAAAACTGTTTTTTTTAATGTATGTTAAAATTTGTTTGATGATTTGAAACATTAAAGTGTGACTAAACAATAGTAAATCAGAAAGGAAGGAAACACTTTTTCAAACCACTGTTAATGCATTAAGGAACCTATAACTAATAAAGTGGCCACTGCATGTATAATTGGACTAATATTGCCTAACAACAAACAGCATTAAACCTTAAATTTTGCAAGTTTCTTTTATTTTATACTTTTTTTCTACAGTTGTATGTAAGTGTTACCGGCTATTTTTTTAATATGTAAAAAGTGGTTAATGGTAACTGAAGGTTAAATGCTTATTTTGGCAAACTTAACAGTTGTAGCTTGTGTTTGAAAGAGATTTAAGAAATGCTTAATCCCCTGATCTTTAGTGCGGGAAACAGGGTTGGTTTAGGCCTGGAATAATTTGGCAATAACAGTGTGGCAATAAGTGGTAAAGAGTTTATAGCCTGGTGATTTGCTCTCTGAACTTGGAAATAATTTGGATTTTGGTGAGTAGATGGCAGAACTGTGGAACTTTAATAGGAAGTGAGTGCACTACAGGATCCTGGTGGTTTGTCTTTGGATAAAGATAGATGTAGATTGCTCTATACAAGTTAATTATATTATTTGTTCATGTTTAAATGTGTTGGTTTGTAAATTTTAAAAAGCCATATTTATATTGAAACATATGTTATTACATTATAAGTTATGCTGCTGTTACATCGCTCCACTTGTGTGCGATGCGATTTTTGGTTATGGTTTAACATCTAATCTCTTACTTTCTGCCTCGCTGTATAAATTCCTTCATTTGATGTGAATGTTGGATGTAAATATTAAGGATTGGTACAACATGGACATAATTCTTAAGATACTGGGAACAAATTTACCTTCACATCGCTCTCCTTCCCTTATGTAGTCATTGCTTTCATCCTTCTCCCACTCTTCCTTAGTCACGCTCTGCCATATATCTCTATCTCCCACTCCCTATATCTCTCTTCCTATCTACATCCATAGCCCTCTATTCTACCCCTTCCCCCTCTCCATCCATCTATCCTTTCCTCCTGTTGTGTCAAACCAGCTGCTTCTTTCTCTCTCCTGGGTTGCTGAGTTGAGTGCTGAGGAGGAAGAAGCTAAATCCAGCTGCACATATTTCACAGGGACAGAGAAAGATGTGGATCTGAAAGAGAGGGAACATGGTGAGACAACGCATTAGACATTTAGGGATGGATGAGGTTCATACGCAAGAAACGGGATAAACACAAACTAATTGTGAAGAGAAACAAAGTGAGGCACGATGTGGAAACCCAGAGACAAATTTGGAGTTTGGAGGGGGTCTGGGAGGCTTTTGAGCTTTGATCTGGGCTACGCATTGTGTGTAGGTGTGTGTCTGTGTGCGTCTGGCCTGTGAGAGAAACTTATTGCCAGAGGCCAGGGCTGCAGGATTAGGGAGCAGCTCTTGTCTTCTGGCACAAAAAGCAAAAACAAAAAACAAAAAGTACCCTCCTTCAGTTTTTGTCCACTTCGTACTTATTTAGACACTGCTGTGTGAACACTAGACTGATGTTCTGTAAAACCCTTAATTTAAAGAATCTTATTTATTACAGCATAATTTAAATTCAATTGTTTGTATAATTAAAACAATTCATCTCTTTCATACTCAAGCTATTTTTCATGTATAAGTCAGTTTACTCAGTCTGATTGATACTACTCAGGTTGAAAGAAACTGTTGTGCAACATCTCTTATGTCTGTGAGGAAGTTTTGTCGTGTCTGAAAAATAATCCTGTTTAAGTCTGGAATTATCAGGATGCCACTGATTCTTTATATGTAGGTGAAGGAAGCAGTGTTTGATTAAAAGTCAGAGTTTCTCAGGCTTTCCTATAATCAAACCCATTAAAACATAATGTAAATATAATTCTTTAATATAACTGTTTATTGTTTGTATGTATTTGGGATAATAGCATTATATCTTTAAAATTAGTCCAATCTGAGAGATGTAAATGCACCGGATGGTCTAGCGCTGCTGTGAAGGCAAAATGTAGTTTTCCTGCAGGTGTGCTTTTCATGAACGACGTTTCATGCTCAGTCAGTGGATCTAACCTTTGCTCTGTTTTAATCAGGTAAAGTAGTGCTCCAGTAATCCATTGTTTGCAGCCGTGCTGCTGTGAGATACATGAGAGTGTGTCTGTGTACGCCTGCTAGTCAGACTGAGGTCTTGTAGAGATTGGAGTGGCCTTCAGGTCGAAGGTCAGATAAACACAGCTGGCACTCTCCTCCTGCCTGGCTTAGGAAAGCTGTTTTCTCCTCTTTTTATTTTCTCCACCTCCTCTCCCTCTCTCTTCCCTTATCTCTCCCTCCCTCGTCTGTGTCAGTCTTATTTCGTGTCACGTCTGCCTCCCTCGTGATCTTTCTTTTTCTCTGTCTTTTAGTTCAGCAACTTTCTTGCCGTCTTCGTATTTCCTTCTCTAATCCCTTTGCAATTTTACTACCACTCTCTTTCCAGCCCTTTAACTCTTTCATTTGCCTTTTTACTATTCTTTCCTGCTAGTTCTTCTTCCTTTTCTGTCACTGTGATACTTTTTTTTGTTTTTTTTGTTACAGTTTGCTCTGATTTTCCTCTCTATCCCTCCTGTTTCCCTTGTTGCTTGTTGCTACTCCTCTTCACATCTGTTGTCTCTTTTCTCTCTCTGTCTCTTCATCATCTTGGTTCAGACTGGAATGTTCCCCTGATCGCCAGATCCCTCTCATCATCTCTACACTTTTATTAATAAATCATTTTTTTCTTATTTCCGTCTCCTTTGTGGAGCTATCTACACATTGTGGCCAAAACTATTTGGATACCTGATTTTTACACGTGTACATTGACCGGTTTGAATGCAATTACATGAGCATTATTAAACCTGGCCTTTGATGTTGGACTCAAAGTCAGAGCTATCAGTATATCATATGGACGTATCCTTTCTTTAGGATCTTAGGAGTCTTTCAGAGTTATTGTAAATATTATTTTGTGGTTTGCAAGTTAAGCTGTTTATTATGCTTGTTTATTATACGATTTCTTTTGTTAACCCCTGTTTATTGTTTTACTTTTACTGTATCTGTATAGTTTTGTGGCTGCAGTATTTGTGGTAACTTATTTATTGTGCCGCACATTGTGCTTCCACCTGTAATGTCGTGCTGTATAAATAAAGTTTTACTTTCTTGTTTGCTTTTGATCTTTATAGCTAAGCACATGTGTTGTCCAAGTGTACAAAATCCATTGTTTTTGACAAATGTTTTTTAAAAATTATTAAAAGCTGAGCATTTTTGTAAGCATCTCAAACAGCCTGGAGTGACCTGTTTACTTGCTGGCATGGACTGATTTTCATAGATCATCCTGCAGACCTGTATGTGACAATGCAAATATCTGATTTAGTTGGATTTGACATTACACAGTCTTTAATCTGCCAACTCTTTAGTACAAAGTCTTTGTAATGTAATGTGACTTTGCCCTTGCAAGATTGGCACAGGTTACTATCTGGTGATTTCAGAGAGTGGCCGTGAGAGTCATGTTTCCTGCCTCCTCAACCACCTGCTGCTTGCCTAAACCAACCAAAGTTAAGAACTGATTTAAGGTTGCTGTCCAAAACTGATCCTCCTGATAGTGTCTGGATTTAATGAGTGAAAATGACTTTCTTGTCCATGCAGTGGCTGCTGAGATATTTCAGCAGACCAGCATTGCCATCCTTCTGAACATAGCATGGGTAAAAGAAATAAGAAGTAGCTACTTCTTTTTCCTGTGTTTCCTGTGTACTGTTTGATAAATACAAAGGGTTTACTGATGTTTAAACACCCAATTATGCGGGCTGTTGTTGGAAAACACACTAAATTGTGTCCTATAATAGGTCATTTCCCACAAGTCTTTGTTCTCAAGATCTTAAAGCTGGTTCTGTTATGAACTGAAGAACAAGTGGACACCTTTGACAGGCCGTCAGCATGTTCTTATAGAGGCTTCCCCCTTCAGTCAAGAAGATTAGAGTCGTTGCACAAGATTTATGCGTCTAAGTGCTTTGGTGTGTATGTGCACGCATATGTGTGTTAGGAAATATTTGCTCTAAATTGTGTGCACATCTGTAAGTTTGTTTCAAGATTCTGTGAGCTACACGCCGGAGAGTCTTTCATCCAGTTATCATTTCTAGTGTCTGCTTCCCTCATACAATTTAGTTGATGAAGATGTCTCCCCAAGAATGTCAAACAGCAGCTTCCTCATTGTCTTTAGTTGCTGAGATTCCATCCATCAATGCCATCTCGTAGGGGAACCGTATCCCAAAAAGCAAAATGCGGGCAAAGAATATCTTTGTGTAAGGCTCACATGTGTGTCATATTATCTCCATACAAATTAGAAAAAAAAAATGAAAAAAGTTTCAGGAAGAAAGCCACCAACTAGAAACAGTTTCATGTTCTTTGTTGTAGCTGATGTTCAACAAATTCTGCTAAAATCTGCCTGCCTTGTGCCTTTGAACAACAACATTATTTTTGCTTTCTTCACAACTGCTGGATTATAGCCAGACTTTAGAAAAGTGTTTGTTCTTTTAAAAACTTTTAAAAGCTTTTAAAAGCTATCTGTCTATTCATCCATATACTACTGCTGCTCAGCAGACTCAGAGCCACCCAGACCTCGATATGAGGCTTTGACATAGTAGTTGTCCCCTAACCACTGCCTACAGCACACTGAGAGGACACCAAAGTAACTGAGCCTTTTCATGGTATCCTGGATCTATGTAATTTCTTTTTGGTTGGTCTTGACCAAAACACATCATGACCAGATCTGATTTCTTCCTACCTGGAAAACTTGAGCCAATCATAATGTAGGACAATCTCAAAATGTGAGATCATTCCCACAAAAGTCCCACAAAAACTCCTGCCCACCTTACCACCACCCGATGGGTTGAACGTGTTTCTCTCTTTTTGCAGTGCACTGGCACCATGGCATGTGGTACAACAGCTCTGTGGGCTGCTCTTGCTTGTGCTGTTGCTGGTCCGACAGCTGGTTACGGAGAAGAGCGACGTTATAACGTTAATGTATGTTACAATGACGTTATAATATGCAAACAGCTGAAATGAAACGAGTGTTAAAAACAAAGAAAGTATTTTTTCATGCTTCTTCTGTTCCTACTGAACTCAGTTGCTCCTTTCCCTGTTCTGCCCACTTGTCAACCAGTCAGCTATTTGACTGGTTGACATGTAGGTGAGCTGCGCACTATTGGGTTTTTGGAGGACTGCACGGGAGCATGTTTGCATAAGTTGAAAACCACTCTTTGCCTCCATGAACGGGTTTGTATAGGCAAATACCTACACAAACAAGCACAACCACAGTACCATAAAGCAAGCATTAGTTGTCAGACAGCAAATTGTACATTATCAAATCTATGAGAATTCTTAGCTGGACACATAAGAAGAAATGCTACGTCAGTACATTTGAAATGTTTTAGCTGAGACGTGAATTCCTGTATCAACTTTGAGAATCATAGCAGGAATATTATAAGTGTACAGTTCTTACTTCTGTGTGTAAAGTACTTTTGAATGGAGCTTGACTGCCCGGCTGGTCAGCAGACAGCAGCACACAGTTGTGGGTTTATTGATGTGAAATTTGATTTGATAAAATATCAGCACAGAACAATAGAAGACAAAAGACTTAAGTGAAAGCTGTGTGCTTAAGTGAATAAATATTCAAGCGGGATTACATAAAGGTTAACAAAAGGTTACACCTTTCTGCTGGAAGATGTCAACTGAGAAAATATCTTGTTTGTTAGAGTTGTGGTCTAACTGAGTGAAGCACATACGGATGTGGTAATTGTGTTTAAGGACATTTCTACAGTAGGTGTGCACTTTTTCTTTCTTTGGGCGGTTTCAGCATTTGATGTTATGAAATGCTGCCCCTTTGTCAACTTTTCAAATACTGTTTTTAAGCACACAGGATCCGTCACCGTGATGCAGTTTTTTGTTTTGTCTCAGGAGGCGTGCCTGACCTTTGGAACTTCCAGTGGTTTCAGGGCATTTTTTTTTAAAGATCTCTAGCATGTGGCAGTCTTTCCTCTGCTCGGTGCTGGTCTGATTGCTTTTCTGTATGCAGATGTCAAGGCTATTCAGAAACACTGTCTGATTAATTCATGCACTCCCCGCCCTTTCCTAGCGCTACAACTAAATTTACACCTCTTCTGATTGTCTCCAACCAGCTCTACCTGCTTAATATGAAAACTGGCCTGCTTCAGGGTAGGCTGGGGCATCTGCATTGCATGCAAAGGAACTGGTTGGCTCCTGACAAGAAGCCACAGCTGCCAAATGAGAGACAGCTTCATCATTGTCTTCATGTTTCAGATGGATGGCAGTGCTGACAGACAGGTGGAATAAATTGGCAAGGAGATCAAGGAGAGACAAGCTTACATTTCACCTCCCCCTTTTGCTCTTGTTCTTATAGATTCAAGGTGTATTTTTATTCAGATTCAGCAGGCAGATGATAGAGACCGTTGGCCTGGTGGTGCATATGTTTTGTTACAGTGAGTGAATGCAAAGCATTTGCTTGTACCAATTTCCAGAGTATATAGCACAACACACTTTGCATAACTGCGCGCTGTCGTGTAGAGCCTAATAGCTATGTACATGTGGGGCACGCCGTAAGATAAAAGAAATGAACTTGTACAGTTAAGTTCAGAGTTATGAATGAATGCACATCAGACTACTAATATTCAGTTTTCTTTCCTTTTCACAATCATCTGTTGTTGTCTTTGTGTGAGGCTGGCGTATAAGAAAACAAAAAAAGCGGCAGCTTCTCACCTATAAGTCATATATAATGTTTCCTACATTTTTAGATGCTGTTACTTTATTTTTCCCTGAAGTAAACAAACCTTGTTCAGTGTGATTCCAACATAGTAACTCATCAGCAATGACCTGATGACTGTGGGAACCATGGGCAATGTTTCAGAGTTTCTGATGAAGTCAGCAGATATCTGGGCCAAAACTTCCTGTTATGCTTGCAGGTCATTTTACATGAAAGTGGATACATTTCAAAAGCTGGCATTGTGTCACAACAATGATGCAATATTAGCGATTCTGAGGATATATTTTAGCAAATGTGTCATCAATGATAATAATTTCCTCAGAAGACTGTGAGTGGTATAAATAGCTGTTGAGTCCTTCATAGTCACTGTTACATGCTGTAGCAGCAGAAAAAACAACAACAAAAAAAACCCTGAAGGCAAATGGTGTTCGTGCACGCTAAGTCTTTTGAAAAGCTGCATCTGTATCACATTCAGTTTTCACACATTCGGCACCTCCCATATAATGAATAATATGTTCAGTTTGTGCTGAAGATGTTAGATTATGGTTGTAAAATAGGTCAGCATACATGCATAGAGGTACGAGGTCATAGAAGTATGGGGTCTAAGCAGGCTTTTGCACACCTCTGTCCTAGAGACCTTTGGTTTGTAGTGTGTTTGTAAGGTGGGAGAACTCACAGGTGTGTCTTTCCAGATCAGTTTGTTTGGCTGTGCTTCACAAATCTAAGCTTGACTGCTATTTCTAGATTACTTTGTGTAACTGATGTCTTGTAACTACATGTCTGTAATGAGTGATGAATCATGCTGCAGCCCTACAACTTGACTTGTGTGGGGTAAGATGTCACAGGTTGCCATTTGTGTGAAGAGAACTGGTGATTGGCCAAGTTTGTGTTAGTGTGGCCAAAAATACTTGTTTCTTCAGTGTCTTGTGTATAGTTGTAGAATGGCAGGAAAGTTTTTTTTCTACAGAAAATCTTTCCCCAAATGGATTGCAGTAGAACTCTAGCAGTCTAACCCTGAATCAATGTGCAAACCAGTGAAAAAGAAAGTAAAAAGAAAACCAAAGAGAGCCCTTAAAACAAACAAAATGCCTACTTTGCATCCCAAATTGTTGATTCTGTTCATCTGTACGTATCGTTTTCAGTGGGAATAACTTTGTCTCCCTTTGATTTAGTTCCTGGTACGATGCATCACCTTGACATGCTCACTAAAGGCTGCTGTTTGGTTAGCTGTGATGATTTTCAACAGGCCAGTTTGAATCAGAAGTCACTGTTTGTTCTCTGTGCAAATGTGATGTCCGTGGTGTGCACTATAGATGCAGACTGCACTGTCAGAGAGAAACCTTAAAAACAACAGCCAGAGATGCACAAGCTTGAAGGAGAGGTCAGCCAAATTTAAATTGGGTATGGCTGTTCACTTTGCATGGATGGAATTGCAAATCTTTGTGACTGCACCTTAAAGAGATGAGACTTGTCTCTTTCACATCAAGCAGCTCCATTCACATCAGTATAAGCTTACGGTTTAACACATATTTAAAGCAAAACTTTGTAATGGAGCACCTAAAGTACTTTTTTTTGCCATCAGAGCCATTAACAGGGACCATTCTATCTTATTTAAAGGATGGTGTCTGTTTGCTGGACTTATGGTTTACTTTTCAAACTTTGTGTCAAAGTCGAGCAGTCCTCCTGCGCTTTGGAACCACATGGCAACATCACATGTTGTTTCAACACCCATTTCCATAAGCCATACCCTAAACTAGATGTTTAGTGGTGTTTTAAGTAAAACCTGAAAGGAGCAGAGGCCAGAGTGGAACCAGCCATCATGTAGTGTGTGACAGATTTGGGTTTATAATCAATATATAACAAAGGGGGATATCTTAATCATCAACCGTTTTAAGCGACCTGAGCACTGAACCGTGTGAAGAACAAATCATTTGCTTTTTTCACAGCTATAAAACAAACAAACAAAAAAAGCGAAAGAGATTTTAAGGCCCACGTGATTACCTCTGTCAAAGAACGTGACCGCAGTGGCAGTTTACGGCTTTCAGGAGGGCCGGAAGCCAGGTATTCCCCACCATACATATAATTAAAACTGATTATATATCTGTATCACTAGCTTTGCCTTTCTCAGCGAGTCCTTGTTTTCTTTTAGATATTCTGCGCAAGTTGTTGAAAACCATGAGTGTGGGACTTGATCCTCCTTAGGTTGCTTTTCTTTTCCTAAGAGAAAATTGCATGTGATTAAAGAGAAATGTCAACATTTTCCGACAACTTGTAACCCCGCACTGCATAGCTTCTCTAATAAAAACAGAAATTATGAAGAATGCTCTTCAGCCGAAGTGACGAAATAATCTCAAAGCAGACAAACAAAATGTTTTTTCTGTTGTGCTTTCTCCTCCACGATGAACAACATTGAACTGTAGAGATTAATTCTACTGTTGAGAACTAAGAGTTACCAAAAAGTAGTGCCATTCTGCATAAAGAGTGCAAATGACAGCAGCTGTACTAAAGTGCACTGTACTTCTAACAGAACATGTCTGGAGACTTAAAATTTGGCTTTTAACTGATAATCATTGTTTCTTGTAGTCACGGCTGGTCCTCACCTTTACCTATATTATTATAAATATAACAACAAAGGTCCTATTTACATTAAGTACTTTACTATCCCAAGCATGATGTTTTGCCTATCCCAAATTCTTAGTGATGTGTTTTTTAAAAAAGTTATTAATACATAATAACTTTAGTAATATACTTTAGTAATATAGTAATATATATTGTATAGATTATCCATATAGAAATCCATCCAAAATCTATATGGTTGCTTAAGTCAGAGGATCATTTACATTTAAGTAAACAATATCAACTCTTTGTCAGGTAAATATCAGGGAAGGGAGAAAATATTTTTCTTTTGATCAGTCTTTCCTTTTTTCACTAAATGAAAAGTTTTATTGTGTGTATTTTTATTTACATGTTTATCGTTTGTGGGGGTTTTGTCCATATGCAGACATTCTACAAGACAAACTTTCTTTGCTTCCCTATTTATTAACAAATTTTGGAGTGTTGTGACTGAATGATTGTGGTAAAAATCCAAGGGGATTCAGGTGTGACAGTGATACTGTTGTTTTGACAGCATGTTAAGGTGAAGTCCCACCTGAACTATTCAAACATGGCAACTGAAGTCATTGCACACGAACCCCGTGTGAGCCTTTGATAAGCCGTGATTGGAGAGATGGAAAACAGAGAACAATAAAAACTAAAATCGTATACGAATGCATGAAAAATGGCAAGAAAGAAAAAGACAAAGATGGTAAGCGTGACTGGAAAGGTCATGAAACAGAAAAGAAAGAGCTGGAAAGACAGAGCGAGGAAGAGACACTGAGAGAGTAAGGACTTACTGTGGACTTACTGTAAGTCCTCAGTGTGTCACTCTGATATCTAAGCCTAATGCCGACACCTAAGTGGCCCTCATTTAGTCCGTTAGGAGCCACCCCGGTCAGCACATGTAAGTGAGGTGGAAGCAGACGCAGAAGAGGACAGGATGTGCAGGTTAAGGTAGGGATTGACTGGATATGGTGCAGCGCAGATGTAATCCTGTCTCTCCGCTGCTTGAGTTTCGATCTCTGTTGACGAAGCCATGTGTTTAGATTTGCTCCCGGGCCTGGAGATACTGCATCTTTGAATTTGTATCACAAAACCGTGCAGCCAATTTGCTACAGGACAGTGACAGAATATGCGGAAGAGAGAGTTTACATCTGTATACCTGCGCAATCCTTCTAACCCCCTCTGGGGAGATAACCGGTCATTTTGGATTCTGCACTGTTCAGCTTGAGGTGCTGGCTGTGTGCTTAAGGCAGCAGCAGAGAACACAGTGCTTCACTGTCTTAGTAGTCTTCACACAGGCTTCACAGACAAAGTGCAGACAAAAGTCTGAGCTTACACCTGTAAATGTGCCTCACTCAGACTACCTGCTGTAATCCTGTGAGCCGCCACAATCCGCCAGTACAAAGAGAATTGATGATAGGGTATTATTGCAGTATAGTAAATACGGCCCACCCTTAGAAGTGCCCGAGATTATATATTAACACTGTTTTCCTAGATGCAACTGTACCAACACTGAGCTGCTCTTTAGTTTGTAATTAGATGATGGATTTCTAGATCAATCGTTGGATGAAACTACGTTGTGATTATGGTTGTTTGTGTAGATTTCAGCTGCTTAACGAATAATAAATGTTTAGCCTAAATTGTTTTGTTCACTCTATCATGCAGCGTCATTAAGATGATGATGTTCTACAAAATCTGCATACTTAAAAGGTTAAGTAATGATGCCAGTATTTCACTGTAATACCTGCCGATCATGTCTCAAAGCTTTTCAAAATATAGGTTTTGGCAGAACTGTTATTACAGTCACAGATGTCAAGTGTCTTATATAGTCTTACCGTAAACTGTAAGATTCCTCCCATCAGAGATGGTGTGGTGAATTAAAAGATTATTTAAGAAATTGCAAACTTTTCTACAACAAACCATGTCTTGGAATAGAGTAAAATAGATTATTAGAAGTGTGGCTATGTTGACTGACAGGTAGATGCACATTGTTGCTACTGCTGCTATCTGCCTGCTCAGCATCACCTCAGCTAATTAGAGTCACTAACCTCACCTTTTGCATTGTGGAGCATTTTTTAAAATTCCAGTTATTTGACAAATATCAAGGCTTGTGTGATTGCTATGTGATTATTTGTAGTAACAACCTGCATAAGGGGTCTGTGATCAAGTTGTGGAGGTTGAAATTCTAGCATTTTTGTTTTATATGTTACTTAACACTAACTAGTATGCACTCACTAGCCACTTTGTTAGGTACACGTGTTCAACTGCTTGGTAACACAAATATCTAATCAACCAATCACATGGCATTTAGACATGTGCCTACATTTTTAAATGCACTGAGTTTCTTTTACTGCTCGTGTCAGCCCGCTGAAGTTCAATCGAGCATCGGAACGTGATATGGCTGTTGGCGCCAAGTGTGCTGGTCTGAGTATTTCAGAAACTTCTGATCTACGGAGACTTATCATAATCATGTCAATGGTTTACGGTCAGAAAAGGAGAAAGTAGCCAAGTCAGTAAAAATAATCTTTTGATGTCAGAGGTGAGAGGAGAATGGCCAGACTGCTTTGCACTGATAGGAATTAAACAGTAACTCAAAAAAAAAATCACTTTTACAACCAAATGCAGGAGAAGCAGATGGGCTACAGCAGCAGATCATCATACCAGGGGTCACTCCTGTCAGCTAAGAACAGGAATCTGTGGAAAATCTGTGATCTGATCAGTCTTGATTTCTGCTGCGGCATTTAGAATATGTCATAAGCAACATGAGAGCCTCGATCCATCCTGAATTGTATCAACGGTTCAGGCATTTATCTATTTCAGATGCACCCGTACAGTCTGTTGTTCTACCTTGCTAACTAAGCAACCTAGCATTAACTGATAGCTTACCCTTCCGCAGCCTGCTTGGTCCAAATGGTCATTTCTCGCTCGAAAACAACTGATGGAAATGACCAAAAAGCATTCTTCTTTAGTTAGTCGAAGTCTTTAAACCTTCACAAACTAAAGAGTGACGTTGTGATGGTGGCTCTTTCTGTGTAACAGGATGATGGTTATTCGTCTCACCTTAAGGGTAAATGTTTTTATACATTTAATTGAATCACTTCTGGTGATGATCTAAAGAACTTTTTCTTTTCTTTCTTCTTTTTTTCCCCCTGTTCTTAATTTATTAACTCAACATGGTCACTTACTTTAGGGATGATAGAAACTAAGTTGTTTGACTGGCTTTTATAATCAGATTGATGTTTCTTAACCTGATTGAACTAACAAGTCTCAGGCAAAATAAGCAGATTTTCAATGAAGTAAAGGCAGCATCAGATAAATCCTCCTGATTCTTGTTTGTCTCATTTGGACTCCAACAACAACAGCCTGGCTCAGGGCAGTAATAACTTCCCAAACTATTTAGCAGAAGTTCAGTGGCTTTGAATAGCAGGTAAATCCGAATCACAAAAAAACAATGGAGGCTTCAATCAGCGACACTACAGCCTCGAGTTAAATGTTTTGCCTGTTTGTCACAAAGTCACTTCGGTCGAGGATGGGCTTTGAAACGCACAGATGCGCAGAGATCCTGCAATGAAATGTCAGAATAACTCCGCTAAAGAGGCATGTGATTACAAAGAAAGCTGGCACACACATGTGCGCACACATGCACACGCTCTTCCCGTTTACCGTTCTCCCTCTTGTTCTGGCACAGTCGGTGTGTCAAAGTGACAGAGGAGCATTTGAATAGCTGTAGCAACAACATTTAAGGCAGGGCGACCACGTGATGCAAGACTGACACTCTTAACCTGCCTCTATCAACACGCACGAACTGCTTCAATGGCAGAGTGGCAATTCTCTCACGGCTCTGGTCAAAACAAGGTGTTCACACACTTTGCATTGGCCAGAAAGCTCCTCTCTTCTACACACAATGCTTATTTGTTGTATTCACACACATAAAGAGCACAAAAAACAACATGCTGTTCTCATAAACTCAAAAGAGCCCCTGAATCCAGGTGAAAGCCCTCATTTCCTATTGATTTCACCTGTTAAATCCACTTCAAGCATGAAGGGAAAATGGAAAAAATTAAGTTTACAAAAGGATTTTCAATTCCTAAGAAGATTTGGATGCTTACTATGGACAGGCTGTAACCTAATATTGAAAAGATAGTCTTTATAGTTTGTAAATTCATAGTAGAGTACAACAGTCTTTTTACTAATCTGTTAAGGCCTAGAGATAAATAAATTTAGCTTTCTGAGTCAATCTTGGGAAACTGATATAAAAGATTATTGGCAGGATAATCCCAAGAAAGCACTTTAGGATCTTCTTACGTGCACAAATTAATGGATGAAGTGTCACGCTGTAAAATCAGAGTTATGCCTCCACTGTCTTTTGTCAAGTAGTAGCTTTCCAGGACCAAAATTTGACAGGAAGTGTACAATGTGCCAAAATACAGTCACAGAATGTGATCGCATTCAGATTATACAGATATCCACATTAACTAACAGAAATTCTGAAATTCCTTAAAAAGTTACTGCAGAGTTTAAATTTTTTTTTTTAGTAACAAGAAGGTTCAGATAGATCGATAGAAGATAGATACACAAGGGAAATTGTTGAAATAGTCTGAGGTTTAATCTTGTCATCGCTCTTTCTAAGCATGCATCTGATCATCATTAAAACTCTTGCTTGTGGTTTGCCTCAATCAGCTATGGTGTTTTCTTACCCTGGAGGAGTCATGACTAAATTATTTTTTAACCTGTGACGAAAAATAAGCCCTTGAAAAACAATCTGCCTTACAGACAGCCCACATAATTTCCACTCTGAAAGACTGAGAGAGAGATTTCACACCAACGGTGTTTACATTAGGCAACAAACACGTGTAAATGTAGCATGTTGGCGACTGTTTTATGAATCTGTATCCCTTCATAGAGCTGCACGTGGTAAATTACACGGTTGAAGGATGGTTGAGTATAGAATAAGGGTTGAGAGTAAAGGTTGAGAAAGCTTCGTCCAAAGATCTGACACCATTAAAATTAGCACGTGCGTGTGAGATGCTGAAGAACTTTGGAGGATTTCTTGTCCACGCTTGATTAACCTGAAGTCCAGATTTAAATCTTTACCTCAGAAGAACAGCCTAATCACAAGCAGTTGTTCCCTGCAGCATGCAGTGATACTCTAACAATTAAAAGTAAAAAAATGATGATTAAATTAATAAAGTGCATGCATATGTTGTACATATTAACATTATCATATTTTACAGTGAGCAGAACAAGATCAATGGACTTTTACACTTTATTGTGGCTATCTTTGATATTCCTTATAGAGGTAAATGGTAAATGGACTGGTTCTTATATAGCGCTTTTCTACTCTGTCCGAGCACTCAAAGCGCTTTATACAGCTAATTCATTCACCCAATCACTTCTAAACTTAAGTGCTAAGTAGCTAACATTCATACACATTCACACTCCGATGGATGCATCGGAGAGCAACATGGGGTTAGTATCTTGCCCAAGGATATTTGGCATGCAGACTGGAGCAGCCTGGGATTGAACCACCGACCTTCTGGTTAGTGGCTGATCCGCTCTGCCACCTGAGCTACAGCCACCCCAAGGTCAGTCCCCCTTTAGTGCTTGACTATCATTACCTCACAGATACTGCTTCCTGTAGAGTGACAAGAACGATTTTGGTCTACATGATCTTGAGGTTAAGTAGAGGAGGTGAAGGACAGTGTAATTATCACCGTGCAGATTTTCCCTGGAGTCCTTTGCACTGTCTCTCTCGCTGTCTGCTTTCCTTTCCTTAGCATGACAGAATTCCCCGAAGCGTGACCTGTCAGTTACTGCTGTTAAAAGAATTCGCTCACAAACAAAAACAAAGGAGCCGAGCATTGGCGAAAGCATGCACACGTGAGTAGCTGCAGTAACAAGTAAAGATGCAGGAAGTCTAGTTTAGAGCGCACCCTGGGAGACTATTACTCTTAATGTCTGGCTTTGAATTGAACAGTCAAAACAAACATAATCATGCACATAGAGTGTGCAGGCATTAGTGCACAAATAAATAGATTTACATTATGTGAAGAAGTTTTTGATTCTGCTTTTTTCTTTTTCTTTTTTAGTATGCACGCAGTCAGCTGGACAATTGCAAGAGCATGCATGTGCATGTGTAAACTGTGGCTCATGATTAACACTCCCAAATGACTCATCATGACATTAAATGAAAATGAGAGAGCGATCAAATTATCTTTTATCCGCCGGCTGCTGCCTGACAGAATCGCAACTGTGTTTGAAAGTTACAATTTTTTTTAAAAAGCGGAAAGCCTCTAAGGCTGGGCTGAAGTTCAACGGTTTCAGGATGTCTGCCATGCTCCACCCATGTACTATGTAAATCAGACAAATGAGCAAGATTGCATGATGTAATAAGAGAGAAGACTACAATGTTTGGGTGTGTCAGAGCATGGAAAGTTTAAACCAATGAGGTACCTCGAAGACAAAGAAAGGCATGTAGTCACCTTTGGAGAGCCTGTTTTTGATAGGCATGAGAATTTTTAAAAAACTGTTCAGTGCATTTCTGTGAATTGACGTATTATCAAAATCACTCATACTCAGTACTTTTCACTTCAAGTTTCACAAACATGCCAAATGTTTTTGATTGGTCGCGTTCATCTAAGGAGTCATAGTTTGTGTGCAGAGAAAGTTCATCATTTTTTGCATTATCATCTTGATGCATTTTTGCATTTAGTTCAGCATGTTAGATTAGAGGCAGTTATTGTCATTTGTGATGGCTATCCTTTTCATAATGCTACTGAAGGTTTGCGATATTGCTGTCAGTTCTTGGATGTTGTGTTTTGGAGTGCAGAGCTGTGTTCAAAGGGCTTTCCTGCTTTCCATTATAACATTTAGGGAGACGTATACAGAATATCTTATATTTGATCATCATTTTATAAGTCATGATTTCCAGAAAGCCTCATCTAGTGTTACTTCTAATAATATAAAAAGATGAAACCTTAGTCTTTGTGGCTTTTGATCAACACATTCTTCTTGCTCCTGTAGGTTTGTCTACAAGTTTAACCTGATTCTGCCTGTGACATGGACAATTGCCTTGCAAGTATTCGAAGAAGCAGAATTTGCCAGTCAGAGTCAGTTTCTAGTAATAACTCCTTTCAAATATCATCCTCCGTTTTACGCACGCCATCGTTTGAAGGTGAGAGATGTGTAGTTCTAAACATTTTGACAGTTTATGGAAAGTGTTCATGCTTTCTGCAACAATAAAAAAAGCACAGTGAAACAAAGGGCTTGTCA